>NC_134113.1:86085000-86403750 GCF_040939455.1 Microcebus murinus
TGGAAACACTTCTATAAACTTTTAGATTTCTTATTCTTTTCTCCATTGTTTTTTCTGTCTTTTAAAAAGTAGACTTAAAATATCCACTTTTTTGTATTATTTCTGTGAGCAAACAAATTGGCAATGAGGCACATAAACAGGAATTTGTTGCAAGTATTTTGTATTCATCTTATTTTTCATATTTATAGTTTCCCTATCTCTTGATTTCTTAACTTGAATTTTAACCTTGTTCTGTATGTGCTTTTGAAATTGTTTCAAATGTCTTTGGAAACAAGGCCAGATATAGCCAATAATTAAACAGTTATCAGCTTTGGAGAGGAGGCATTGGAAAGAATATCAAACAGAGTCTGGAAACCTAAATTTTACTCTGGACTTTGACATTAATAAGCTGTGTGACCCTAAACCAAAAACTTCCCTTTTCTGGACCTCATTTTTTTTTTTTATTTATGACATAGGAGCTGTATTAGTCAAACTCAGAGAACTCTTTTAGCTTAAAAGTATTATGACTTAATTACAATTTTCCTTACTGAAAATTATAACTTTTATTTATAAAAGTTATTGGTTACTATTAGGTGGAAACTATATACTACTGACACTTTGATGTACAGAGAATATTAGAATATTAAAATGAACATATTAAAAGTATAATATTTTAAAAATCAATACACTTGATGGATTTTAATGAAAATAAATTTAGAGTTTCTGTGAGAATACCTGGACATAGTATATAATCAATAAATATTAATTGCATCAAGTTCTCCATCATTGAAATTTACCCTGAAAGGTATTATTTGATGCAGAGTCTTATTATGGAAGCCCTGCAGATAATAGAAAGAATATGATATTTATAGTGAGAACTGGATTCAAATTCCACCACTACCATATCCTAGCTGATATATTAGCTGTGCGATCTTGAGTATGTTACTTAATGAATTTGGTTTCTGCACTCACAAAATAGAGATATTAATGCCTATCTTGCAGAGTGAAAGTTAAATAAAATAATTTATATCAAGTACCAGGAAAATAATAGGTTCTCAAAAGTTATTTTATATTTATAATTTACCTTTACCAAACATTCCACTAACTGGGTTTTTCCACACGATATATCTATCTCTGTATCTATAGATACATAGATATAGAGATAGATATATATCTCAATAGTGTCTCTTACTAAATGTACATGTTCAGAATGTGGTCCACTATATCTTACGATATAATATTTACCTAGACAACAATTTAAGATGTCATTTTACAACATCTTGATTCTTCCCAACAAATGCTTAGAATCAAAAGTAAGTAAATGTAGTCTAAGGTGACATTTAGCCAAAAATAAATTGGTAAGTGCGCATATTGTTTTTTGTGGGGATATGGATATACAAGCACAAATATTCATACATCCATACAGACACATTGATATGCATGTGTGCATTTTAAAGGTGTATTAGTAGTAAGTTTAGAATGCTTTTGTTTACTTGCAATGTTGATCCACTAATAGTTATAATATAGTAATCTTTATGCAATAATAAATTTGTTTTTCTACTTATAAAAGATTACATATTCATAGTAGAAAATTTAGAAAATAGAAAATGATAAAAAAAAAAAAACATTGTCCCATGTCTTACTATTCTGAAAGAAAATATTTGAATATTTTGGTATATAGCCTGACATATACTATGTATATGTATGTATATGTATACATTTCTATGTATATATGACAAATGACATAAAGTATATATATTATACCCACATTTATGCAGATTAAAGAAAAGTAATAGGGAAGAATCCTAATGTTCTATATTTGGGCTTTTTTCACTTTATATTATATGCATTTTTACCTGCCATTAAAAATTCTTTTAACATATTTTAAGCTTTCTTGTGTTCACTTTTATGGATAGAGCTTGACATATAAATCAGTCTTCTATCATCAGACATGTAAGTTGTTTCTTCAAAAGTTTTTATGTTGTAAATATTATCAGTATTATCAATATAACATGGACTCTGTAAAGAAACAAATGCTCATTATCTATGTCAGGATAAATTCATAGGAGCATAATTAATTAGACAAAGTATATAACAGTTTGAAGGCTAATGTTATACATTGCCAAAATGATCTCCAGAAAAGTTATACCAATTATTCTCACAGAAGAAATGTACACAACAATGCATTCCCTCATCTTCACTCTAACACTAGGAATTAGTGTTTTAAAAAATCCTTGTCACTTTGAGGGATGAAAGATGCTATCTCATTATAATGTTTAATTGGCATTTATTTGATTACTAGTGGCCCTTTGGTATTCCTTCTTTTAAGGAACTAGGCAGTTTATGCCCTTTGTCCATTTTTCTATTAGGTAGGCTTACCTATTTTATCCGTGTTCTGCATAGAAAATTAAAACATCATTCAAGTGCTAAACCCAGCCTAAATTCTATTATGATGCAAAGTAATTGTAGGTTGTTAATGCTATTTACAAATCGTATATCAATTTTATTTCACCATTGAAATAAAAAGTTGCATTCACAATTAAGTCTGTCTCCTCAGTAGAACTCAGTCAAGTAAGACAAACACTCCTAAATTTTGACTCTAAAACTGTTCACATTCTTATTGCTGCAAAATACTGTTCTAGTATCATTATTAAAGTACCTAATATATTTCTGTGTTCGCTTCATTTATTACATGCCATAATGGGACTGCATATCTTTAGTGCTGGTTATGCACAATTAGCACTTAGTTATTGTCTTGTCACTTCAGCCCTACAAGACAAACTTCTTCAATGCAAGAAGTCAGCTAATCTTCATCAGTCAAGCAAAGCAGACAAATTTTGTTACCCTGAGTACAGGAGGTTTTCAATATAGGAAATTCTCCTTTTAATTTGAGGTTTACTTCCAGGTTTACTTCAATCCCCTCCAATAAAGCCATATCCTACAGAAGCCCATGCTTCCAGTGTAGCCAAATTATTGCCACCGTATTGCATCTTTTCAAGAGAAACAGGAGGCAAATAGATAATTTATAGGCATTTTCCCTTAAGCAAAGTTTATTGACACCTGAAATTGTGGATTTACAAATGTTTATGAATTTTATTTAGCAGTCATTTCATCTTAACTTTTAAATCGAAATATCATTAAGATCCAAAGCATTTCTAAATGTTTATAATAATAACCTTTTAGGATTTGGGAGTCCTTTATACATATCTTCTCTGTCCTTTTTAGAGGGCTATGGCTAAAGTTGTGAATCCTAAATTAAATTTCTGAGAGTTTCTCCATTTCAAAAGGAAACCAGCATAGGCATATTTGAACAACTTTTATGATATCTTGAATGGCATTCAGGATTGTAAAATTCTGTATAGTAGGTTAATTTCTTAAAGGTGAATAAGCTCCTCTTCCTTAGCAAGCTCAGTAAAACTAAATGATGGTTTTATAAGAAAAGGAAAAGAAATGCTTGTTGCCAATGGCATTTTTCCAAATACATAGAATTGTATAACAATTTATTATTATTTTTTTTATTAAAGGATAAAAACACTGTGCTAGGCTCTGTGGAACTGAGGTGGATAAAGTCTAGTTTCTTTCTTAGAGGTGTTCAGAGCTATGAGAGAGACAAGACATCAAAGATTCATAGAAGAGTGTAATCGATGCCAAACAGATCTATACTGAGGGGAGAGAGATCCATCCTTCTTGAAGCGTCAGGGAAGCATCAAAGTGCTGATGTGCTGGCTCTTAAGAAAGAACTTCCTAGAACTAGTTGAGGTATAGGAAGTGTGTCTGGTGGGAGTTGGGGAAGATGAAGGACCCAGGGAGCAGTGAGAAAAGGATTTTCCAGGCAAAGACAGCAACATGCAAAAAGCATGAAGGTGGGAAAGCATTTGATGCATTTAGTAGATGAAAACCAGCTCAGTACGCTCAGAGATTAGAGGAGAAGTTTGGTAGAAATATGGAAGAGTAGAGAGTAGAGCAAGGATCAGGAGGAAATGAAATTGTAAAGGTAGGAAGTCATTCACTAAAAGTCAAATGAATACAAATTTAAAGTATTCATCTAAAACACATTTTTTAAAAAAATGTAAAGCTATTGTGTTCTGGAATAAATCTATTTTAACCAATATTTAATGACCACCGAGCTTAAGTGGTAGCACAATTTATGGTGGTACTACAAAGGGTTCAAAAGGGATGTAACTCATGGTTACTCACCTCAGAACTGCCGTCCAGATTGGAAAATCTGTTGCACATTCATGAGTAATGTTGAAATGCCAAAGTAAATGATACACCAATAAATCAGTGCTTTAGGAAAGATGAGAATAAGAGAGTTGACAGGGTATGTTGATGGAGGGAATGGGAACTAAAGAATATTTAGAATTTAAGTAGATAGAAAAAAGGGATGAAATATTATTGGCTAGGGAGCAACTTTAGTAAAGGTGAAAAGTATATCATTAGCAAATATTCAGGATAGCAAATGCTTATACAGAATTGATCATACACCAGACACTGTTCTGAGTGTTTTACATGTACTAACTCATTTAATATTCACAATAACCCATAAGTAGGTACTATTGCTAGTCTCATTTTATAGATGAGGAAACTGAAGAAAATTTAAGTAAGCCCAAGATTACACAGTTAGAAAAATGGTATACTCAAGGTTAGAACTCAGGCAGTCTAGTTTCACTCTCTGGACTCAGACCTGATCCAAAAGGAGTATTTTCTTTTCTAAGAGCATATAAATGTGCATTGATATAGTGAGTTAAAGTAAGGTAGAGTTTGAATAATTTATAGCAGGATTTGGGGCATGGGCAGTGTAATTTGGTTTGGAAAAGGCTATTAGGAATGATCTGTGTAATGACAACTTTGTTGTCAGTGGGGAAGAGACTGTAAATTTGTCCACAAGTGTATAGTTGGGGGAATTGGGATTTAACCTGTACCTCTCACTGAAATAATACAATATAGAGAGCTCCATCTTAGAGTGACTGAGCATGAAAAAATAAGAAAATAGAGATTGGAAATATAGATTGGATCCCCCTTCTTTTTAAAGTGTTGTAGAAATAGAAATTAATTCTAATCGGTAGTCAGTAACCTTAGGTAATTAAGATGATTAAGTTAACATTTTAATTTATTAAAAAGGAGGTTACAAATGGAGACTTCTTAGCATAGGTTTTCTTAGGGTTTTTTTGTTTGTTTTTGTTTTTAGTTTTTAACCTGCTCAAAACTACTCTAAGCACCATATTTTATAAGGATGATTTATTAATTATACTTATTTCTTATACTTCTTAAGTCTCAGCTAGAATCACTCCAAGATATTTTGAAATTAAATCTATTATTAGTTCCAAAACATCAAGATTAGATGATTTAATAATCTGGGCATCTTTTTATTCCTTTAACATTAAAAGAAAATGAGGGCAAAACTAATTGAACTGACCATACCATAAGTAATTAGGATTATATTACAAGTCAGATTATCCGTTTACTTGCAGGAATTTTAGCTCCATCTGTTAATGTACTTACAGTATCCTCTGGCCATCACTGCTTTTTATAATGTTTTCTTTCTGCTAATGCTAAATCTCATAAGGAGCTGGTTATATAACATTGGAAATCAACACTTCTTACAAAATCACAGTTACAGATGATTTTGTTAAGCATTTAATATCTGCACTGCTGTTTCTCTTATTTCTTCATGTCCATAAATGAAACATTTTTAAGGAAAGAAACCAATCTTAATTACATACCAATCATAATCTGCTCTTAACCATAGCTTTCAAGGGTGTTTTGTTTGAGTCATTTGTGAAAGTGTGACATTCCTCACCCAAATTCTGTTTAATCTTGACCTTTAAGTATAAATTGAAATGCACATAATATACACTTTATCCAGTTGACAACATATTAATAAGAAAATATTTCAGGTAGCAATATTTTAGATAAATAATCTCTCTCTCTCTCTCTCTCTCTCTCTCTCTCTCTCTCTCTGTCTCTCCCCACCCGTATATACATACACTCACACACACACACATATCTCACATAATGATAGGCAGACTTATTTCAAGTTATACAAAGGAATAACAGCAATACCAGAAAATTGTATAACTTTTTAATCCTCACATTATCCTTGTAGTCTTCTTGCTTTACTTCCTCCAGGTAAAAGCATAGATCTTGAATCCAAAGGGACCTGGGTTATTTTCCTTCCTCTAACACATACATTCTAACTATGGAATCTTGGACAGTTTTTTTTTTTTTTTTAATTTTGAGAAGGGAGCCTTAGATGTTTCTTCTGAAGAAGGCAATGATAATACTTTCTAATACTTACCTACATTCCGAACACCGAGGTAAGACTTTACATACTCCATCATTATGCTTTGCCACAAACCTACAAAAGTGACTGATACTAAAAACTGAAGCTCCATCTTCAATTATCATAAGTGGAAGGCTGGGGTTGGAACCTTATTTATTACAATATTCCTCTCTGCCTTTCACATGCTTTTCATTTGAACCTCCCTACAGCCAGTCGGAAAAAAAAAAAAATCCTGTGTTTTGCTTACACAGCGTCTTGCATTGGATAGTGATAGAGACGACATCCGTAGGCTCTTGCTTCCAGGCTTTTCTCACTATAATTACCTTGAAATGTTTAATCTACAATCGAATTTTACTAAATGTAAAAGGCCTCTGAAGGTAAGAATGACATGACCAAAAACCATGTTTTTATTTGATGACTAATAGAATTTTGGCACTTGATGAAAAGGCAAAGGCAAAATTTTAGACAAAGTGGAGTTGAAAAGAGAGTATTTCCAGATGAGTTGTTTTTTAGAAAAAATGATTCAGTAACTTCAGTTGGAACATAAGAGTGATTTATTGGATCTATTTATTTTTGATGTGATATTTTATCATTGGCTTATTAGTCAAAATTAATTTCAACAGTAATATAAATTGATAATTTTGAACAGTGATTAAATATATCCTACATGCTATTTTATATAATTTCACACAAAAGATATTTAATTTTAACTAGTTAGTCCTGTTCAACAAGAGAAATACTTCCTTTTATTTAACGTATCTTAGTGATCAGGATAGCTACAAAAAACTGGTTAGTTCAAACACCACTTTTTAAGTGCCACATTTAAAGTGTACAGTTTACAACTAATACAAAGAATATATCCTTAAAGCCCTCAACTTGAATGTTCATTGTATCCAGTAGCTTTGACCACAAACAACCACAGGATTTCAAGATCAGTGCGTCTGTGCTTTCAAACAACATCATCAGCAGGCAGTAATCCTGGGGAAAAAAAAGTAAATTCCACAAATAAACAGACCAATTTTCCTTTAAGAGGAAAGCTAATTCTTTTCAATCTACTTTTTTTATTACGCTATTTTCCCTCTATCTACTTAGCTAGTATAAGGATAAATTTCCAAAGCTACCCAGTTGGAAAATAAATAGGTTCACTGTTTGTCTAGCATTCCAAATCTTTGCAAATGTAAATCAGTCCAACTGCTCCTCATTTAAACCTTCAACTTCACAAAACATTAAAGGGTGGCTTTCATGGCACAATTTAATCTATCCACTAAGATTTCTGCTTGAACATCATTTGAAATTGACTATCTGATAAAGAGAGACCACTATCAAAGGTCAGCGAGGTCAACTTGTATAATTACAAGTAGTTTTAGTGGGTCAACTCTACCAGACACCACTGTTTGAAGGTTAAATTGTTACAATTAAATATATATACAGATCTCCCCAGAGTTACTTTATTGTTAAATGTACCGGAAACAGCAAAAGCATTTATTTCTGACCTTAATTGTGTCCAAAGTGTCACCATTGGGAAATTATACAAAAAGAGCACTTATTAAAAGCATTACAATCTTGCACGTTAAACAGTGTTTTATAAAATAAAATACATAATTAGTTATCAGAAACTGGTTTTATTTATTCCATCAATATTAAGAAGTTCATACAGGTTATTCCCTTTGGTTAAATTAGAAGTGCTCTAAGAAATGACATCTACTCTTTCATAGTTGGTAAACTTGCCATAGAGAAGACTTTGATGCTAATGCAACTTTCACTTCAGAATGATCACTTCCAAATTACTGGGATTTAATCACATTTTAATAACAGAGTAGAAGGAAGCTTTAAATGAGAAGCTTTAAAATGGGCTGTTTTTTTTTAATTGTTTGATTCATTCTAATACCTTGTACTTTTTAAGTGCCTAAATAGCCAATGAAGAAATCTTCCATAATTACCGCAGTGAAATATTATCATTCTTTTATTTTAATGATGGTAAATATAGATCAGTTATTTATGTCTTTTCAATGTGGTAAAAATAACAATAATTATAACAAAGAAAAGAAAGTTACCTTTGGTGCTCCAAGTATTAACCTCAATGTTCCTATATTTATATATATGTATACATATATGTGGGATTTCAAATGTTGTGTGAAATGTTTCACAAATGAAGTAAATGCTAAATGGTTTAATTTTAATAATCAAGACAACTTTCTAAGTCAAGTTTTCAGAGTCAGGGAACTACCATGTGAAGCTATTATTAGGAAAATCAATCTTAACATCTATAGATTTGAGTGAAATGATCTTAACACATTTTATTGTTTAAAATATTTTCAGATTTTGTGTTGGAGACAAATTTTTCCTAAAGAATAACATGATCCTTTGCCAGACGGACTACGAGGAAGGTTTAATGAAAGAAGGTTATGCGCCCCAGGTTCGCTGATCTATCAACATCACCCCATTAAGAATACAAAGCACTACATTCTTTTATCTTTTTTGCTCCACGTGTATATAAGAATCGACACAGGAACCTACTGAATAGCGTAGATATAGGGAAGCAGGATGGTTATATGGAATAAAAGGCGGACTGCATCTGTATGTAGTGAAATTGCCCCCGTTCAGAGTTGAATGTTTATTATTAAAGAAAAAAGTAATGTACATATTGCTGGATTTTTTTGCTTGCTATTCGTTTTTGTGTCACTTGGCATGAGATGTTTATTTTGGACTATTGTATATAATGTATTGTAATATCGAAGCACAAATGTAATACAGTTTTATTGTGTTACCATTTGTGTTCTGTTTGCTTCTTTGTATTGTTGCATTTAGTACAATCAGTGTTTAAACTTACTGTATATTTATGCTTTCTGTATCTACCAGCTATTTTAAATGAGCTGTAACTTTCTAGTAAAGAACTGAAGAGCAAATCTCACTAATGATACACAGATAGATAAAACGAGTCTATCAACATTAAAAATACTAAACAATAAAGACACACACAAAGCATTTTAGTGACATCCACTACTTATTGCCACTATGATTTAGAGTCTATCAGTGTTCTTGTTATAACCCCCTATTTTCAGGGGGTTAAAAATCAGCTTTAAAAAATGCATACAAATTTCATCTTAAAGCACTTTCGTTTTATACCAACGTGAAAAGTGCCATTTTTAGAATAACTTTAAAGCTTAACAGTTATCCTTTTAATATCCTTTTTTTGTGCTCTCTACCTACACAACGGCTTTGTTTTGCTTTTTCAGTCACACCCCTTATGTGAACTAGTGCCTTTGGGTATCGTGTAAAAATTTTCCAAAGGGTTACTTTTAAAAAGTGTTACCACAATTATGAGATAATTTTAAAATGATAAAGTAAATTTCTTATATAAATTTTGCCCAGATCTCTCCATAAGAGCTAAGGGCTTAATAAATTTATGGCACTGAAAAGATTTGAGTGTGAATCTACTGAAATCATGGTAATGCACATTGAAGTATGATGGTATCGAGTAGTGAAGTTACTTTTGAGCACAGCAACATAATGCTCATAGAATCTTCTAGAAGAAGAGAAACAAAGGGATTGATAAAAAGCTGAGAATTGGTGATTATATATTTTTCTGTATTTCCCTGCCATTTATTTTAATGTTTAAAAAGTGAATGCTTTAAGTTTAATGTGTCTTACTTTACTCATTGCTTTAGGGAATTACCAACTCAGAATACATTACACACAGGCTGAAATCGGCCACTCCATTTCTTAAAAGGTGAAATATGCCCTTACCTACATGATAGCAGATAAAGAAGAAAGCTCTAGAAACAGAAATTATGGAGAATGATTATTTAAATTACAATTAAGGAAATAAAAATGAGAATAATATCTCCTCTTCTGAGTTGCTTACACTTTGATTCTTTGCTTCTGCTCCCTGTAATAGAACTACTTTTTCAACAAATTTAATTCTGCGCAGGCACAACAATAAACAATGTTTTTACCATAGCAAACAGTGCTATGGGGTTTCTTTTTTTTTTTTTCTTGATCACTTGTACAGAAAACAATATTTCTCAGTGTTATTTACATACATATTTTTTCCTGCCAATATATACATTACAGAAAATTAAATGTTAAACCTGAATTTTTGGTTTGGGGCCAAAGTATTAAGCTGAAAATAATGCTGGTGTGGATTTGAGTTGTTTTGAAACAAAGCTTTATTATGAACATGCATGTGAATCTGGATATTGCCTCTTATTTTTGAGAAAATGGTTCTGTGAAAAGTGACTGATATGTATTTTTACAAATGCTTCATGGTTAAGAGTGTTCACGTCACATGTCCCCCAAATTTAAAATATATTGAAGAAAGAATTTCAAATATAGCTATTTGGGTCTCACAGAATAACTGTTACTTTAGCCTTTGAGCCTTACATTTGTTTCACAAAAAACTTGTATAGCCAAAAACCAATAAAGCAAGACAAAATAAAAATGGGAGGGGGTGAGATAAGTGAGAAGTGGTTTTCATAATGCAGCCCTGCTAGACTCTTATTAACAGTTGTTTGAAATTCACGTGGATGTAAAATTTTAATTGTCAGTATCTTTTTCAAATGATCGTTTTTAGATTTAAATGGTTTTCATATGTTTATTGATATGTCAAAATACTTGTAAATTGGGAACAGACTTCTCTCAACTTCTTGAAGCTGTTCAACTATCCTTGCCACCCAAAGACCAAACAAGATTTTCACTGCTTTTTCTTTTACTTAATACTTTGGGAATTAACTCTTACTCTTTTTACTACAAACAAAATTACTCCCCTGAATTAGAGATTAAGGCCTTAATCTGTTTAGATTATCTTTAATCTCTATAAAGTTGTGAAACAAGACAGGAATAATTTCAGCTGTAGGTCATTTTTACAGCAAATTGTCCATCAACAGTAGCATTTTTGACCTGAAGTACTAAACTAATTTTGACGACTCAAAGCCCTGGAATTGTTGTCAACTTTCCTCTTTGTGTTGTGTAGCCCTGACATCATTTAGCTTGTTATCTGATGCTTCCCATAGGACACCTCCGATATAGCTTTGATATCTCAAGCAGTGAAAGCTCGCTTACCTAACATGCATCTCACAGGCTACCTGTGGTGAAGGACCAGGCACTCCCACTACACCAAGTGCTGATTGAGTTTAAAAGCTGACCTGTGTTTGTAATTTCACTTTCATCTTGCTTAATAAATATCTGCTGAATTCTTTCATTTTTTACATTTGGGTTTATGTTTTTAAGAAAAGGGGTATTATACTATTTGATTGCGCTCAATTGGCAAAAATCTAACATGGTATCTAGAAAATATGAACATGAACAAGGAAAACGATATGTTCTCAAGGTAAATCATAGCAAGCCTAGATGAAGGATCTCAAATGCTTTCTCTAAATATTATATTTAGGATTTCTGAGCTAAGTAGTTTACTGCTATTTACTTTCATGGGGAAGATAAAACTGTCAAAAATGAAGGTAGCAATTGCAGGGTGTAATTTTGTACATTTATACAAATGTTAAGTGATCTTTCTGAAAGCAACTGTGTTGCTGTTGTCAGACTAAATTTCAAATTTCCTATTTTCTGTATAATGAATTAAAACAAAAAGTTAAGTCCTCCATTTTCGAAGAAGAGATGCTGTGCCTTTAACTGAAACAGGGTGCTGAAAATTGCATCTATAGTAAAGCATGCCGTACACAGTGGTTTCCTTTTAACTATTACTTTAGGCAAACCACTCTCTGAATCGTCACTTAAAACAATTTCAAAGAAATGATAGAGGCCAAACATGTTTAGCGTTCACTTCAGTAAGTTGCAAAAACAATCTGCATGTTTATTGTAATAGGCCATTAGCGCAAAATACAATTTTAAGCAAAAGCTTTTGTGATCATTACTTTTTCTTAGAAACATCATTAGAGATATTTTTTAAATGTGATTTTAATGCAATTTAAGGTAAACGAAAGCAAAGGTTTAATGTAGTTATTATTTCCTTTGACATTTATTGAGTGCCTACTATGCAACAGGCCTCTCCCGGATCATTCAGCCTCCTGTTGGGCAGACTTAGGCTACTCCTTACATCAGATAACTTTAACATGTCTTTGCATTGGTTTGTAGTTATCTTGAACCTGTTAATAATGAGCACACACACGCGAATACCATCTTCTACCTATTCAGCATGTCATTGGTATGAAAGCCCCAGAAAATATCTCAAGTAATCAATGTGTTCAGAGAATTATCTCACACAAATTACTCATTAACTCAATAGCACATAATAAAAAAGAACATCAATTAATTAATGAGTCACCGTCAGATCACTATGATTACAATAGAGCTCTGTTGAAACAGTGGTTATAAATGGAGCTGCCTCTCTTTATTCATTGTTTGCAATTGGCCCATTATTTGGCTGAAACCAGTGTCATATTTAACACATTCCTGTAGGCAATTGTGTGATTAGTATCATAAATGAAGAATTCAGAAAGCCTACTGCTTAAGAGACCTTATCAATGGCCAGAAAAACAGAAAACTCTCATTTTTACTATGGCTTCCGTGGAAGCCAAGCTATAAGAAAGGTATATTATCATTCTAAAAGGTATTTTTTTTTACTTTTATAATCAAGATTTAAGAATGCCATGTTGAACACTATAAGGATTAGCTACTAAAACACTTAGAAATATATTTACAATGGTTTCAGTATACACATGATTTAATTTTAGTAACTTTTCACGAAGACTAAAATATACATGATCATTGCCGGCTTTGTAAACATTTCGCTCCCCCCACATGACACTTTTTGCTTTTTGTAGGCTGGGTTAGGGTGAGTTGGTGGTGATTGACAGCAATAGGGGAAGAGAAGATTTAAAGAAATATCAAATATTGCATACAAAGTCACCAACTAAACCTTCCCAACTATCTTGGTAAATGCCATTCCTATAAGCTTATAGAATAATTATAACAGTTCCCTTAGGTAAGTAAGAAACATCTGTTGGTAACACATAGCAGGTGTTAACAATTACACATACTGAACTTTTTAAAAATGTTTTTAATTAAAAGAATTCTGTTTTCCGAAAAGGAAAATATGTTAAATTCAAAGATACTCCTGTTTTGAGCGTGCAGATCACGTAATGCACAAAATTATAAAGAACAAATCATCTTGGATCAACTTGGTTTGGTCTTTGGTTCAGATCACTGCAATCAAAAGTGAATTGGAAATTCATTGCACTTTTCACACAATTGGTATTCTGGACTGAGGAGCTGAATACTCATGAAATTGGTTTAGTAGAGCTGATTACAGAATATTTTGGCCTTATGGGCAAGGTGGTTGCCATTAACTATACCAAATTTAGTGGACACAGTACAAAGAAAACTGGAAGTAAGAAACATTCAGATAACAGATTATCCAAATCTTTTTTTTACCCCACCTGTAGAGGAGACTTTAAATCACCTAAAGTAAAACAGTCCATTTAGTGAAACATGTAACATTATCCTATGACCCATCTTCAACATATTTTAATAATAATAGCTAACATTTACAGAACACTTACCATGTATCAGGTAGTTTTTCACTCTCATGTAATTTCCACAACATCCCTGTGACAGAGATATTATTACCCCTATTTTATGATTTTTAAATAAAAGAACAGATAGGTTACTTGTCCAAAGTCATACAGCTTGTAAGTAGTGGGCCTGATATTATAAACACAGCTTTTCTGAGTCTAGTACCACTCTACTGTGTCATCTCCTGTAGGGTTGTCCTTATTATTGTCACTATTATTATTTTGTAGCCACTGGGAATCACCAAGAACTAGAAGGGATTGGCCATGCTTGAGCAAAATTTCTGAATATTTAAGAATTAATGTCATCCTTTAAGATGAAAATTGGGAATGAGAGTGATCATACTTTCCTAGATGCAATCTGTTTGGGAGTTCTTTTATTTCAACCACACCACTAAGACATTTATTTGAACCTGCACATCCAGCGTACCCAGAATAGGAGATCCTTAGTATAGCAGTAATGGAAATAAGAGGTGGTCAGTATTGACATGAGAGTAAATTGGAATAAACAGCTACAATTTTCTGCACCAGGATAAGCATGCTGTAGTGAGGTGAAGCTACATCAGTCTCAGAAACCAAGATAATAAAATGAGTATATTATCTGTCTTTGATATTTTATAACTTCCTTCCAGAAGATGAGAAGAAACAAAAATTAAAGTCCCTGCAGTAGCAATCTGTGTCAAATTGTGGGCACCTGCCATGTGTGTAGCACTACCAGGCATCTCTATTTTTTGCCTGAGAGACTTAAGTGTATGAAATGTGTTTGCTGCTATTTATTCTTTATTTAATGCCCAATTTATTAAGCATACAACTCTCACAAATTCAATTTCTCTAAACGTTTGTACACCATTTAAGCAGCTAATAAAGCAAAACCTGTAAATTTAATAAATCAGATTCAACCATTTAAACATCGATTAGAATCTTAGTCAAGTTCTCCTAAACTTTTCAATAAAATCCCCATAAGTTTCAAGTACTTTAAAAACAGACAGAAAGTCTCACAATGAGCCAAAACTTATTTGTAAAAATATACTTAAAGCTTTAACAAAATTATTAATTTAAATTAATATTTCTGTATGTTGCTTCATATCTTCATAAGGTTACATTAATAGTAAAGAATGTCTTTAAAAAGTTAGAGAATATTATCTCAACTAGGTGAGGTTACAGGATCTGTGTTGTTGACTCTGTGAACCTTAGTTGGGGCACGAGAACTAGCTACACTGTCCAGAATGATTCAAACCTGAACCTGTGCACAAGTTGGCCAGTAATTTAATAGTCATGTCTCCCTATTACATCAATGGAAATATTTGAAGTCCAGGTCTTTCGCATGGGCCATAATTTCCCATAACTCAATGCTTTTTTTCCCCCAAAATGATGTATGCTAGCTTTATTGGACTCTTTTATTTTATTTTATTTTATTTTTTATTTTAGCATATTATGGGGGTACAAGTGTTAAGGTTACATATATTGCTTTATTGGACTCTTCTATATGCTATTTTAATATCACATTATAAGCTACAGAATCACTTAGGGAATTTTGTCTTCTCAGAAATAAGGAATTAGAGCTAGTTGCAATGGCTCACACCTTCGATCCCAGCAATTTAGGAGGCCGCGATGGGAGGATTGCTTGAGGCCAACAATTCGAAACCAGCCTGATAGTATAGTGAGACCCTCCATCTCTAAAAAATAAAAAAAATAAAATAAATTAGCTGGGTGTGGTAGCACATAACTGTAGTTCCAGCTACTCGGGAGGGTGAGACAGGAGTATCTCTTTAGCCCAGGAATTTGAGACTGCAGTGAGCTATGATTGCACCATTGTACTTGAGCTTAGATGACAGAGCAAGACCCCATTAAAAAAAAAAAAAAGAAAGAAAAAAGAAAAAAAGGATAGGACCTATGCAGTCACATTTCCCATTGGGACATTTGGCTAATCCTCTTTCTCTCAGAAATTATTGGATCCTCTTTTGAATGATTATCATGTATTATCACTTGTGCCGATTAGCACTTTGTGTTCTTGGCATGGCTTGATTTATAATCTCTACGTTTAATCTTCTCTGCTTAGAAAATAGAGATGAATAGCAATTGACACTACATAAATAAGTATATATGCAATAGAAGAAACAAATCACACATACTATAATTTTTAGCTTTTTTTTGGCATGACAATTCTTTTGTATAGTTTAAATTAAGTTTTCTCCTTTTGAGTATAGTCATCGAGTATAGTTTTCATAGACCCAGATGCATTGCAGGTGGATTTCACCGTAGGTTATTTTTCAAGTATTTGTGTGTATGTGCATAGTTCTTACATTAGGTGTCAATCAAAAACGTTTGTTTCAAAAGACAATACCTTAGAAAACCAGAAAGCCAAAAATAAAGGGCTTGAAAAAAAAATGCAGAGTGCAGCAGAATAAGGTGAGCAAAAGGTGAACCGTCCAGAAAAGGGTATTCAACCTGCAAATTGCACAGGCCAAACATGTACAAAGCAGGAATAACAGAAATCACTTGCTTACACTTATAGAAAGTGTCAGTATTATGCAACATTAGTTGAAAACTGAGAAGATGAAAATAAATAAACAGAAGAATAAGTCAAGAGCTGAGACCATGACTTAGCCATCCAAATCTGGAAGAGACTCACTCAGAGGTGGGGAACCTGTTGTGGCCTTGGGGCCACATGTGACCCTCCAGATCCCCAAGTGCAGCCCCTCGACTGAATCCAAACTTCAGATCCCAAAGGATTTGTTCTGTAAAATTTGGACTCAATCAAAAGGCCACACTCAAGGATCTAAAAGGCCACATGAGGCCCTGAGGCCGCAGGTTCCATATTTGTGCTGTGACACTGTTATCATCAGGTTTAGGCAGACAGTGATTATGTTTTAGGTAAATTTTGTCGTTTAACTCAAAACACAATTTTCTTAGTCTTAATTAACCCTTCAATTTTCTTCCGTTTAAGACCATAAACATTGTGGTTAGAAGACTCAGCTTTGCCATCGGGCAGACAGCGATCTTGAGAAAATTATTTAGCTTCATTTATAACTGTTTTCTCATCTGCAAAATGGAGATGAAATCTGCTTCACAGGATTTTATTGAAGATGAAATGAAACAATCTATGTCAAGCATTTAACATACTTGCCTGATACTTAGTTTTCAAGTAATTATTACTATTGTTATTTTTATTAATCCGAAATCCTCTAAGAACCTTTTATGTGTTAATCAGTGTGGGTGAGCATCGGGGATAGTTTATGATCCACTAGGCAGACATGGGGAAAACAATAACAATTATTACAGATGAGTATTCAACAAGCAAACTAGAACATTCTTTGCAAGTGAAATATTGGGATTCAAAGAGAAAATTAAATTGAGGGTTTAGGCCATAATCAGATATATTGGATGATAAGGCACTTTTTATTACCTTCTTCAGTCTCAAATTTTTAGTTAATTAATTTATATATTTAGGGGTAGAGTCTCAATCTGTGACCCCCAGTAGGTTGAAATGGTGGCATCAAAGCTCACTGCAACCTCAAACTCCTGTGCTCAATGATCCTCCTGCCTCAGCCTCCTGTGTAGCTGGGACTACAAGTACATGCCACAATACCCGGCTAATTTTTCAAACTTTTTTTTTATTTGCTTTGTATATGCATAGCATTTATACTGCAGCAGCCTGTGTTTCTGATATTTAGCAAGATGAACTCAATAATCACTATATCCATGTAGTCAGTCATACAGATATTTATAGCATGTCAGATTCTCTTCCATGTTCCATGAGGAATATAATGAGAAGTATTCTCTGCACATGAGGCAAGACAAGCAAACAACTCTTAATATAGAAGGTAATAACTTAGAAAGTAGCGATATCTACAAAGTGCTATAAGAGCAGTGAGGAAGAAGTGATTTATTCGGTCTAGGCACATTAGAAAAAGGTTCACAATAGATACTAATATTTACCTTTAGTCTTGAAGAACCATTAGAGGATGGAGATAATGTGGGTGTTTGTACAGAGACCACCCCTAATTTAAGGTCATCAAGCAATTAGTTTCACGGTGACTTTATCTAGCTGACAGAGAGAAAGCCATCAATGATTTTGGAAGGATAGATGGCATAATTAATGCCAAAGTTGAAGATTGACTCCCACTGAAGTGTACAGGGTCGGCTAGGGCGAGACAAGAGGGCATGTTGATAGTTCAGCCAAGAGGGTTTTGTGAAAAGCAAAGAAAGGGCTAAGTGCCTACACAGCGTAGGATACATTGGAGAGCAAAAAGAGGGGGAAAATAGCAATAGAGAAGGGCGGCAAATGTTGCCAAATATGATAATTGACTGAATGTGAAAGGGACTATGGATAAAGATCAAATATGACTCAGAGATCTGGGAATTTTGACCCCAAGTTCTTATAGTTAATGTAGCAAACAGATGTACAAAAGAGAGAATAAGAAGAAATGTATCCTCTCTGATGACTCCCTGGAGGGGAGGATCACTGCACTTCCTGTGAAAGTACAGAATTATATTCCTGCTTCAAAAATTCTTCAGGCTTTTAAGGAAAAATGCAACAGAAATAGATGCTATTGGTTGGGATGGTAGAGCTTGCTATGATAGTTGTCCATTCAATATCCTTTCTTCCCTTCATTTTTACTAACAGCATATGGAGCAGTGACATCCCCAAGCAGAGACTTCCATTTCGAGAGCTTCTTTAGCATCCATGGATGGCCCTTTGGCAAAGTCCTGGTTGGTGGGAATTAATCAACGGAGGCTTTGGGGGCCACTTTTGTCTTTCCTAATGTTGGCACCACTCGTTCCTCCTTATCGTTTTCTTCTTCTTGTCTAAAATGCAGATGGAAACTAGAGGTAGACCAATCACCTAAAGCACAGTTGACCAGGAGGATACAATCACAGACTAAAAGAGTCTGGAGCCCTGACAATGCATAAGGGCAGGCTGAACAGCCTTGAATTTGAACTGTCTTGCCTACCTCTGGGTGTTTTGTCATGGTGCTTGGATTCCCTCTTGCCACTGTGGTTGAATTTCTGCTGCATGCAGTCAAAAGCAACCCCTACCTGATATACTTGGCTTGCAGAAACTTAGGAAATTTTACTGACACATTGCATCGTGATTTTCTGCTTCATCCTGATTCAAAAAAGGGAAATTTTGCACTGAGTCAGTTACTATACAAGAGCCAACATTATGGTTTCATTCTTCTTCTCCCAATTGGGCTCCCTCCTATCACGTGAGAACCCATAATCCTTTAATAAGAGAGGCATAAAAGATGAAGTTGCTAGTGTTGTGTCTCATCTTCTCTCTGATCTTGCATAACCCCAAAACATCACCCTGACTTTTCAACATAAAGTTAGCATTTCCATTAGAATATTATAATTTATCTAATTTTACATATGGCGAGTGGGGAAGGCTGAGGTCTTATTAGACTGTCATAAAACAATATAGAAAGAAGGATGCAGAGAGCTAGCAAAGGTATTTTCAAGTAATTAGTTAGAACTACAGACAGATCAAAAAGAAAGCCATTGTGCAAATGTCAGGCCATTCAAGGTTATTTCACCTTGAGGAGATAATGTCAGATTCTCACTTTGGATATAAAGGAAGTTTTGAAAGTCTTTCGGCCTATCCCCAAATCCTGCCTGAAGGTCATTTCTGAGCTATGGAGTTGTTCCTCAGGTTTGCAGGGGGGGGGGGGGGGAGGAAAAACAAAGATAATGTTTACAAATATTTTACTCAACTATATTTACTAAAAAATAAGTTTTTAATCTGGTATTTACTTTTCCAGCTTTCTGGGTATATACAAATAGCCTTTCTTTTATGAAATAGAATGTTAATGTTAGATAATAGGTTTAGTTTTTTATCTTACTTAGGGAAATAAACAGTCTCCTACTTCATTTTATTTCCCCTATTAAATATATGCACATGTTTACACATGTAAACCACATTTTTGAAATCCATTAGTTTGGTTTTATTTGGTTCTGGATCCAAACTCTGATTTCACCCTTCTGCCCCTCAAATAAAACTTTAGGAGAAGGCATAACCCGATCTACATTTTAGGAAGTTCAATCTGGTGGCCTTAAGAAAACAGGAGTGGAGTCAGCTGAGACTATAGGCTGGGCCCAGCTGATGCAGTTGAAAAGAATGAGGATTTTAAGGCAATGGGGTAGAACTGGAGAAAAGATACACTTCAAAGATACTTAGAAGGTAGTCAAAACAGGAGTGGGTGGCAGTTTGTTGAAGAAGATGAGTTTTAGACTCATTGCATTCAAATTATCTTGGGATAGAACTTGGAAGTAAAAGCATTTACACTGTTAAAGGAGAATGCCTGATGAGGAATCTTAAGAAGTTAGGTATTTGTGCATCTGGTTGGTAAAGGTAATACCATTACTCTTCCCTTAATGTTTAAATTGTATTACTTAGCCAACCTGTTGACATCATAGGGCAGATATTACCTTCTTAAGGGTAAAAATCTCATTTAAAGCATCAGATTTAATCTGAAGTTGATGGGAAACACAAAAGTTAATAGATTAAATAGAATATGTGTTACCTTAATCCACCATATTAATTTTAATTAAGGTGTCATTTCAAGGTTGCCTTGTTACTTAGTGCCAAAACAGAATTAGAACCAAAATTGCCAACATGCCTATTAGGCCAAAATGATCCTGAGAACTATTCTTGACTGTCTTTACTTCTCTCAAAACCATTTCCTCCACTTGTCCTTCAAGAAGACTACTGCGGCTGCAACTGACGGAATTGATGATTCTGAATTTTTGGATTTCATTTATCCACTTAGTTTTTTCACACACAGTGAACCACATGAAGTACAATGACAGATGGTAATGTATCAATGTTACAGATTACTTATTGTCTTGCTGAAAGTCATGGTTTAAAACTAAATGGATAAAATCATCTTTAACTCTTTCAATTAAATGTCCCTAAACAAGGAAACAGTTCATTACATTGACTCCATTCTAATAAGAGGAACAGCTAGTGTAACCCTGGCCTTTAGATAAACACACACATACACACACACACATGCACACATACACATACACATGCACATGTGCAAGCATGTGTCAAGTTACCCAGATTCTACCCAAGCTTTAGAGGGAGACTGAATAACCCTTCCAGTGTCTGACAGCCCTCTTCAGCCAACATTTCTCCTTTCTAGCCTAAATCCTTTGTGTTTCGCTTTTAGCCTTTAGTGGTGACAGAAAAAAAAAAATGCTTATCAACTGTTCTCTGAAGAAGAAACTTAAAATACTCATAGATCATCTCAAAATCATTCCTCATCCAGAATAATCCCCAATCTTTGACCTTTCCTCAAAAGTCTTCTTTTCCAAAACTTATATAATGTTGGTGGCTTTCCTCTGAACATTTTTGATGTTTTTCACATATATTTTTGGTTGTGGAGCTCAGAAGTGGGCACAATGGCCTTCCTGATGTAAAACATACTAAAATATCCTCATTGCTAATGAGTTCCACCTATTCTATTGTTGCTGCTTTATGTATGACATCAATATTGTGCTTCTTTTTTGCAATGAAAATGCAACTTTACTAATTTATTGACAATTTGCATGGTTCTACTATGGATTTTTCTGCAAGTTGGTGAGGAATTCCCATGATGTTTGTGTAGTCGGGCTTTCTTTATTTTTGTCACAAGTAAATATGTGTCCATATCTGTCATGGTGAAACTTGATCCAGCACAATTGTGAGTATATCTTCTATTTATACTAAAACTCTTCAGGGCTCTTAGTAAGTCCTCCAAATTGCTAAATATTGCTACCTTTCCTAAGCCCGTTCTGCAGGCTCTCTATTTTGTCAGCAGCCATATATATTAACCACTGAGCCCACACCTAACTCTTTGGAAGCTCCTTGCTGATTGATGGCCACCCTTTAAGTATAATTTTCAGTTTTGTGTCCACGTGGTGGCACCTCAATGCCACCCTGGGCTGGGCTATTGGGAAACCTGGAGAGTGCCCAGATTGCTAGAGGCTAATAATAGGAATTATCATTTAAGGCAATGGGAGACAAAAACAAAAGAGGAAATCGGAGTTTTTAAAATGCTGGAAAATTAAAGAACCAGAAAGGGAGCCTATAGGGGAGTTAAACCTGAAGGAGGCCAAAGGCAGGCACTGAATTCAAGTTCAAGGGCTAGAACCCTGTTATCAAAGTAAGAATAATAAGAAGGGGGTGCAGGGGAGCGGAAGCATGGTGATTACCCAAGAACAGTCTCCCCGACAAGTAATTTAGGCTCACCTTTATGATCAGATCTGTTCATGTTCAGGGATTTGGCAGCCTGGTTTACAAGGCTTGGGAGACTAGATCAATGCTAGGTGGTACAGATGCATTTCCCAATTGATTGCCTAGCGTGCTATTATAAGAGCAAATGAAAGAGAAAGTTCAAATTGAGAATAGTTATCATTTCCCATTGATTCTACCAAATCTAGCACTATCTCTCAAACTGAAAAAAAAAAAAAGATCATTGTTTAGAAAAATAAAAAATGCAAAACTCTTTGTTATCCTGCCAGTCTATTTCTGGGATTAAAAATCATAGCTCATATGTTCTTGGATATGTCGAGATTATTTCCTAGCTCTTTAAAAAGCCTTCCCTATCCCTGCTATCTGTAATACATAAGGGAACATTTAGCCCTGCGCTTCATATGCCATCCCTTCCTATATGCAGCCCCCTAGAATACATAATAAAAAGATAAATGAAAAGCACATTAGAAATTCACCTAGTTGTGGGAATCCAGCCAGTGTTGACTGCAGATGTTTTGTTTGAATCGGTGGCTGCATTGAGAGAGAGAAATGCCCATTATATAAAAGATAGTATTGCCAAAGAATTTTGAGAGGAAAGAACATACTCTAACAAATACCATCTTTTATCTCAAATACGCATTTCAAAGATGTGTTTCGTATTATCTTCATCTAGATTAACCTATTTATTGCAAGAGTATAGATTGTTTTTAATGTGTCATTTATAGTTATTTGTCTTATTTGATCAATTACATCTTCATTCCATGGAGTAACAAACTAAAGATTGTCTCAGTGGCAGTTGAAATCCCCACTGCCTTAAGTTAGAAGATTTTATAGTTTTCTAAATCCTGAAATAACAATATAGCTGCATCTACCTTTCCAAACCCATCCTCTTTGGCTTCACCACAACATGCCATATGCTCCAGCCACGCTGAGCTTTTCCCTCTTCCCTGTTCTATGATCCTCCTGATCCTACCTATGCTGTTCCCTCTGCCTGGAATGTCTCGGCATTTTTCTCTCCTTGGCAAACATCTACTCACCTGCCAGGTGTGTGCTCTAAGGAAATTGCTGTGGGAGAGCTTTTCTAATCTGCAAGGCTGAGGTTAGATACAACACTCTTCAGTGTTCCTGTACCACAGCACTTAGATTACTGTGAGCAATCAGTTGCAAACATTTTTTGCATTCTTCAGTAGACTGTAAGCATCCTAAAAGTCCTCCAGGATTTATAGCACTATCTGGCACGTAATAAATGCTTAATAAAGGTTTGATGCATTAGTCAATTGGACAATGCGGGTTAGCATTCTGGAATGTTTACAGAATCCAGAATACTGGAATCCCCAGATCAGTAATTTATGGCTAAAGTATTCAACAAGGTACCAAAGAGGCTGAAGAACTTGAAGAAGAAAAATTTAGGAAAAAAATTAACCTAGAGTAAAGCAAGGCTCAATTTACGGTTTAGTTTGTAGAAAAGCAGATGTTCCTGTTTTCAGGAGAGCCCACAGAGACAAATGGTTCACTGTGCCTCCCAGCTGCTTGCCCAAGTGATACAGCTACAGCCAACACTGATTGCACAAATCGAGGTGTACAGCCTCTTATGCACACCCAGAGGCCACTATGAACTGTGCACACCCTCACCTTTAACATTTTCCCCTGACATGTGAATATTAAAGTGGAATACCAGATTACCTATAATTCTAGAGACATGGACAAAAACTAGAGTCCTCTGTCTTTTACATGTCTCCCTTTCTGTCATTAAAGCAAAACCAGAAAGAATATCAGACTTGTTTCTTTAAAGGCTAGTTAATAAAATACAACCAGCTCAACTCAATGGCTTTGTTTTAAAGTGGCAGGAAGAAAAGAGAGATTCTGAAGAGATGAAAGGTCCCAAGCTATGGTAACACGTTTTCTTTAACTTCACCTGAGTTTCAACAAGAAGACGTTTCTTATTAGCTTTATTAATAATCTCTCTGGGGATTTGTGGCAGGTCCTAGATGAGCCATATAATATTTTATGCGTTTGGTACAAAAGTGACTCCGAATATTAAGACAAAAAAGAGACATGTTTTAGTTCTTTCAGTATTGTCTTGTATAAGGAATGTAAAATAAAATGAGCAATGCATTACATGAAACAGCAGACTTATGAAAATGCTAAGGCAGTATGTAATGGAGAGGAGGAAAAAATATTTCTCTAATCCACTTTCTAGAAATAGTAGAATTCCAAGGTGTTTGGACTATGAACATGTGACGCAGGTGAAACCTGTGTAGACCCCTGAACACTCCAACTCAGTATAGTTAAAATGGCTATTTATTGTCCCTGATGATAAAATCTACTGTTTATGATTCTGTTTTATAGCTCAAAGTTCCCTTTTTTCTCTGTTGAAAAATCTCACACATTAATAAACATAAATGAAAAATATTTCTGTTTTAAAATTAAGCCCTATAGCTTGGATGGATCATTAAACCCCACTCACAGATTCTTTCCTTGGTCCAATCTGCAGATTTTGTGGTGAGAATGTTAATTTGTTAACTCTCAGCAACCATTTTAGTTCAGTTTCTTTGACAGAGACTACCAGAGACTCAGAGGGAATGAAACAACTTAACAGGGGTGGACTTGGTGCTTTTTATGCCCCAAGCAAGCAAACAAGAATGAGATTATAGTGGCCCTGAATGGAATCAGAAATGGGAGAGAGGTTTTCTCTTCCCCACAAGAGGCTTCTTGAAGAAAAACAGCTTTAAGATGCAATCTGTGTTGGGGGAGCCACTTGACACCTGCTAGAAGTTCCTGTGATTTTGTAATCCGTCCTGAGAATCAACACCTGAAGATATAGCCCCTCAACTTCTGTTTCCTCCTGGACGTGAGTAACTACCTGGTTTTGAATTTGGGAAGCTGGAGGCACCCTAGACTCAAGGGCTGCTTTCAATTTGAACCTGAAGTTTTTACATTTTAAGAAGATAAATGAACAGCATTACCTGTTTACTTTAATATTGACAAAGGAAAAGCCTGTGGCCCCCTTGCACCTGTTAATACTTGCTCCTTATACTGATGTGACCCACGCAGCTGCTCGTTTCAATTAGCCCAGGGCCAGTCTTGGCATTTACCCACAGAAACAATGCTGCACAAAGAAGTGCCTCTGTGCACTCCCATTGGCATTCTTCCAAGTCACATTCAGCATCTGCACATTTTACCAACCTGTCTCCCTGAGTGCAAGGTCTTGCTGGACATTTAAGTCCCTGAAAACTAAAGGAATCCTTCTGTTTTATTTAATGGTCCTTTTTCATTTTCCTTCTGAGACACCATTTCGTCCTCGCGCCTCTATTTTAATTTTTTTCTCAACCTTTATTCTTTTCCTTTCTACCTCCATACAGAGAGACACTTGGAAGGACCCTTGATTTAGTTCTCGCTTTATAGCAACAACTGCGAAACAACAAAAAGATAAAAGAAAACCACTAATGTTAAGTATTTTCCTGCTTTGTCAAATAAAAACACGTCTATATAAGGAATTTCCCTGACTGTATCTCTTTTGCTTCAGTGTTAAACTTGTTTTCAAAATTAGGTCCTCTGGTTGGAGGGGCTCACAGACCCTCCCACTCCAACTCACCACTGTCACCATTATATTGTTGACAAGGGAATAGGGTGGGGAGAATCCCTTTGCCTATATTCAGTTATGAAAACATCTACTGTAATGTCTTCCCTGAATTACTACTAAAAGCACCACCATTCTTTCCCTCTCTTTCCTGAGCACCACCAGACATTCCTTTTTCATATGAGTTATACTGAATGTGCCCTTTCATGACATGCCTAAGAGATGCTTAGAGACATTTCTTTATTCACTTCCCAAGTGTTCGCTGTTGCTAGCACAGGAAATTTATCACCTCATGGGCAAAGACCATGCTCTTACATTTGGTGAAGCTCTAATCTCACTGGGAGACACTTGATATATGCCCAGTGCTAGAAAATTCCTTCAGTCAGATAATAAGGGGTGGGTACCTTCAAAACTACTTGCCTGTTGTATTACACACAGACAGTGAAATACTCTGCCCCTGCCCATGGTGGAGAATTATTTTCTTTTGCTTCACAATAGAAATGGGCCAGCTCACGGGGTCTGTCTCGTGTCTATGCAACCATCTGGAACAACGTGTCAAGGGGTAGGCAGACGTGTTTGCCATGTCTTCACTGCCTCCATAAACCGGCCTCAGTGGGTAATGTTTTTCCCATTTGCCAGGAGATACATCTGCAGACAATCTCGTTTTTCAGCTGGAGTGTTTACACATTTAGTAAGAGGACAGGTTCTATAAAACTCCTATATCTGTATTTATTTGTTTTGCTGTCAATTTCCCTGTAGTTTTTGTTTGTTCAGGGGCTGAGTTTGTAGCAGGTGTTTGGAGCAATTAACAGAAGCAGGGATACCAGTAATGGGCAAAGGGTGGAAGAATATAAAACAAAAGCTTGACATTTAAAAAACAAAGATGCTTAAAAATTACACTTAAGAACTGCAGACTAGAACGCACCAGTAGTGTTATGTTTAAACGTTATTATAATTAACCATTGAATGTGTGCCTTGGCCATAAAACATTAGACAGTATAAAAAAATCACTTTTTATTACTATCTCTTCTATGATTTCTTTTTATTACTAAAATCATATTCAGTAGGAGTTTTAAAGCTTGAAAAGTGAGACATATATCAGATATGTCTATACAAATGACAGAATCAGTCTATTCTATTTGCTCTGGGTAGTGAAAATTCCCATACAGAGAGAACAACCAGGAATGCTTTGAATGTTTTTGCTATTTGCAGAAACTTATAATCAGATGGAGGGAGTCTTTTTGCTTCTGTGTGGGTGACTAAGATAGTTAATTGGAGCTATGCCAAAGAGTCTTTTTCATATCAAAGCAGTTTGGGGAAAATTATATTTATTTGGATGGTTTCACACTTTGAGTTTTGATTTCATTAAAATCAGCATGAATTTACAATTATAGATTTCTAACTTATTCCATAAGCATAAATGCCAACTCATTTATGTTCTAACAAATAACATAAGCCCAAACACTTTGCCTAGAGAAGAATAACTGGGCCTAACTCTCCCTTTTTCATTGTTTTACAAAGGAAGTTTAAACAATTCTTTGAACTAATATTCATTGACCATCTCTTAAGTGGCAGACACCACTAAGTACTGAGGTTATATCAATATGGAAAATTTGGCATTTGCCTGAAGAATTGCCCTCTTTATTTGTAAAGACAAGTATATTAAAATTTATGAAATACTATATAATAATGCATAGATAGACTTGTGTGCCAGTTACTCCCAGATAAATGAATAGTACTTAATCCTGCTACTAGGATCATGGACAGCCTTGTTGAAAATGTAACATTTTTCACCAAGTCTTAAGGTATGATTAGAGAGGAAAGCACTATTAGGTCAATAGTTTTTCTTCAGGTGCTCAAATTAGCAGATTGTTACTGGGTTGATAGTAAATATACCAGGGAGCTATACAGAATATTAAGTATCTCTAAAGTGAGATAAGTTATCATAGTCACAATGGTCAGAGTATCCTAGGAAAGATGAAAGTCATTTCCCAAGAACTGGAGACTGAGTGAGAGAGAGAAAATGAGACACTAAGAAAGAAATTATAAAGAAGTACTAAAGGAAAAAAAAAATCTATAGAAAACCCAAAAGTGCCCTGATATTAGTAGCCATATTTAAAATGAATGCTGTTAAGTGGATTAATAAATGGTTTAGGATTCAAGTCAATTTAGGCCCCTTCCCCTCTCCCCGAGTCATCAAGGTAAGAGTTCTCACTGACTTTCATCTTCCAACAAAGTAAGTCTAATTATCCATAAGGACTTGGCCAAGTAGTTGATTCGTTCTCAGATTGGTCCATCGTTGGGTTGATGTTAAACCAAAATGGCATTCACCTTCTACCCAGGCTTATTCCCATCCCCAGTCTACACTGAATGCTTTCAACTCCTATTTTTCATGGTAAACTACCACATTCATTCAAGCATAGAAGATTTCCTCGGCCAACTGATGAGTAGCTTCACATAATAGGCCTCACTAAGCATTATTGACCAGAATGTGTTGCTAGCACTAAATATATACTCTCTACCAACATGTTACCTAGTGCACCTAACATTAGGCTCTGCTGCTTATCAAAGTCAGTGTGATTATAAAGTAAAATGCATCATCTGTGACTATTAAGCCACCATAAATTGAGAATACTCCTGGGAGAATGGACATATGGCTGACTGCCTAGATATGTGACATCAAGAGAACAAAAGCAATAATTCATAAATACTGGATATTTTTCTTCTTGTATGACAATCATTTTAAGATTACAGGTCTCCTTTTTAGCTTGTTTGGACCTGGCTTATTTAGACCAATGTCTGTTTTCTTATTCATTCTTAATGGCTTTGAGCCCTGTAAAACAACTCTCTCTCTCTATATAAGAGCCCCTCCCCAAACCTTCCCCAGAGTACTGTGTCTTGAGTTATGTTAGCACATGATGATTTACGTGTGGTTGACTATGGATAGTAGGCACTGGACCAGGCAATGCAGCCAGTGGAAATGGGTGGGTGAGCCCACAAAATAAAAAAGGTGGACATTGTTTTGCCTGAAGAAAACAAGCCAAAATGATTTGGAATTAATTATTCTGCTAATGTACAATCTGGCTAGATCGATAACACCTGCCCCTTCTAAAGTAAGCAGCTCTGTCAATCCATCATCACGGACTCAGTAGCAGAGCAGAGGAGTGAGAGTCAACAGACCTGGATTTAAGTTTATCTCACATATTCCCTGGCTCAGAAAAATTGGATAAATAACCTAACCTTCTTGAGCCTTACATTTTTTTTTTTTTTCTATAAATTGGGGATAATAACACCTTCCTTGATTCCCTTGTGTAGTGTTTCGAAAAATCAAAGAAGGTGACGTATGTACTGTTACTGTGCTGGGCCATACCAGGTTTTGGTTTCCAGGATTAGTGAGAATGACCAGCCACAAAAGTTCTGTGCAGGGTATATAAATAAGATGAGGAGGAATACCTGAAGACAGGATGGGATGAAACTTCCTGATAACTTCTTCTTAGTTTGGTAGTCTTAGCAACCTAATAGAGGAAAAACATTGACCAAGCCAGAAGATTCCAGAACTTCAGACTCACTTACCTTTTATACCATTTTAGCATGAAGAAGCGATGATTAGAAGGAGTTACCTATGACCAAATTCCTCAAATTTAACATCTTGGTTCCTTATCTCTTGCCGCTTTCTAGTTACACAACCCACTATGTCCATGTTTGATTTATTAGCCTTCTTCAAAATGTTAACGCATCATAACAGACAGTGGCCTTCCTGAGTTCCAAAGATTTTTAACAAATATAATGTTAATGCAAGACACGATGCCTATTAGGTAATATGTTTTGGAAGCAATTACAAAACACTAAATCACCTCCAAGTTACTAAAGAGCTAATTGTGAAGTTGTGGATTATCCAGGGCTATAGAATTTATTCTTTTTTTCTTTTTTGCTGTACTTTTGAAAAATGTCACTATTATTTGATACATGCAAAGAGACCAGATATATGATAGTGGGAGAAATGTATGTTGCCGAATGGCTGAAACAAATAACACCATCATAACGTCAGGCACCTAAAAAGATGGCTTGGGGGAGATATTTGTACTGATGGCCAATGAACTAAAACATGAAGTGCCACCATTTCCCCATCTCTAGCCTAGAGGTATGTGGTCTCACAGCCAGGAATTCTTCTGCTCGGGACGAATGTAAATGGTGATAGATGCAGCAGAAGTAGCTTCTCATAGAGCATGATTCAGCTCTTTTGGACCTCAATCTCCTATTCACAGAAGGGTGAGTTTTTAGAGCAACAGTAAAACATGATTTTAATGCACCAACTCCTGCACTCCCGGACTCTGACCCAGCCTTAGAGCCATCATGGCTCATGATTTCCTGGTTTTGGCATTCAAAACAGCTTCACCCTGCCTGGCTCATTTCTCACAGCCTCTTTAAATCAATTTTAAGATTTATCTCTTTCGGACTTACATCCTAAGACCTGGTTGTTATTATATCTACTTTACCTAATTTATGGTGATAGAATGAATTCATATTTACGTCTCCAAATTCTTTTTTGGCCAGGCCTTGGTAACAAAAATAAAATCATGTTTGTACCTTTTAAACAAAAACATACTTAGCATCCACCCCCTAACATGTTTATGTGAGTTTTATTTCTTTTCCAAAGGAAGATAATCGTAAAGATATTCTGTAGGAAATTTTTCATGCAGTCTGATTTCTTTCAGTGAGATAATGAGATAATCACAAATGAAAGTTTATGATATCTCCCCAGCAACTTCCCTCAGTAGTAGTCTGAATAGTGGAGTAGAAAAACATTCCCATGGAGTCATAAGAGCTTTGTTTTAACTTGAGCTTTGGCCGTGGAGCTTTGTGTGGGCCACTTAGCTCTTTGAAACTTAGATTTATTCATTTAAAAATGGGTATCATGATCCTTAAAGTCCTTTTAATAAATTCCCTCATCTATAAGATAAAGGCAATCAGAGTAGTCATCTATAGGGTTGCAGTGAGGATTAAGTGATATTCTGCTCAGTTTATTGTAAGGACATTAACAAAAGCTCAACGAATTAACTATTTCTATAAGATTGTATCCTAACTATTGTCAAGACTAGCATATAGCTGTGATATGAATGTGCTACACAGGCATATTTACAATAGACAGTACAAATATGTAAGCTAGGTATATAATAGTTGGATTTGTACAATAGGTGCAAAAATACACTAGAAACAAAGACCAGAAACATTGGAGTTAAAATATCTTGGAAGTTTAGGTCAAATAAACTAGCCTTTACTATTTTATGAATATGCAGAAACAGCCAAACAAGTAGAACAGGTTTGGTGTTCCCTCTGATCTTGCTTTATTTTGGGGTATCTGATTGGCCAGGACTTAAAGCTGATGAACTGAAGTGGAACGTGCACGTCCCTTTATACACAGAACCGATGGCCATGATTGCATGGCCTGGAACATCATTAACAAGCCCAGTATTTTCCTTCAACCTTCACTATTAATTCAGTTCTCAAGGAAAGATACACTTGGGGAAAACAGAGTACTTTATATCCAGCTCTTTTCTTTCACAAACAGGTTTGGAAACATTTTTTTTTTCTTGCTGTGATAAATTAAAACAAAAAAATTCTGGACCGAAGTATTGTAATATGATTCATAAAGATATTAACCTGCATTAATATTTATAGATACAAATGTTCATTTGTAAATGTTTATTTACATGTGGAATTTATACATCTTCCTGTGGAGCAGAAAATTTATTTCCTTATTTTTTTTTTAAAGGCTACCTCATCCTCATTTCTGGTACCAGCTAATAAAGCACGAACACATTGTTACACCGGTGATTCTTTAATAACAACTTAAAGTCAGAACTGAGGAAAGAATTGAAATGTTTACAAAGCACAGATACAAAGATTAACACCACTATCTTGCCTGGAAAGAAATTATAATTTAGTAAGACAAGACATATATTATGAAACTGATTAACAAAACAATTATATTACATCAAAACAGAAACTGTTTTTCCAAAGTAGTTACCTCACCAGACAATATACTTATTCTAACAATGCTGAAATAATACAATGAATTTTCAGACCTCGTCACTTGGAATTGTGTTCATGGTCAGATTCAGTTAAGAAATTTAAATAATATAGAGGTTTACCTGAAAACTAAGTGTTCAGTCTTGATTACTCACTTTCTTTACAGGAATGCCTACACATAAATTTGGTTGTTTTCTAAAAATGAAATGCAACCTTAAAGAATAGACATTAGCCATTTTTTAGAGATATTGGGACAGCATATAACATGGAATCATAGGCTTTTCTTATAATATACAGATATGAAATATTTTTAAAAGTGGTTTGGAGTGTGGAATAGAATGGTTTTTATTTACTGAATTGATAGAACTGACAGACTGTTTTCATGTTAAATTCAAATCTGGAAGTATGTTCTGTCAATGCCTTTACTTTTAGTTTGTTTTTAAGCCTACTTAAAAATATGACACAACTAAAAAAAAAAGCCTTTTTCATATTTTATTAATTTCTAGATAATTATGACTACATTCACACACATTTATAGAATAACTAACATTTCTTATAATATCACCACTGTGGGGAAGGTTCAGGTACATAGATGAGGTGCTGTCTTGAGATACAGCTTGGTTACCTTGAAGGGAAAATAAAGGGTTATTTAAGGCCAAGTTTCTCCAGGTGGAAAGCATTTTTCTTATAGCCACCAGCACACTTACAGAATTCACATCTTACAGCAAAAATGGAGTTAAAACTTAAAGCTGCTCTGATTACTATAAAGAGCCCCAAATATTGAACTAGATGGAGCAAATCACAGGAAAAATAATTTTCTCAGCTTGTGTTATGAAGGGGTTAATTATGAAACCTGAGATAAGGTGTTCGCACATCTAGGCACTTCATCAAGCCATGGAGTCAGGAAACAAGGGAGAATAGATGAAGGAGCTAGGGATAATAATGATGGCAAGTAATGATTTCCCTAGAGGTGAGCTGATCTATGGCCACAAGCAAAGAAAAAAAGGCTAGAAAGTACCATAACATTACCTTGGAGTACTTAACAGACTCAAAAGCAGTAACCCTGTGTCAAAAAAGGCCCATCATCCTGCTCATTTTAGGTAAAAGAGTTATGCCAAAGTACAAGAGGGGAATGCAAAATTCACATATGAAATTAAACAGCTGAAAGGTATGATTTAACAATGCTCAAAACTCAATAAGCCAAAGATAAACAGCAAATTAGATGACTCAATGTCAGGAGGAAAAAACATCTTCCATCGATCCCATCGTCAAAAATTAATCTGCCTGAGAATGCCCTCTGCTCCAATCCCCGAGCTGATGAAGAGTGGAGGAATAGAGTAAAACCTATGTACGAGCGCTTCACCTTCAGGCTAGACCCTGATTACAATCTCCTGTGAGACATTTCAGCATGAAGCGCCTCTCATGTTGGGACTGCAAAATTAAATTGCGATCAATACTTTACAAAAATAATTGGGGAAAAATGTTCAGAAGTCGGAGCTGCACTGTGTGGCCACAAACATATGAAAGTTATTTTTTTTTCCTACCTTTCTGGGGGTTATTCTTCAGGATAGATCAGTTCAAAGGTGTCTCTTGACAATAGTATTCTTGGAATGGTTTCGCTCACCTTGTTAGGGAATTTTAAAAGCAGAGGAGCATTTACAGGCTACCAAGAGTGGTATCTTATTGCTGTATTCTCAGTTTCTTTTCTTTGGAGTGCTAATCTCAGCCCATAAATTCTTCTCTTCTCTTCTGGCTTTGATGTTAATTTAAATTTCTTTGCAAATTAATTCTCATCCTTAAGCAAAAAAAAAAAAAAAAAAAAAAAAAAGTGTATTCCAACAAAATAAAAGAAAACCACATATACACACACACATACACAAAAGATCTTGTAGATTTTTGAAAACTTTGCCTAAGATTTGATTCTGAATCTCTCAAAACATTTAAATGCTGAACTCTGTAGTTAAATTTAGGGTAAAATGTATTGAATCAAACTCTTTACTGCCTTAAGCAATGCTTAGTATTCAGCTTTTCCTTCTTGTCTGCCTCTCAATAAGTTCTTATTTTTGGCCAAGATTTACTTTTTAATCCATAAAATGAGGAGAAAGTGGAAAATGTAAATGTCTATGTAAAATTCTTGCTTTTTCAATAGGTGGTCATTTTGGGTTTTATTATATAGAAATTTCAAATTATTGTGCTTTTATAATTTCATTTTTGGAATCAGCATAGGTCGCTCTGGATGTTTATTTGTGGCATGACTATTCTGACAAGACAGTCTACTGATTTCTCTCACATTAATCATTTGTTATAACCTCAGTCACACATACAGGGAAAAATAAAACATCTGCATTAAGAATACACCATCAGAACCATACTGAAGTAGGTGGCACCTAACTAGCTAAAAGGGAATACCCAAACGGGGGTAATCAATGGCTTGCTGTCATCCTGGGGGAGGTGGATGTATTGAGGGGTGTTCTATAGGGCATCATGACTGGGTGAAGGAATTCAAAGTGTGTTTATTACGTCTGAAAATGACAACACCTTGGACTGGATTGCAAACACCTGAGAAGGCTTGAATAACATTTAAAGTGACCTTCACCAAGGAAATGACAGCATCCTCAGGAATCGGGAGCAAGGGAGAAGTTTTATTGGGCACCCCGAAATGAAAGAGGCAACGTATGTCTTCTGATTTAATTATGATAAAATTTCAAATTCCAGATTGGTTTCCTTCTACCACTCTAAATGTTCTTGAACAATCTTTTCATGCTGCTGTTTGGATCAGAAGATAAAATGCAGAGTTATTTTAAGATTCACAGGAGGTGAACATAATAGAGATGAAGGACAAGAGAAGGATGGGGAGGGAGGGGAAATAGAGGCATGGACACTTCTCATGGACAACCGGTGGCTCCACCCTGTTGTGCTTTGCAATACCACATTCTCTCCCATTTCCACCTTTCTGGTCACTCTGAAACATGCTTTATAATAACCACTCCGTAACTAACACCAACTCAATTCTTCAAGTCTCAGTTCAGACATCTGCTCTTCCAGGAAAATTTCCCTGACTCTCTCCAACTCCATAATTAGGCATCCTGACCCTGTGCATATACTTATTATAGCATCTGTGATATTAAAATTAATTTTCACTTCCTGACTAGATTGTGATATTTTTGACAAAATAGTCTGTCTTTTCCTTGTATTTGTACATGCAAACTTTTTTTCTGACATAAATAAACCAGTTTCTTTATAACGTTCTTTCACTAGTTTAGTTTTCCAACTTTTAATTTGCCATGTGTCACATGGGACTTATCTGTTTGAGGTTTGGTTTTGTCATCTCTAAAATGAAAGGGTTGTACTAAATTCAGTGTCTCTTCGGAGCCTAAAATTTCAGGCTATAAAAATGATTAAATATTTTGCTAAAGAGCCAATCACAATGCCTGTCCCAGCCACAATTAGTTCTAAATGGCATGAAATGGGACTCTTTTTTTTTTTTTTTTAATTGCTGTTTGTTTGTTTACTAAATGGCACCACCTCTCTCTTGGCCCCAGCAATGGTTTCTCACCAGAGGCAACACGTGTCCGGTTGTGTCACATGAAATTGCTGATATTTGCCCATTATGACATATGTAAATGATTTCAAGTGGGTCAAATTAATATTTGGCTCTTCAGAGAATGATGCCATGGCTTAGTAATAAAACTTGAGTAAGACCAATGTGAGTGCCTTTCCAAAACTGGTTGGTGAAACAAACCAGGAACCAGGCAGTTAGTAGGATGTAGAAGCTGAACATCTGACTCAAGAGGTAGGAAGTAGTGGGTAGCTATAAAGGGGAGGGTGAGGTTATGGAGATGTAGAGTTTGGTAAGCTGAAACTGTACAAAAACAATCTCTTTGTTAGCAGCAAGCGTGTGGTAATAAAAAGATACACACAATATAGAGAAAGACTGAGCAAGTAGTGAAGGAGAGAATATCTACTTGAAGAGCAACTGGGCCACGTTAATGTTGGAGTTCTCTAGTGCATATCCTTGAATGCTAGTTCCCGTAGTCCCCCCTGCTGTCTTGGATGCATGCCAGGTCAAAGGATACCCAACTGCGAGCTGGGTTTTATACTTTTCTCCTCTCCAGATACCCATCTTTCCATAACCCATAACTGGATGTTCCTAGAAGCAGTCACTATAACTTGCAGCTGAAAATTAAACAAATATTAAAGCACAATACTAAAAAAAAAGTCTGTGAAGTCTCCAGAATAACCATAGTTACAAGTCATTAAGTGTCAATTATGTGCCAGGCATTTTGTGTGTAGCATTTACATCCCTCAAGGCAGCTCTGGGAGATATTACCAGTCTCATTTGACAGATGAGAAAACTGGGACTCAAATGATGGAAGGTCTTGTCCAAGGGCACACATCTAGTAAGTGATGAGCCTGAATGCAAACCCAGCACTATTGGTTCCAGAGTCTGAGCTCTTTCCATTATGGAACATTGGCTTCTCAATCCCTGAAGTACAAAGTGACATTAGAATTAGAAAAGTTTACTTCGAGTCAATTTGTATAAATCATATGCAACTTATCTATGCAACTGGAAGCGTATGAAAGAATTCCCAAGTTAGCTTTGGTTCTGGCATTATCTGTGGAGCTATTCTGATCCACATATTCCCTAACAAATCAAACATTTGCGACAACGTCAAGCCTCCAAATAGGAAATATATCTTCTGGAGTCCTGAATGTCTATTGGTTCTAGAGAGATGCACAACCTAAACCACTGAATTTTGTCCTGAAAATCAGAGCTTTTGAAAGCCCCATGAGAATGCCACCATCTGACCAAAGCAAAACCAGGTAGTGTTATTTGATATGAGACACTTAAGCTTATTAGATAATGGCCAGACCATACTTTTAAAAAATCTGTTATATTCATTTAGCAGATACTGATTGAGTTTTCTATATGTTTCAGTCTGTCTCCTGGTTGCTAAGGATGTAGCAATAAGCACGACAGACAAGGTCTGTTCCTCATGGAATATATAGAGAGTGAGGAAAACAATTTAAAAAAAACAGAGAATAAATAAATGTAATGATTTTGGATAGTATTGGCTATAATAAGTAAAAAATTTTCAAAAATAAATTAGAGTGAAGTAGAGATAGTGGAACTATATTAGATAGGGTTGTCACAGAAGCCTTCTCTCATTATTTTTATTAATAGTTAAGGCCTGAATGATGAGCAGGAATAACTCGCATAAATATTAGGAAAAAATTTTCAGGCACAAGGAATAGTGAGTGGAAAGGCTCCAAGGCAGAGGTAATCGTGACATGTTAGCAGAATAGAAAGGAGGTGAGTGTGGCTTGAGTGATGTAAGTGAAGGGCAGAGTCAAAGACGATGAGGTTACAGGTAGATAAGGTGCAAACTTATAGACCGTGTAAGAAGTTTGAATTTAAGGGCAAATGTGGAAATGTTAAACAACAACAACAACAATAAAAAATGTAAGCATGGGAATGATCTGAAGGCACATAGATGCTGCTTGGTCTCCACCATTTGCGTTTACTTACACTCTTCTAATTTGAAGGCCTCCGTGTGGCATTCATCACTTTGGTGAATGTATCACTGCCTGGTGTCTGGTCCTCAGACTTAAAGGATAAAATTTGACTTTTTACATCATATCAAATGAAAATGCATCTCTTAAGGCTAAATACACATTTATCAAGGACTAAGGGATAATTGTAATCTGTACAAAACCAGAATGTTTATATACTAATCTCCAATAAGAAATTATCAGAGAGTGAAAAAAAAAAACCCTCAAAGTCCATTTGCTACAACCCCTAGAATTTATCCCACTTTGTTAATGAATCTGGAATAGTGGAAGATCATTGGCTAAAACTCTCTTCCCTCTGGATAGTGTTCAGATGAACACAAGCCAAATTTGCCCATGGCCATTGTTCCATGATTATCTTACCTGCTTTCTTGGTTTATTTTATTGCTGCTTTAACAAAATACTACAGACTAGGTAATTTATAAACAATAGAAGCTTATTTGTGTCATGGTTCTGGAGGCTGGCAAGTCCAAGGTCAAGGGGCTGCTGCACATGGTGAGGATCTTCTTGCTATGTCATAACATGGCAAAAGGTATCACACAGTGAGAGAGAGAGCAAGAGAGGGGCCAAACTTGCTATTATAACAAACCCACTACCTTGATAACAACATTACTTATTCATAAGAGTATAGCTCTCATGACCTAATCACCTCTTAAATGTTCTACCTCTTGATGGACCTGTTGGCTCATACCTGAAATCCTAGCACTCTGGGAGGCCCAGGTGGGAGGATTGTTTGAGCTCAAGAGTTACAGACCAGCCTGAGCAAGCCTATCTCTACTAAAAGTAGAAAAATTAGCCAGATGTTGTGATATGAACCTACAGTCCCAGCTACTCACTTAGGTGGCTGAAGCAGGAGGATGTTGAGCCCAGGAGTTAGATGTTATAGTGAGTTATGATGATGCCACTGCACTCTATCCAAGCCAACAGAGAGAGACTCTATTAAAAAAAAAAAAAAAGTTCCACCTCTCAACACTATTGCATTGGGAGTTAAGTTTCCAATACATGGACTTTTGGGGACACGTTCAAACCATAGTTCCTGCCTTCAGAGGTAAATAGTCTTTCATTGGATCGCATATATTCAATCACATAACTGTGAAGTTTGCTGGCCTGGGAGCCATTCTGCTTCCTTCCAATGATTGCACATCTCTTCTCAGATTACACATTGATCTTTCAGTGTAATTCTAATTTTATTCATGTCTAGATTTTTGAAGGTTCACCTCACTATAGCCACCAAAAATTGACAGCAACGGGAATAAGGAAAATGTAGAGCTAAATCAAATAATCTACTAAATGAGTTTTACTTAACATTCATGACTTTTAAAGAGTGAGTATGCTCACTAATGGAAAATTAAGCATCTTTGGAAGTATTTGACAGATTAACTTCTTTTCCTCCTCTGGAATCTATTTCTCTCAGACTTTGACTGTCTCAGCCATGCTATTTTATTATGTCGATTACAGTCAACAGCCTTGGCTCTGAACCATTCTAGACCTGCAAACACATATCAGCTCAAGGAAGCCATTTCTGATGTGCATCCTTTCTTTAAAAAAGCAATGTCCTCATTCTGATCTTTTACCACTCGGAGCCCCACCTAGAGGCCTATTGTCTTCATCACGTTCCACATTTACTCTGACCTCAAACCTCATGATGTGGACTCAGAATTTCAGTCTGGGAACCACCTTGTGAATTGTGTAGCTTATCCCCGAAAGTTTCAGATGCAAAACTGAGACTGAAAGATAAAGCAACTTGCCCAATTTTGAGACCCAGTTCATGGCAGGGACAAAACTAATATCCAGGTCTCCTGCTACCCAGTTGAACTTCCTTTCCATAAAATCTTACCAATGTTACCTATTCTCTCAGGGCCTCGCCAAGTGACTGCATAATAAATGTATTTGACATAATCAATTTAGTTGGGTCAGGGTTGTGTGGCTAATAATAACTTGATATGCTACTTCCCTTAGATAATCTGATGAAAAGACTAACTCAGGAAACAAGGTAGATTCAAGAGACAGTGTTTTGTGACAGGACATTCCAGACATGCTAGACTCTTCTATGTGAAGTGCTCTGGTCTCAAGTTCATGCTAAAGAGACAGCCCAATGCCGAACTCGTAAACTGATTGAGTCAGCACCAGTATGCAACCCACGTCTGGTTAGGAACTAATGTTAAGGTCTGACATTAAAAAATGAGCAAATAAAAATCTCTTTTTTTCAAATTTATAATGGGAAATGTGTAAAGAACCAGAGTGAACAGTAAGAGCTAAAACAGAACATAAGTTATGGGAGAATTCCATTGAGTTTTTGAAATGCTGAGGTTGTGAGCGAGCAGAAACTGAGCAAGATGAGGAAGTGGAAACCATTATTAGTAGGCAGAGGATTAAGTTACATGGTCATTTATACATAAGTATGTCTCTCTATATACATACAAGAATGATATTGATATGTCATTTAGATTATTTGATGATTATACAAAGCAAATATCAGAAATGTAATCTTCATTCACTGGAAAAGAGATCACAAATACTTGCTCTGTGACCACTAGAGATAGTTGCGGAACTCCAGTTGCTAAACTCCATTTCTCTAAGCCCTGACTGTCAGGCCATATAGCTGAATAGCTGTCCCTTGATTCTCATGAGATTACTGTTTTCTTATTCCCAAACATGTTATTTTAGTGTGGAATTATATAAATAATACAGATCATTTTCTACTCATTTCTATAAATATGGTCCAACAAAACATAAAGATAATATATCACAGTGATATATGCAAATTGCCTTCACTGGCAAGAGTTTATTTTATTTATCTAATGGATTAGCCTTTTGAGAAAATCCACTGATGCTGGGCATAGTGCCTGTTTTTCTCAGTCCATATCGAGGGATCTGACTTGACTAGATTTTATGTTTTGTCTTGTGATGCCTGTACAAGGATTTCATATTTTCAGGTGCTTATTTCCAAGGATGAAGAGAAATCATTATAGAATGGGAAGTAATTTGATATAATCAACATTTTGCAGTTTGCAGTTGCTTTTACATTGTTTTGTTGGTAATAGATATCACTGTAAATCAAAAACTCAACGGGAGCAAATATCATTAGTACCAAATGAACACATCACTATATTTTATAACTCAGCAACATGTCAGAATTATGATTATCTAACAATTTTACAATCCAATCAATGGGTATTTCTATTTTGAGAAAAATGCCTATTGTTCTCCAGAGAGGAGATTATCCTACGAAAACCGTGTTTATTGGAATTTCTTACCACTACCAAGCACAAATCTATTACAAACCATTCCACCATCCACACCTCCATCCTTCACCACATGGATGGGTGTCTGTCCATGCATACCTTATGGTGGCAGGGGGTAATGAATGCAGTCAGAGGAAAACAAGAACTAGCAATCTAAAATGACAGTCATTATTTTAGTTGCATGCTGATAAAGTTGTAGATTATTCTGTCTTTTTTTTTTTTTTACAAAAAATAAAATAAACTTTGACCTGAAACTCAAGAAAATTCTTGAAATCCAAGTAGCTTTAATTGTTTCTAAATAAAAATTCAGACTGACATAAACATTGAATGGCTCCTGGGCAACATATCATTGCAGGTTAAATACAGTTTGCCCTGAAGGCTGCAGTTCATAGAGTATAGATAACAAGAGGAATGAAATTGGTGATCCCAGCTAGTCCAGAGTGGATATTAGCATATACCACCAGACTGTCTCCAAAGGTGACCCTATTTGCACTATCAGTCTCTGTGTCCTCAGGAAATTGTTGCTAGTGAGAGAAAGGGGAGAAGAAAGAAAAAAAAGAGAAGGTCTGGTAGTGATGGGAAGGGACATTAATAAGACTGAAAAAGTAGAACATTTTCCTGATCTATTCTTTGCATGCTCTTGCTTTTTTAAGAACAAAAAAAGAAGAAATAGCACCTCTTTTCTTAGCCTAAAGGGAGCATAAGGAGCAATGTCCTCTAGGAATGTTAAGACATTTCCATTTTTCTCTTCTGTGTTTCTGATATTTTGTTACGAGAGAGAAAAAAAAATAGATTGCCAATATGATTTTTTTAAACGTTTTAAAATCCACACTCATGAATTATTGCCAAATTTAGTCCCTTGAAAGCAAAAATTAAAAAAAAAAAAGGAAAAAAGAAAAAAAGAAAAATAAACATAGATATTGAAGAGCAGACAATATGGAGAAAGCTCTAATCCTTTAGGAGCCAAATGAAATCTATGTTTCTGAACTATTAAGTATAGTAAAAAAGGCCAAAGTCATGGGCATTAGCCCCATAGGGGCCAGTTAGCTGGACTCAAATTCAAGGCCATGGAATATATATCTAACTTTGCTGCTGGCAGTTAATTATATCAATGACTATCAGGAGGAATAAAAAAGTGTCTCCTCAGTGTCTGTTTTAGCATTGCCTAACACTGTCAGCTTGGCTGTTATAATCGTCAAAACGTTTTTTAAAAAAGGAAGCAATTCTAAAATCATATTAACTTTGAATGTAAACTTATATCCATGAGCTGCTATACAAACATGACATTTGTAAAATGCAACTAGGTGTCTCTTTTGTAGATAGAATTTTGGTATTTATTTATTTATTTGAAGCTAAAACAAAATAGTCTACTTTTCGTTCCAGAGTTCACACTGTGATTTTTCTCATTGTAGCATTCGCCGTGACAAAAGAGCTTATAAATAACATACTAAGTAACCATGAGAGTTTGAAAAAAGTCATAACAATTGATTTTGCCTCCTTTTTCTAAATTGTCTCTTAGCAAAATATTTCTTGACTAAGTCATCTTTAGAACCAGGCTGAAGTACCCAAGACTTACTTTACCTTCAACTTTAGCATAATTTTAATTATTTTTGTGTAATAAAGACATGTTTTTACAGTGTTATAGAAAAACTACAATTTCAGGCTTAAGCAAAATTATCATTAAAATATTATATAAGAAATGTATGCTTTTCCTAGGGAAATATTTAATATAGGTTTCAAAAATACAAATTCAAAATGGAAAACCAAGCTTTGCATACTGATAAGGTGATGGGTAGCAAGACCAACTGCTGAATCAACTGAAATGAAGATAAACATGACTCAATATTGCAATGTGGTAAAACACAGCTTTCTGTTTCATCTATAACTATTTTTGTACATATTTAAAAAACAGTTTGCTAATTACTATTTAGCAAATGCTGCCTTCACAATAGACTGTTAAAGACTGTGAGGAATATGAACCTTTTTCCTCCCTTCCTTTCTCTCTTTCTCTCCTTCCTTTCCCTCTTTCCCTCTATCCTCCCTTCAATGTTTAAGCAAAGCCAGATATCTTATGTGCAGACTTAAGCAGGAAATCCTGGAAGACTCAGCCAAGCCCACTGCAAGTTGACAGAGCCTTTTCAACTGCTCTGGAAGTCAGCAAGAAGTCAGGAGTATCTGAATGTCCCTAAGGGTGCATCTGAAAAAATAATAGCTAATGTTTATTAAAGACTTTATGTCAGTACTGTTCTAATCCATTTACATAGAATATCTGATTTAATTCTCGTAAAGCTTCACCTTATATAGGTGAGAAAATGGAGGTTCAAGAGAGGTATATTAACTTGTCCAGAAGTTTAGACAGGTAATAGTTATTACAGAATAAGGATACATTTCTTTATACAGTCTCCTTGTGAACAGGGTTGGGCACGAAACTCTGAATCCCTCCTACCTAAATGTATCCAAATGGAGAACTCTACAGAGAAGCTATATAGCCTAGAGAAGAGAAGTGACTTTCATCTTTGTTCTCTTAAAGATTATTTCAGGCACAAGAGACAAACATACTCAAGAATCGACTGCAGACAACTACATGCTCCTTTAAACAGATGTGCAATAAAAACACACTTGGACATGGATAAATATACTCCAGAATGAGTCCATCAGGTCCACTGTCTGTCCGGTTTGCCCACTCTGGACTTACGGGTCTTGATCATGGTTGTCAATTGGGGTCCACCCAGTTTATATATCTATCTCAAACAATAACCTAAAGGATCTGCTTAGACTCCTTGTCATGAAGGACTAAAGCCATACTATGGAATGAACTATAAAGTTTTCTAAACTCTTCTTGTGGCTGAATGTCTAAGACTATGCCCTGGTTTATTTTTCACCCTGGTTCAACACCATGGAATCCAAGATTGATGGTGGCATTATAAGAGAGGTAGTAATAGGATGTGCAAAAGATAGAAAGGAAGGAAAAAGAAATACAGCAAGGTTAAAGAAATATAGTAATGATAGGCATCCCATTGCTTGTGTATGCATAGCGCTTCTTTCTTCCCCATGGACATGGGAAGCAGGGTAAAATAATTAACAATATTATATTTCATTATTAACAGTATCTTACGGCATTTAGAAAACTGGTAATATTATGTTTTCTTTATTTTAAATAATCATGCTAAAGGGTTAATCAACACTTCCTCTGAAAGGAACAATGATGTTTAGCCAAATGGCGTTTAAAAAAAGCAGACAACAAGAAATAGCTTCAATAATTCATATTAATTCAAGTCCTATGGTTAATGAGGCAAATGGAGTGCTCTCAGAGGGGATAAAAGCACATAGCAGCAGCATCAAGAATCTTCAAACCACTGCTGGCAAAGGATACTGTAAGTCCAAAATACCCCCTAACCACCTACTATTCATACTCTATGCTCGGAGTAAACTTAATACCATCCTGATTTTGCAGATGGTAAGCTAAAACAGTGCCTATATACAATTATAACGCAAACAAGCAACTGCTTATAATCTTCTTTGTTGTTATGTTTCTTAGCCATCATGACTCCATCCAAGCTGTCTGAAATGTTCGCTATATTAACCATATACTCATTTGATCAGGCACAGAAATAGGGAGCCTGTGACTATCTCTACCTAGCCCAGCCGTTAAACTGTTGGCAGGCTAAAGATATATCCAAGTTGAAAATCAAATCATGGATTGAGTTACTAAGTGGAATGATGAATAGTCAGTTGGAATGGTAGAAAGATGATTGGTTCATCAGAAATGAATCTGGCAAAGTGTAAATACATGTTCATTTTACTAACATTTATTAGGCAACAACTATGTAGTATATGTACTATGCCAGGCAGTAGAGTTAGGATAAACAATAAGACTTCCCCTTTGAGTTCTAAAATGCTCCCGGGGCTGAAAAAGACCATTGCAATTCACTTTGATTTCATGTACTAATGCAAACTGCCCTGGTAGTACAGTACTCTCATGAAAGTAGCAAGAGCAAAGAAGAGAAAGTCAGCTTCATAAATGGGAGCTCTTTTTGAGCTAAGCTTTAATGAATAAGTATGAAACATGGTGCGATTGCATCTATATATTCATTCATTCATTCATTTACCAGTTGTGTAATGAGTCTCTATTAAGAACAGAGCGCTGTGTAGGGTCTTTGACTATAATGATGATCAAGGAGTGGTGCCTGCCCTCAGGTTGCTTATAGTCTGGTGGGGATGGAACTCCAAATACCTGAAGAGCTCTCTTCTCCCACACTCCCCAAAGTAACACACAAACACACTTATATATGAAAAAGGATGACAAATCCAATGAAAAGTAAATAATTTGATGTGGCTGGAGCACAGGGCACCTGTAGGAATTTGAATATCCAATCCTCTCTCCCTCTCTCCTACTTTTCACTCTTTGTTTCTCACTGCTTCATTCTGTTGTTGATTATTTGATGTCCGAGCCAATGCAACAGCATCCTAACTGGACTTGTTTTTAGCGTATTATAGGGGTACAAGTGTTAAGGTTACAAATATTGCCCATGCCCCCCTCCCCCCGAGTAAGAGCTTCAAACATGTCCATCCCCCAAACGTTGCACATCTTACTCATTATGTTTGTATATACCCATCCCCTCCTCCCCCTTCCCACCCTCCCGACATCCGACAAATGTTATTCCTATATGTCCACTTAGGTGTTGATCCGTTAATACCAATTTGCTGGTGAGTACATGTGGTGCTTGTTTTTCCATTCTTGAGATACTTCACTTAGTAGGATGGGTTCTAGCTCTATCCAGGAATATATAAGAGGTGCTATATCACTGTTGTTTCTTTAAGCTGAGTAGTATTCCATGGTATACATATACCACATTTTATTAATCCACTCATGAATTGATGGGCACTTGGGTTGTTTCCACAGCTTTGCAATTGTGAATTTTGCTGCTATAAACATTCGAGTGCAGGTGTCGACTTTTTAACTGTTAACTCTCACTAACTTCCACACTGTCTAAACAAATAACACACAAAGCTTCCTTATTTCAGGATAAACTCCTCAACAAGGCCCTCAGAGCCTTTCATGAACTTGCCCTGCTCAGTGATCCCTACCCCCCCAACAACATACACACCACCCTTTCCTGTACCTAATGTCTTCTCTTTGTCAAACACATTGGGCAATGTTGTCTTCTTTTTCGAAGCTCCAATTTCATACACTCTGCTTCCTGTATCTAGAATTTCATCATCTCTTTCTGCATCTAGAGAATATCTCATCATCTTTGAGGATTTTCTCCTTTAGGAAGCCTCCTCTACTCTCCCAGCCTGTGTAAGTGCCCTCCCACGTACTACCACATATCCATGTGGTTATATCTATCATAGCGAAGTCCATGCAATATTATTTTCACTATTCTATTGTCTGTGTCCTTCATTGGACTTGGAGCCCCTGCAAAATAATGCCCATATTTTTTTGTTTCAGCAATATCAACATCTTGCACCCTGTCTGATAAGTAGTAACTGTTCAAAGAATATTTGTTTAATTAATTAATTGTTGATTCTAGTGTTGCATTAGAGTACTTTAGATGACATGCTAAAATTTTATCCTTTATAGAAGTGGTTAATAAAGAAAAATGGCCTTTTCTGTTAAAGATAATAAATATTTTAATCTTGGTCTCTGTTAGAACTATTCAACTCTGCTGTAAGATAGCACAAAAATGGCCGTAGGTAACATGCAAATGCATGAGTATGGTCCATGGCTAATAACATTTTATTTATAAAAATAGATGGCCACCCTGCAGGCTGTAGTTTGATAGCCTCTGCTCTATACCACAGGTCATAAGCTCGCATCTCACTGGTTAGAGCTGTTCCCCAGAGATGTTTTTTGGTTGTGAAGAGACAGTTCTCTATGGGTCTCTCATGTTTCTGTATATCACGCAAGCAGAAGTACTGATAGTTGTTCCATGCTATCCATACTATCTTTACAATGATATTTGTATAGTGACCAGACTTGGAAGATGGAGATAGTGTCTCCTTCTGGAGTCGAGCAGGGCACACAAGTTTATCGCCTGTTATAAAAGATTCGGGTCCCCAAACTCAGGGTTCTTCTCCTGTAACACAATCCACTATGTGCATAGTTATCTCCTGGCCCTCTTCATGTCACTCTGTAGGAACTGAGCTCGGGGAATAAGGGCAATGTTGACTACTGTTATTACCATGAGTAATGAAGTCCTTTATCTCTCATGTCTTCTTCCAACACCTATGAAACTGTGGCAGGCTAACTTGTTAAATTGCAAGCAGGATAAAGTGTTAGACCCTTTATAGTTCTTGACACTTTTTCCTACATCACGCTTTAAATAATTACAGCTAATTATTTAAAATTGAGAGATTTACTTTTTAAAAATCCAATTTTGCCTTCTCTTAAAAACCTGAAATATTTGGCAACATTGAGCCTATATTTCCACATGGCACCAAGTGGCAAAAAATGAATGGCAGCTGTCTCTATAACCCCCATACCTCTGGGCTATTTCCTGACCAGTCCTTGTTTCACTAATTTATATTCCTTATCTGGCTTCAATGGACATGTGAGTTTGTAACCCTGCTTCAGGCAATGAGATGTCACCAAATGTAAGCATGGAATTAGGTTAGATCTGTGTTTTAGAAAGATTGCTCTTAAAGTGTTTGGCAATATTTATAGTGAGGGAAATCTAGAATGAAATATTAGAGAATAAAAAAACATGTGAAGAGGACCTGAACTAATAATATAAGGTCAGGTAGAATAGATAAAAAGGAAATGATTCCATGGCATTTTCAGGATTGGTATCAGGACTTGGTGCCATATTGGTATATGTTGTGTGGGAATATAAAATTTTTTATGCATATTGAATAGGTATCTTTTTTTCTTCCTGGGGAAAATGCTGATTAGACTTTCATTAGACTTTCAAAGGGACCTGTGGTGACACTATTAAAAAATGTCTAGAGTTGCAGATTTGGGAGTCATCCACAAAATCATTGAGAGTATCCTTTGGAATGGGTCTATATTGAGAAGATAAGAGAAGCAGCCCAAGGAAAAGCCACGGAAAAAATAAATACAAAGTAGTTTGTGAAAACAGAAACATAAAAGTTTCGAGAAGGAATGTTCAGGTTTTAGAGAAATCAGTTAGATTAAGACTTGAAAAGGAGCTATTAAGGTTAGTGACTGGTAATCTATAGGAGGTATGGAAGCCAGGCATCAGTGGGATTTTTTTTTTATTTGTAAAAGAAGATTAGAAAGTATAGATAGCATGAGAAAGCTGTTTTTAAGATTTGTCTGAGGATTAGGTTAAAAGGTTAAATTTTGAGCAGGTTTGTGGAGATTATTTAGGATATGAGAGACTTGTGTCTATTTGTGTTATTAATAAAAGGGCAAGAACTAAGGTGGAATATAATAGAAGATACTATAATAAAGGCAAAAAACATTGTGTGAGTACTCCAAGCCTCTTTAAATCCCCCTAACTATTAGGGAAATTCTGACATTTTCACTGCTCCCAACCCCATGTTTCTCGAGGGGAGAGCCAGATAAGAGATTGAGAGACTTGCATCAGAACGGGTAGAAATTTACTGGAGAGAAAACATAGAATAAATTAAAAGAAAAGAGAAAAGTAGAAAAGGGGAAAAGGCCCTCACTATAGGCAATTTATGGCAGGGAACTGAAAGTTTGGAGGAAGAACAAGAGAGGTTTCAAAGTATCACAGGATGTGAGAAAGTGGCAGAGCAAGAGAAATAATAGAAAATGAATTTAAAGTGAAACTATGAATTTTGAACAGCATTTCCTTTCACAATTTTTGAGAGATGAAAATAAAGATCTGGATGACTTTTTATTTACGTTGTTTGCTGGACTGTTTCTCTGAGTATCACACAATATTTTTGCTAGACCATTTGGGGCTGTAGTATTTATTTGGGTTACAAAAAAGTGAGGAGGCTACAACCCAGAGTAGGACTAGAATCATCTCTAAAGCACAGGGCATGATATCAGCAGTGTTTAGGCTGACGGGATGTATAATTATGAAGCCAATAGTAGAGAGGAGACAGAGTGATGAAAAAAAAATTTTCATGTTTTTTCATCCTTCATTCTAAAAAACCAGGAGAGTGGGAGGGAAAGAAAGATGACAGAATGATTGCCTTCTTTGCATTTGATTAGATTGTTACTGATTACCACCACCTCTGCCACCTTTTGCTCAAGCCTGAAGACAGAGAACAAAGATTAGAAATAATAAAGAAAAGAAAGTAAAAGAAAAATAACATTCATAAGTGAAGCAAAACTAAGAATGAGGGGGAAAGTAGGAAAAATGCTGTTTGACCAACTGTTGTTTTTTTTCTATTTTTTTTTATTTCGGCATATTATAGGGGTACAGATTTTAAGGTTTCAATAAATGCCCTTGGAATGACCAACTGTTTTTTCTTCTTTCCCCTCCCTTGATATCATCCACATTTACACTGCCTGTCCAACTCAAACTATTTTAGGAGATGACAAGGAGAGGAGAAACAAAAAGGAAAAAGAAAAGATAAACCCCATCCCACAAAAACTCTTATTTTAACTTTTTCCCTTTCCTTCTTCACTCTTACTTGACACTTCAACCTCACCCTGCACCTTCCACCCTCAGAGATTCTATTTGACTTGTCATTCATATTCTGCTCCTTAATGTCATACTGCTTTGCCTCGGAACCCTAGGGCTAACACCAGTGGCTTGGAGCTAAGAAATCCCATCTTCTTCTAGCCGTCATGTAGGAAGAGTTGCTGCTAAATAATAGAAGGGGTCGGCTTCAATTTGGAAGGCCTCAGTTTGTTTTCTTATCTTTAGGTAAAACATTGTCTTTGTTTGACTTCATTGCTTTTTGATACCTACTTAAAATTCAGCATTAACAAAATGCCACTGTAAACTGGTTTGTTTTTCCCTTTGTAATTTATCAGCTGCTGTTTCTAGTTGTAAGAAGCTTCAGAGGCTATGTTCTAGTACCTATTTTTCATTATATTTTAATTTATACGAACATTGTACAAAACAGAAAGATGTCTCAATGAAGGGTGACTATAAAAATTTGTGGGCTAAAACTTCACCATGGAAAAAAATCTTTGAGGTCAGTTTAAGCAAAAGGTATAAAACCACACAAATTGCCTATTCATTAGCGACTTGGAGAGATAATTTTAAACGGAGTAATATCTATAGATATATAGTTTGTTCTCAGGTCAGCCTAAATATCTGAAAAACTTGCTAACTTAATGAAATGAGTCTATAAAGTAGAGTTGATCAGAATTGTTTTTTGTTCTGGTACAAAACCTCCTTATAACCTAACAGGAAAGTTAAAAAACCATATTTACAAAATATTTGCTATCATCTCTCTGTGCATTTCTAATTATTCTTGTTCTTGTATCTTGGAACCAGTTTGTCTTTCACAATCATATAAAATAAACAGTAAAACATGGTTTTTATTTGTTCGGATTTGAGCTGTAGACATTGCTTCTCAGTAATATTAAATAAGTTATTTAATTCACTTCTGTTTAAATATTGATAAAGTTTATTATTTGTACTCCAGATTCTTCCACAACCTAGAATAATTTAGATAATTAATAGAATTTTTGATACATTTTAGAATAATTTAAATTAATATTTAATTCACAGTTCTGTTTGATATCATATAAAGTAATGATAAATATGAGTGTTTGGGCAACTAGTAATTCTTTAATAGCATTCTCTTATGGAGATAAAAATGTTTAAATATTAATTAATTTAGTACTATTAGAACTGCATAGTTATTAAGCATTTCCAAATTTGGAAGAATTTTCATTATACAGTAACTGGGTAATGAAGAAAGAAAACTAAATGCCCTCCTCTAGTCCTTATAGAGGAAAGATCAAATGAAATTTCCTAATAATCTGGAGATGTTTCATAATTGAACACTTAGCAGTCATTCCAGAAATAGCAGGTATAAGGCTTCATTATTGACTAGGGTTTTCAGAGTATATCCACTTCTGTCTCTATACCAAATAGGTTTTCATTACTCAAGTAACATATGGCAGCAAATGAACCAAAAAAAGAACATGTTGCATTATTTTTCTACATTAAGTGCTGACATTATATTTGCCACACTGTGTGTGTGATTTTATGTAATGAGAATCTGTTCAGAGAGTTTGGAGGTACACACTCTGTTCTAGCTTATACCTTTCAAAGGAGTCCTTTTTCAGAGTAGAATACAGTCTGTGAATTATGCCCAATCTAATTATCATGCAGTGCTTTAGAAATTACTCCTAAATGACTGCTATTAACATAAACAAGTCAATTTACATGTCATAGGAAGGTTCAGGTTAAAAGAAATGTATAATGGATTTTTGTATATTTGTGATCTACACTAAGTATGCTTTTATTTAAAAAAAAAAGAATGATAAATAGATGTACTGAATTTTCTGCATATAAATTTTGCTCTTATAATAGCTATATGAATAGGTAAACGATGGCTTTCAAATCAGTCATATATATTTATTGAACACCTACTATGTGTAAACATCATGGCTGGGCAAAAGCCTTCAAAGCAGATAGGTCTCTGCTCTGGTAAAAGCTACTCTGAATTAATTTTGACCCAAATATTTGAAGTAACAACTGTAGAGAGCTAGAGGAATAAGCACTCTCATTAAAAGACAGACAGGACTGTCTGACACACAAAGCAAATATCTCTTCCACTTTGAAATGAAAACTTACAACATGGAATAAAACTTTAATGTAATTTAAAAATCTAAAATAAATTCAAATGGAAAAGGTTGAAACTGGTTGAAATGTGTCACTGAATTGATAGGCCGGCAAGCAGATAGGCAAGAACAGCACCATGAAGTTGAAGGAGGAAAAAAAAAAATCATGTTGACACATGATTACAGAATCACTTACCCAACTTTCCCTCAACATTTTAAAATTAGAAAGTTTCACCAAGCTCAGGGGAAAAGGCCAGGGGAGAGTTATAAACAAACTTTTAAAATTATAAATAAGTATTATCAAAAAAAATAGTTAAATGAAATGTGATGTGTGACTTAATTTGAGCATAAAAGATATATGGTTATTTAGTGTAATGTCCTTTTCCTGGAATTACATCAGAACAAATATCATACACTCAGGGAATTTAAATTTAAGTTGTATGGAACATGTGAAACATGAAGAAACGTTTTCAAATAAGGCAGTAGCATGATCTCCTTTATGGGAAGTCTCTAGGGAACAGCATTTTGGTTTTGGCTGTGTCTATAAAGCAGCCACATAAATTGAAAAATACAACATTCAATCAAGCAAAAATTACTTGTTCCTTGTCTGATTCTAAATTACTTCAGTAATTATTTTCTCTAGTTTTTTATTATTAATGGACATGTCTCTTATTCTATCAAAAAGTAGAGAAATGGTTTCAGTTGGTGGCTTTCAAAACCAGAGAACCTTTATATACAACAAAAAAAATTGAAGCTGATTATGACATAAACTTTTAATTATCATTTAAGGAAAAATACAGGAGAGAATTTATACTCGTTGGAAGACTATCAGTCGATATCAGTGGGGGTATGACACCTTATTCATTCACTCAATTATTCATTCTTTCGACAAATACCTATTGTGCATTGGCCAAGGGTCAGAAATACAGCCACAGACAAACTCCTTCAAGGAATCTAGCTTAGATTCTAGGACAATACAAGGGAAAGCAAAATACATATTTTTCTCTGCCTTCAGAGAGCTCAGAGTCTGACAGTTAAACTCATAGCAAGAAAGAGGAGGAAGAGGATGAGACAGACAAGGAAAATGGGAAGGAGAACTTGACCTTTGAGAATAGTTATTGTCATAATGAGAACCTCTCTTTTGCCAGTTATTGTCTGTCAGGTGCATCAACCAAGTAGTTTATATTTTCCAACTATGGTGGTTACACTTCGCTTCATTTGTGACACATTATTTCAATGGCATAATCTCTAATTCTTTCAACAATGGCAATGCTGTAAGATTAGGCTAAAATTATAGTTTTAAGATAAAAGAAAAGTACACACTAGTTTTGGAAGAAAACCTTCCCTGGCAGGAGTATAATTTTTAAAAAATTACTAATTCTTCACAAATATTTAAAGTCCAAATTTACTTAGGAAATTACCCCCTAGAACTCCAGCTTCCTTAAGATTCTAAGACTATTTTTTAAATGATCAGAAATGACTATCCAAACACTTTTTTTCATCTCATCATACCTTTAGCATTTATTATATATATTAAAAAAACCTCTTTTAAATTTGATCAATTTGTTCTAAAAAACGTATACTACTAAACTAAGGGCGAGAGAGGGAGACATTTCTCTGGTAGCCTTAAAAAGAATGTGGTACTATTGTGTTCTTAGTTTAATCTGCCAGGATTCCATAGCCAAGAAAAGATGGGTGTCAGATCTCTACGCTTAATCTTCAGAACATCCGGAACTGAGAAATGGAGCTTGAGCAAATGAAAACAAGATAAAACTTAAGCAAGCCTGTCTTTAACTTTATAAGAAAGTGAATCAAATGGTGTGGAGAGAAAAAATAAATAAAACCCTCATTGGTTTCAGGATTTGGTCTGAGACATTTGACAACTCTAACCGTGCTTCTTGTCTCTTTGTTCTGTGCAGATATTGGCAATGCACCCATTGAAATGAGAAGGAATGGGGACTTGCCAGAGAAACCTTTTTCCCCAAAATCAGATTGAAGCACTAACAGGAGCCCTACTTCTACAAAAAACAGGGAAACAAATAGGGATAAAACACCCACAGATGCAACTAAAGCTCCCCACACAGGACTGGTAAAATGTTCTGGATCTGATACGTCTCTAGTTATCAAACGAGAAGTGCTGCCTGAAAAATTAAATATTCTTTTATAGAGAAAAGATAAGGAAAGGAATACCTGTCACTTCATTCTGGTTGATTAAATTGCAAATAGCTGCTCAAAGTAAATAATTTTTATGTGTTAACACACTGAGTTAAATGTGTAAGTTTTGCATCAGCATAATAAAAACAAATGTAAATGCTGTTATTGTACCTGTGTGAAAGAAACTACCTAAGTGGGAGAGATTATATGTCAAAACTGGAGGTTCCTATATAAAATCAATCACTAAAAAATAACTCAATTACTTTTTGTGAAGCATTTGTCCTAAAAGGCTCCCTTTAAATACAAATTTTAAGGGAATATTTTAAAATATTATGTAGATATATTTTAATTGTAGTTCTGAGCTTTTTTCTAAAGACTCTTTGAATCTTAATACAATCTATGTCTTTCTTTACATCACCTGAGTCTCCTTTTTAAGTCAAACATGGTTCCAGATTCTAAAATTGCTACTTCCACACTCATAAATGGTATAAACACATAATTTGAAACACATATGAGTATTTGAGATTTTGGCTTGCTCTTTTCCCCTTAGTTGGTGCTTGAGCTACCCTGTCTTAATCTGCTTACTTAATTACTCATTTGCATTTAGACTTTTTATTTTTTATTTTTCATTTTTATTTTTTGAAACAGAGTCTGGCTCTGCTGCCTGGGCTAGAGTCCCGTGGTATCAGCCTAGCTCACAGTAACCTCAAACTCCTGGGCTCAAGCGATCCTCCTGCCTCAGCCTCCTGAGTAGCTGGGACTACAGGCATGCACCATCATGCCCGGCTAATTTTTTCTATATATTTTTAGTTGACCAATTAATTTCTTTCTATTTTTAGTAGAGACGAGGATCTCGCTCTTGCTCAGGCTGGTCTTGAACTCCTGACCTTGAGTGATCCTCCTGCCTTGGCTTCCCAGAGTGCTAGGATTACAGGCATGAGCCACTGCACCCGGCCGCGGTTAGACTTTTCTAACATATCCTTTGGTCATGGAAAGCAGGCCTCCTATTAGAGCATCAAATGCTATGCTTGTTCTTCAATGGTCTAGCCTGTTTCTGAAAAAGAATGAGTCAATTAGCCTCACATGCTCTGCTCCTCCCCAGGAGTAACTATCTGCTGGCATAATCCTTCCCCAGGAAGAGAATGTACCTCCTCATTTCCCTTGGGGTGACTAGCAGTCTGTGTGAGCCTGAACAGCATAAACCCATCGAGCAATAAGGCCTGGACTGGGTTTGGAGAGACCAGAAAAGAAGAACCAGGGATCGCAATGTTTTCAACTTTTTGTTTTCTGGTATCACAGTGGTAATAATTTTCTTCCATGTCCATGCAGCTATTAAAAAAAAAATACAGTGTCATGGATAACTGGTAAAATAAGTGTTGACTGGCAGATGATGGGTTCCAGCAAGAGGTGATATGGAGTTCTTCCAGTCAATTTTCAGAACGGACCACTACTTCTATTTCAGGTAAGGTCTTTCCTCATTTCATAGTGTTAGATTTAAGAAAATGTTTTAAATATGGATGAAGTAATGATAATTCAAAAATGCACTAGAAGTAGTGTTTCCTTTTATTTATAAGCACACGGGAATGCTTCATTCACAGTGACACGTTATGGGAGGGAACCAAAAAACATTCACCCATTTTATGGATCATAGCTCAATGTTTCTAACTTTTGTTTATGTGTTGATTGTGCTTTAAAGAGTGTGATATTTGCAGTTGTATATTAGATTCTATTTCTAAATCTAGCTCTTTAGAAATATTCCATAAAATTGGGTTTGCTACTATTATGTAGACTATAATGGATAGAAATGCAGATTCCTGGGCCCCACTGCAGAATTTCTGAGGGTGTGTCCAGAGAATGTGCTATTTCAAGCATCATCAAGGCAACACTTTCAAAAATGTACAAAGTTTGAGAACCATTGCTTTAGAGATGGATAAATTACAGAAATAATGGCTATAGCCATAGCTACTAGCAGGTGAAAAAACAGTGGTTATATGTAAGAAAGCAGAGAAAATTGACTAAGTTTTTCCAAGAAAGTATTTAGCCCACAACCTAGTTAAAACTGCCTTTTCTGTAAATTCAGAAAGTAATTAGAAAAATTTTGATTGTACCAAAAATTAAAATATGAAATGTGATGTAAACAAATTGAAATGTATTAGTATGCATAACTGAAGAGATTCTATCATCAACAAACTTTATTTTTCCTTTTCACTTTCCTGTAGTCTTGATCCCATTATTATTATTTGGGTTTTTTTTTTTTTCTTCTTTTCCACTTGCTGCTGTTGATTTCCTGAGGTTATTTTTGGTTCTTGATTAACACTACCTCATTTCCATGATTAAAAAAGAACTATTATTTGTTCCATGAGTTTTCTGTTTCTCTCAGTGACTGTCAACTTCTGTTTCTCATTTTTGATCAGAAAGGAAAAAGCCTGTGAACGGTGGGTTCTGATTTCAAGCCTAGCCTTTTAGAGAAACTTGCTAAAGTGCCAAGAATTTGATTCAGACAGCAAGGAATGCAGATTACCTGGTTCTCACCTTTTCTCTCTTGGCATAAGATTGAACATTTTTTCTCTTCTAAGAAGACAAAGGTCACTCTTAGATAACAGGCTCTAGGTTATTTCCTTTCTGTAATCTATATCTTGTTCCTTTTTTAGCAGTATCAATTAATAATTGCTGAACTTTAGAAATCTCTGAGGTTTTATCAGTGCTTTTTTCCTAATACAAATTTCTTAAAGGCCTTGTATTACTTTTTAAAAACCTCCTGTAAGTTTTATTCCTTTCCTTTTTAACTTATTTTTCCCCTTTATCAACATTCTTCACTCTCATTTTCTTCTCCCTACCAAAGCCAATCAAACGTGTCAAACGCATATTCTTTTGCTTTTATGTGTTCTTGAAAATATGCATTGGTGTTTGCTGTTTTGTTGTGCGCAAATTTTTAATCTACATAAATGTCAACGTGTTACGGGTTATTGTTCTTATCTCTTCACTCGGCATTATATTTTTAAAATTCACATGCGTTGCTAGGTGTTCACCTGTGTGGTTCCATTATCACTGAATGATGCAGAGCATAGCATGTGATACAAGCCACCAACCGCATGCCGTCTGGCTGTTGTCCCAGAGATGGATACCTAGATTGCCTCCACCTCTTTGCCGCTGTAAATAACACTAATGTTAGTGTCATTTAATAAATCTCTTTACACACCAGTCTGAGAATTCTCTAGAATATATACCCAGGAGTGGAATTGCTGGGCTATTGGTGGTCATATCTTTGATTTGGCAAAGTATGCCAGACAGCTTTTCCAGAATGGCTGCACAATGCACAGGCACCTGGAGCATGTAGAGCTTGTTGTATATCCTCGTCTCTGCAGCATTTGGCGTTAGCCAGCTTTCTAGTTTTGTATTTCTGTGGTATAAACACATAAACAGTTTGAAAAGGAAAGGGGAATATAATTAATGGACAACTCTTACATTGATCAGTCCAAATGTTTTACATTGCAATAGATAGTGAAATTTCAAAGCAAATAATCTATCAATTCTGCATTCAAGGAGCATGCATTATAATGGAAAAGAGAGACAGCAGACACAGTATATTGCAAAAGCTGTTGACAGCAGAATGAATACAGCATTGGATAAGCACAAAGAGAGGCCATGTTGCCCAGACTGGCAGAATCAGGGAAAGTTATTTGCAAAAAAAATAAAATAAAAAGTGACCCTGAGGCTTTAAGAAGTGAGTATACACCTACCAGATCCTTGAATGAAATACTGGTGCTCTTCTGCTTGGAAAATTTGTCCTCTTTGATTGAAAGTGCATTGTTTGTAATCATACCCTTGGAGCTACATCAACCATGGGTATCAAAGTTCCAGATCCCCTGGCATTTAAAAGATGAGTAGGCGTTTGTTATGCTGGACATTGCAGGACATTCAGCAGAGATGATAGCAAAGGCAGAGGGGAGAGAAAATACAAAACCGAAGAGTTCAGTATGGAGACCAGTCTGAGAATGTACTACCTGCTTTATGTACATGTTCTCATTGAATCACGGCAATCTGGAATATTGGTGTTGGTCATCTTCATTTTATATTAAGGAAACGAAGCCTCACATAAAGCATATTGCCCGACACCATGCAGCTGGTAAGTACTTGATACAACCAGGATTTTAATCAATGTTGACCTCAAAGTTTATGCTTGTTTTTGTTGTTGTTGTTCTGGCTAAAAAAAGAAAAAAAAGGCAAACAAACATATAAACAATAAAAATTGATATAAGACTTTTCTGTAGGGCAGCTGAATTCTGTTTTAGTGACTTAGGACCCAATTATTAAGAACCAAGAGCACTCTGGCTTTCTGTTTTGATGGTGATTTTCATCTTTACCCTAAATTTCAGACAGTTTTACTTCGAAATATGGTCATGTGCCAGTGGAATTTTGGAGCATATTGCATTTTGGAAAAGAAGACTCTATGAAATATACTAACACAGACTTCCACTGGGAAACTAGATCCCAGTAATGGCCATACAGGCTACCTCCCCTGAAAGGCCTCTGAGCTGTGGAGACAATACATCCATAGCCTTCAAAAGGTAAATTTATATAATATAACCTCTAATTATAATTAAATATTAATTAAATATTTTGTCAATTTTGTCAATTTCTTTGCAAAGAATTTTATGGGTTAACATATTTTATATTCGGTTCAGTTCTTACAATTAGTAAGTAATTGCTGGAGGTCAAACTTATTAAATGTACAAAGTGTACAAGGAGATATTATTTTTGTAATTAAGGCAATAATTTATCAGATTATGGATATTATGTTTCAAAGCACAAATCCTCTCAAAAGAAGGCATCATGAGAATTAAATATGCCAAATCATCAACATGCGTTGCAGAGATGTCTAATATTAAAAAATAACACTAAAGAAAAGCTAGTGTTTTCACATGATATATTCTCCATTCATAAGCATGTAAAGGACAGTGTTGGGTTTTTTTTTTTTTGTCAGCTATAAAATGCTTCTTAGAAGCATACATTTTAATATTTTTTATTGTTCACCAGAGAACATACTGCTGTTATACCATTAACTCACAAGAGATTTCTGACTATATTTTTATATTGATGACACAGTACCCAGCATTAAGCCAGTTGAAAAAAGCCACCCTCTTATGTGAAAGTAAACTGAAATTATTTGGATCAAAGGCAGAGATATTTAGACTGAGAGACTAAATCTTCCCCTTGAGACAATCTATAAAGGTTCTCTTCTAAACCTAGATATTGAAACTAAAATTAAGCAGTTCTTTTAGTTTAAATAGAATGCATTCAAGCTGACATAAAGTTGCAGAGAAGACTCCTATTCATATTTCCCACAGTTTTAAAATTCTAATGATGCCATGTTCCGCAAAGAACAGATGTTTCAATGTTTATTTCCCAACGGGCCGGTGATTCTACTTGAGGCTGAGTTGGTCCTGGACTAGACTGAGACCAGAGAGGGAGAGATTCCAGGAGCCCCCTGACAGTGTCCCTATTCAAAACTAGGTCTCTAGCATGGTCAAGAGAGGACACTTTTTAAATCAAAATTCTTCTAATCCATTATTAGTACTGTTATAAAATTTCTCATTTGTCACTGTTCTGTCAAGACTTTGTCAATTGAAGATGGCTAGAGACTTGATTCAAAATAACTTAAACCAGTATATTCCAACTTTCGTGCATCAGAAGTACGTGGAGGGCCTGCTAAACCTTTGATCCTTGTTCCCAGAGGTTCTGACTGATAAGGTCTGGGCTAGGGCCCCAGAATGGGCCTGTCTAATGAGCTCCCGGGTCATGTTGATGCTGCTGCTCCCGAGACCACATTTTGAGAACTACTGACTTGAATAAAGAAGTGGAAAACAAAAAAAAAAGTCTCATGTAATTTTTAAGTTTAAGGGGTCCAGGCCGGGCCCGGTGGCTCATGCCTGTAATCCTAGCACTCTGGGAGGCTGAGGCGGGCAGATTGCTCGAGGTCAGGAGTTCGAAACCAGCCTGAGCAAGAGCGAGACCCCGTCTCTACTATAAATAGAAAGAAATTAATTGGCCAACTAATATATATAGAAAAAATTAGCCAGCCATGGTGGCGCATGCCTGTAGTTACAGCCACTCGGGAGGCTGAGGCAGCAGGATTGCTTGAGCCCAGGAGTTTGAGGTTGCTGTGAGCTAGGCTGACGACATGGCACTCACTCTAGCCTGGGCAAGAAAGTGAGACTCTGTCTCAAAAAAAAAAAAGGGGAGGGGGTTGTCCAGACATCCTATTCTTGCTTTCGGCCTGACTGACACAAAGGAAGGAGTTTACATGCTGTAATGAGGACTCCATCTCTGCAATTATTAAGCAGATTCACTTCGTGTAACCATTAGGAGGGTCACTGTCACAACCATAATCATGGTCTACAAGTTTAGCAAGTTCATCTCAAAAAGAAAGTCATACCCAATTCTGTGCCAAGAAAGTCCTGGGTAGAGTTCTGACTGGGCTTAGCCTATTCACATGTTCATTCTTGAAGGGAAAAAGTTACTGTGCTTAGGGTAACAGGATATTGTGATTGTGCAGGCCTGGGCCATATCCATGCCCATGGGCCCAGAAAATGTTCCTTCAATAGACTCATTCATTTCAATTCTCTCTCCCAGCCTGTGTCTCATGAAATTCCTCGGTCCTCCATGTAAGTATACATTGGCAAGGCCACCCCTGGGCTGAATTATGCCTGAAAACATCCATACCCAGATTGGGAAAATAGTTTAGACTCCAACCCTGGGACCTATTTGGCATATAAATATAGAGTTTAAATTACCTTAATGACATTTTTTTCCCCGTTGGTGATATTCTAGCTATGACAGTAGCACATTTCCAGCAGATACAGTCTCTGACAGTGTTATTACCAGTCCAGAAAAGGAAGGAATAAAACAATATGAAAATTAGGGAGTGCAAATGAACACAGTCTTGTGGTTCAGCAGTTTGACTAATTTCTCTCCTAAGCATAAGGAAAACTTGTTCACATTCAGAGGCCCTTTAAATGACATGATTTAATGTGACTAAAAGATGTACAGATGGCACTAGACTGCCACTGCTGGGAGGAGAGGTCAGACAGCAATTGGCTCTAACACAAACCACACTAATGTATAGCTACAAGCTGCCACAACAGGGTCCATCTTTCTAAGGGCCTGTTAGGTGAAGTAATCAAGCACTGTGACAGTGCTCCCCAGATGCAGGAAAGCATGGTGACTTTAATGCTACACCCTCAAGTGCTGTCATTCACAGAAGGACTATTTTTCAGGAGCAAGATCTTTAATACATTATCACCTATTTTGTTTGCCTGAGAAGAAACCAAATATCATGAATGTTAGGTGAGAAATCTAATTTGAATCCACCATCCTACACAGCATCGAAATTTTGTCATATGGGCATTGAAGGATGACATTTAAAATCACACCAGTGCACACATTTATACTCTTAATACATATTTTTAACAAAGGCAATCCATGTAAGTATATATGTTAAGTAATGAGAATAAGAGAATTGAACCAGTCAAACAATATAGAAGGCCAACAATAAGAATAAAGGGCAATTGATACTATCTTGATATACTCTAAAATCAAACTTTACCTTATAAACTAGTGTATGCCCCATAGAGAATAGCTACTGAAATACTGGTTTTCTAAATATTAAAAAAGGTTCATTACCAAAAATAAAAAGTTGCTGATCACTTATTTCATGAAAGAATCTATACTAAATGCAGAACAAAAGCAGCACATTCATTAGAAAGAATATGGTTAAATATGATTCCATCTGTAAGACATTTTCACATCATTTTGAACTTGGTGACATGATATATGTTGGAAGCATCCTATCTTACAGTTGCATCTGAAAAGCTAAATGTAAAGTCTTTACCTTTATCCTGTTTATAAACAGCATCTTTTCAAGGTAACAGGCAGAAAGGGGTGTATTCTCCTATTCCCTCACTATTTAAGAGAGGAAAATGGACAATGAAATGGTGAAACCAAGTCCAGATACATTGAGTGATTTGCTAAGAACCAAAAAGCAAGCTAGTAGCAGAATCAGAACCAGAATATAGATCTTGCTTTTTAAACCAGTTCTTGTTCCACTATACCATTCTTTTCCTATGTCTCAGTCATCAGGCTGTGGACTAACATAAAACAATTAATCATCATGCTTAGAGTTATGTAATTCCTGCAGAGATCATTTATTTCCAGCTCCCAGTCAATAAGCTGTGAAGTATTTTCAGCTCCATTTTACACATAAGGTAATTGGGATCAGGCTGATATGTCAAATATTAAATATCTAGTTGGTTTTGAAAGAAAGACCATACGTCATCTTAATGTTAGATGACTATGCTTTCTGCTGCCTTTCAACATAATTTTGCCCCTAGCTAAACTTGAACCATCAACATAGCAGCTAAAAGCAAAACATATAAATAATTGTATAGAGAGAATTTGGTTAAATATCATATTACAGAAAACATTCTCAAATGAATAAATGAGAAAGTAAGATTCTCTGTAGGGCATGGTGTCTTGAGCCTAGAAGCAGTAAATGGATACATCTCCTATTGTGCTAATTCCACCCATTTGTGCAATTCATATCTTGAAAACACTTAAGAAATTATGTCATTTTATAATATTGTCAGGCTTTACACAAATTGAAGTTTGGTCCATTACAGTATTGAGTTTCATGTATCCTGGGATGGATGGAGAGATTTTGATAGAGGTGTTAATTAACTACACTCAGGTGTCATATAGTCTGTTTTCAATCCTAAATCTACCTTACTCTTTACATGATCTTTCTAAGCTTTGGTTTCTTCAAATGGAAACTAGGGATAATTATACCAGCTTTATAAGTTAGTGTAAAGATTAAATAATATATGCACAGTGCTTAGTATAATGCCTGACATACAATAATTGATAAATTAGCTACTATAGTAGTTAGCATTTGTTGAGTTATGCTTGAGTAACAAAGCACAAATATTAGTAACTGAGAAATACAAGTATTTATTTCTTGCTCATATTATATGTGATCTATAAGTCAGCTCCACCTTAGCTCAGTTGGACTTCTTCCTCATTCTGGGATCTAGGCTGAAGGAATAGCCCATATAGGACACACGTTGTTCTCATCATAGAAGAAAAACAACAATGGCCACAATCAATGGCTCTCCAAGTTCTTATGTAGATGTGGTGTTTGTCATTCCCTCTCACATTTTTTGGCCAGAGTAACTCACATGGCCAAATGGGAAAGTATATTCTTCCCACGGGGAGACAATAGAATTACATAGTGACGGATGGGGATGTATAATTTGCTTTCATGGAGGTAGCAAATAATTGACAACACCAATATATTCTACCACCGTTAGTGATTCTTAACAAGAGGTGAAAGGGGAGATACACAAGAGTCTGAAGAATTGACTCTGTCAGCTTTACCTCTGCTTGTTATATGATGTTTAGCAAGACATTTGACCTCTAAATTTTAGACTCCTCAGCTATAACAGGACTGTTATAAAAACTAAATGATGTAAAGAAATTTGAATAAAGCCCTGTAATGAATAATGGAAATATTAAGAAAAAAATTTCTGCTGCTAAAGCATTTGCTGGTAAGGAAATCCAAAACAGTGATGAGTACTTCGGAAGACTGATCAATTGTTTCCCTTGATTATAAAAAAGGAAACATGGGCAATCCAGATTTTTATTATGAGCTCTGAGTGTTTATCAATTATTATGGTGCCATCTGGGAGTATGTAAGCAATGTTAAAATTATTTACCATTCAGAGAATCTCAAAAATAGTCCACCTTGCTGAACTTCAGCAAAAACAACCATGAACTGGAGATCTTAAAATAGAAATCATAATCTCTACTACCATCTTCAGATGACAGGAAAAAATGAATTGGAAACTGGCCCTTATTGACTGTGGCCCAACATTGTTTTCTCAACTCATCATTCATTATTCAGTCCATGAATCACTTATTTGTTCACTAATTATTTATTGTTCACCTGTTTTGTACCCAGTTAAGGGGTAGGGAAATAAGGACAACAAAACAAAATAAGGATGACAACAAAAACAAAAAGCATCCATGATGTTATGGCTCTTAGTGTCTAATCAAGGAGACCAATATTAGTCAGATAATTATACTATTAATATGCAATTTTAAAATAAAAAATGTGCTAGTAAAGAAAAGAATATGATTCTATAGGTGTGTATGAAAAAGAAACTGGTAGACTGGGGAGGAAGTGGACATGGAAGACTTCTCAGAATAGGTGATTTTGGTCTGATTTGAAAAGTAACTACCTTAGTTTATTAGACTAAGGCGGTGAGGAGGAGGGAGACTTCATGATGAAGAGCATCTCAGATAGAGAAAACATCAGAGTATAACACTGAGAACCTGGAAGTTCACTGTGTTTAGCACAGAGAGGGGAAAGTGAGGATAGACTGAGGGTGGAAGCCCAGTTCTGCGAAGTCTTATAATCTCTAAGTATCTATCATCATTCAATTATCAGTGTGAAACTACTAACTAAATTTGCACAGGGGCTTGGTAACATCAGATTTTATTTTATTTTTTTCATCAAAGCAATATATATATTGCTTAGAAATCAAATAATGCAGATAGATTTATAAAGGAAAGCAATATTCGCTGGGTGTGGTGGAACGTACTTATAGTCCCAGCTTGTATGCAGCCTGAGGTGGGAGGATCACTTGAGCCTGGGAGATCAAGGCTGCCATCAGCTGTGATCATGCCACTGCACTCCAGCCAGGTGACATAGCAAGAACTCCATCTCTGAAAAAAAATAAGCAATACTCTCATCTCAACTTCATACTCTTCTAGACCCACTCTCCAGAAGAGATTTTTTTTAACCATTTTATTTTTAATTCTTCTGTTGGTTACTGCATTATCTCTAAATAACTTGTTCAATCTTTCATTTTTTAATCTATTAAAAAAAATTTTTATTTCAGCTTCCTGGGAGGGGGATTTAATTCATGTTTTTCCACAACTCCTTAGCATTTTTTAAATTATTTCTTAAATGCTTTTATTCTTCCCTCGTAACTGTAAATAATATACTTAAGTATCTATTACTTGCTCCAGAAAATATAGATATTATGTCTCTAGTAGTGTCCCTACTATAGTGAGATGATATTAATACCCTTACCCTTTTCTTCCTCTCTCCTCTTTGTTTCCCTCCCTATTTCTATAGCTACCTCTTACATCTATGTGCACTAGTAATATTAGCCATTCTTGACTGTATTGTTTTTATCTAGTTTTGATATCAAAATGTGCCAATCTGACAAAAATTAGTTCGAGAATCTTCCTTTTCTTATCTCTAGACAAAGTTTGTAAGATTAAAATTACTTGTTCCTGGAATAGTTTGTAGAATTCAACTATAAAATCACCAAGGTTTGTTGCTTTCTTTGTAAGAACTGATTTGAAAAACCTTCATTGAAAAACCCATTCAGGTTTGCTTGCCCCATGAATATTATCAGCTCATGCTTCCCTCTATTATTTTCCTTCTGAGACCATGACCAAATTATTTTAGCCCATCTTATTCCAGCCATCATATATGATAAACTTTATTTTTTATATTTTCAATCTTTTTTCCTCTTTGTACTACATTCTGTGTGTTCTTCAGATCTAACTTCTAGATCACTAATTATTTCTTCAGCCATGTCCAATCTACTCCTTGACTCATCTAGTAAGTTTTTAATTTCAATTATTGTAGTGTTAATTATTAGAAATTCCATTTGAATGTCTTCCTATGCATCTGCCTATGCATCTTTAATCATTTCTCATTTCTTACACATATGTTAAATTCTGTTTTCTCTTTTGACATTTTAAACATCTAATAACTCTAATATAGAAACTTCTTGGGAATTTTCTTTTGTATTTTGAAGTATTTAGTTCATATATTGTTCCTCTAAATCTGGTCTTGTTTTTGCTTCCCCTGAGCATCTCTGGAAATTACCTGTCCAGATCTACTTTAATTACATATCTTGGCTTATGATTTCCTGGACCATGCAGATATTAAAAGTTTGAAACATAAACACATGTAAAGACAGAGATGTTGTTATTAATTCTCAGTAAGTGGGGATTTTTGTTTTGTTTTGTTTTATTCTGTTTGTTTTTGTAGGGTAGGGGAAGGTTGTTTGTATCTCTTCTCTCTTCTACATGGAGCTGAGCCTGGAGGTCAGCAAGCCATAATCCTCAGGCTATATCTGGCCCACAGCTTCTTTTTATGTAGCCTGTGATTTTAAAAAATAGGTGTTTTAAAACATTTTCCAAGAGTTGTTAAATCTAACAAATAAACAGAATATGTAAGAGAAACCATGCTCGGTCCACAAAGCCTAAAATATTTACTATCTGGTCCTTTACAGAAAAAGTTTTCCACCCCGTTTCTTTTACCCAGAAGATAGGTCAAGAACCTTTTGTTCAGATTAACAGTCAAATCTCGTACCTATTTTTTGATTTGTTTGCCCTTCTGTTATTGACTTGTAAGAATTCTTGATGTGTTCTGTATACAAGACCTTCATGAGATACGTGTTTTGCAATTATTTTGTCTCTGGCTTGTCTTTTGATTTTCTTAACTGTGTCTTTAAGAAAGCAGATTTTCATTTTGATTAAATCCAGTTTATAAAAATTTCCCTTTATGGTTTATGCTTTTTGTATTCTATCAAAAAGATCATTGCTTCACCCAATGTTATAAAGATTTATTCTTATGTTTTCTTTTAGAACTGTCATAGTTTTAACTCTTACATTTAGTTTATGATCCATTTTTCACTCTTGATATTTTTATATAATTGTGGAAGCTTACAGGTGTTTTAAAATGTTTGGTGGCAGGACCATATGTAGGAAATCTCCCACTCGATTTTGCTGTGGACCTAAAATTGCTCTATTAAAAACATTTGTGGGCCAGGCGCTGTGGCTCACGCCTGTAATCCTAGCTCTTGGGAGGCCGAGGCGGGCGGATTGCTCAAGGTCAGGAGTTCAAAACCAGCCTGAGCGAGACCCCCGTCTCTACTATAAATAGAAAGAAATTAATTGGCCAACTGATATATATATAAAAAATTAGCCGGGCATGGTGGCGCATGCCTGTAGTCCCAGCTACCCGGGAGGCTGAGGCAGAAGGATCACTCGAGCCCAGGAGTTTGAGGTTGCTGTGAGCTAGGCTGACGCCACGGCACTCACTCTAGCCCGGGCAACAAAGTGAGACTCTGTCTCAAAAAAAAAAAAAAAAAAAAAAAAACATTTGTGATATATACATACAGTGGAATATTATTCAGCCACAAAAAGTGATGAAGTACTGATACATGCTACAATGCAGATGAACCTCAAAAATATATGCCAAGTGAAAGAAGCCAGACACAAAAGGTCACATATTGAATGATTCCATTTATATAAAATGCCCAGAATAGGTAAGTCCATAAAGACACAGTTAGTGACAGATTGGTGTTGGCCAGGAGCTAAGGGAAGATGTTGTTGAAACTGTAAAGGGAGTTCAGCCCTGGTCTGTTTACTCATTGCACAAAAATCCCATTATTGGCCAGGCGCGGTGGCTCACGCTTGTAATCCTAGCACTCTGGGAGGCCGAGGCAGGCGGATTGCTCAAGATCAGGAGTTCAAAACCAGCCTGAGCGAGACCTCGTCTCTACTATAAAAATAGAAAGAAATTAATTGGCCAACTAATATATATATATATATATAAAAAATTAGCCAGGCATGGTGGCTCGTGCCTGTAGTCCCAGCTACTCTGGAGGCTGAGGCAGCAGGATTGCTTGAGCCCAGGAGTTTGAGGTTGCTGTGAGCTAGGCTGATGCCACGGCACTCACTCTAGCCTAGGCAAGAAAGCGAGATTCTGTCTCAAAAAAAAAAAAAAAAAAAAAAAATCCCATTATTGAGACAATGAGGATTGCCAAGTAAGAAGGAAGTTTTAATATGATGAAGGTCTTGTTGGGAGAATGGGAGAAGCTGCCTCAAATCCATCTCTCTGACTAATGGAGATCATGAGCTTCTAAAGGATGGGCCACCTGCCTTGGGACAGGTTGAGATAAAACTAACAAGGGGCTATGTGCATTGGGGGCATGTGGTGAGGGTTTGTCAATGTTGGTGTCAGGATGTCTGCAGAGGAGCCTTCAGAATCTCAGCTCCTTTATCTTGCAGAAAATCTACCACATCTGGGAAACAACTTGAAAGTTCAAGTAGTCAAGGGAGAGGATCATAAAAAATATATAGGGGTCATTGAAAACATATATGGTTCATTGAAAAATTTTCAGGGGCCAGTTATAAAAAAAGGAATGGGGAACTGTTTAATGATACTGGGCTTTATTTGAGCAATGGAAATATTTTGGAGCTAGTTAGAGGCAGTGATCCACTCACAATGCGCTGTGAATATACTAAATGTCACAGAATTGTTCATGTTTAAGCAATTAATTTTGTGTTATGTGCATTTCCTGTCAATAAATTTTTTTTTTAATTTTTCAAAAATAATCAAGGATGAAGTCCTTAATTTTTTTTGAGGGGTAAGGGCAAAATAAACATCATGTGGTCAAATCTATGAATTTTAAAGTATTCTAATTTATCATCTATTTTATGTTTAGAATGTCCTTCTACCTTCTGAAATTTGAAACAAAATCACCAAAATTTTCTTCCAGTAATTTTGTAGGTTAACCAGTCTGAAATATATCTTGGTATAGAATATTTAATAAAATAAAAATATTATAGTAACAGCAAGCCCTCATGACAAGAGAATCAGGTAGGTTTGGAAAAGTGTTTTGGGATGACAAGAGTAACTAGAAGGTCATGTGTTAACAAAAATTGAGAAAGGGTAAAGTTTTTCTGTACTATAAAAATACGAAGAATTTGTTTCATTTTGTTTTATGTTTGGCTTTGAAGAGAATGGGAGGAGAGGGAAGCTCTCAAAACATACTATAACAGAAGTAGGGGTCTGAAAAAGGGTAAAATGTTTTATGAGAAAAAAAATTTAAAAAAAAACATTTTATGAGTTGTCTCTTTAAAATCCCTCACTCTTTTTGAGGAATTAAAATATGCATTGCTGCCTGACGCCAGTAATTAAAGGGGCAGAGATGTGTTCTTTGTTCTTTGTTTTCTAGTATCTTAAACCACAGGAGATGGCTCCATAGAATTACTAATATCTGGACAGAGGTCATGAGATCATCTTCACCAGAGATGCTACAGTTAAACAGCATCATTTCAGCCTGAGGCTGAAAACTCCTTTAAAAACCTTGTATTTCTGCTTAAAGGGGGGACAGTGGTTCTTTAAGACAAGAGTCTGCCATCCTCCTTATTTGCTGGCAAATTAATAAACTTCTTTTTCCTTTTCCTCAAACCACTTGTCCTCATTCTTTGTTTGGCTTCAGCTTCAGAGACAAGTACTGAACTTTTGGTAACAATACAGGATGGCTAAAGCCTGATTTTCTGAAACAAATGGACATTTTTAAAGGATCAAGATGCTTAATATCAATTTTTATGTTTACATGGCTGCATTATTAATCCATTTTCCCAAAGTATCATTAAACTCAGCTAACACTAAACAGTCCTTTGTGAGAAGTTTATTTGTTGAAAGCAGGTAAACAGGATGAGTTCCATCTCTGACACAATATAGGCAGAACTGGGACAGCATGAACAAGATAGCAAACTGACTCATGATCTAACCCACTTTAGAAGAAGCAGAAATCCCAGGATATTTCTTCTTGCACTGGACTTTCCACTGGGTATAAAATTAGGAAGGAAGCTCATCATCCTTAGATTTGAAGAGGCAGTATGACCTTAACTGATAGCTAGGAGTTTGGTATCAGATGAGAATGAAGAAGTTTCTGTCTACCTGTACCATAACTATCATTGTTCAAATACAGTTGAGTAGTAGGAAAGTAAGAGAGCAAGTCTGAAAAACCCACCCTACAATATATGGTTGAAAGAAACTAGTTTGTAGTAATCTTTTTTGAAACTACTAAAATTCAAGTTAGGGAAGATTCAATTTGTATTATTCAGAAAGTAAAAACTAAGAACTAAAAACTGTCTCATGCTTCTAACTTGCTTACTTTTAACATGAAATTTTATAAATTCACTTGTTATTTTTCAGGTTGTATGTAAATAAAAGAGATTCTACTTTTGAGATATGGGTATTCAAAGAAAATAGCTGATAATTTACTTTGCTGAGGACAATAAATTTTATCTTATGCTCAGAAAAAATCAGGAAGACATTTTTACTGATGTCACCAAAACAGCAGGATGAACTTCAAACTAATCTTTCTATTTTAGCAAAACCATATATAAAATTCAACGAATATAAGATTTTAAAATACTTCCTTGAATTTGAATAGTATCTTTCTTCCAACAGCTCAAAGCAATTTGCTTTGCGTTCTTATTCAGTGTAGAAACCATTCTGTGAAGATGTGCATTACATTATAGACAAATATGTATTCTCATCCTCATTCTATGAATAGGAGAATTAAAACATGATAGATTAATTCTGATTAACTAAAGATTACAAAGCCAAACCCAGATCTCCTGACTTCAGGGATAAATCTCTTTTCCAAAACTTTATTTACACTATATGCAATGCAGAAATCCTCTTATCTGCATTGAGGATAATGCAGATATTATCTCCCACCTCATTTCAGTCAGAGATCTTGACCTCTGTCGGGGCAGGGAGTGCCATGCTGTCTTCCAAAACACAGGATGCTTTCTTACCTCCAAATTTCCAGCTATCTGGAATGCTCTTTCTTTTTGTTATCTGTTCAAATCCTTCCTTCAGGTCCACCTTATCTAAAATTTACTCTCTAAAGAGCCTCAACTCTTGACAATTTAACCAACAAAAATAATTATTTTCAACTAATAGGTTTAGCCAACCATGACCATGACTCTGAGGTAGCAACAATATCAGCACATTTCAAAAGAAAGTATCCAGATAATTTGTCTTCCTTAAGGGCTGGGACCATGTCTTAGCCATCTCTGTTTATCTACTACCTAGGTAAGGCCAGAAATACAGTAGGCAGTGAAGGTAAATACTTGCTAAGAGAAGGTTGTTGTGTATATGACCATGTTGATATATTTTTCCTCATGAATATTTAGGGGACTAAATGAAATATAGACCAAGAACTATTATTATATATTTATATCAATGCAAGTGTAAGTAACAGAGCACAAGGTTGATTTGGTTGATAAATTAAACTGGCACCTATCTCACAACCACTGCTGTCTTCCTGCCCATGCTGCAAAGTCTTTGATACCTGTCAGCTAGCTTAAGAGCTAGCTACACCACACCATTTCTTAGTGTCTAGCTGCAGTCCCCATGGTTACTCTGCTTTCTACACTTTTGGTTGTTCTCCACCAGTTGCTCATATATTACCACGTCCTCATTGGGTTTGGAGCAGGAATATGAGAGTGTAGTGGTAGATAGGAAGATGGAAAATGAGGAATCTATTTCTTCTCTCTAGTCAGGATCATTTTTCCTCCCTTTTCAGGTGTCTCCAGCTCTTTCTTGAACTGTCAACCAGAAGGTAATGATTTTTAGATGGGCATGGATTCTCTGTTCCACTATATCATTTTATTTGTGGCTCTCTAGGTACCTAACAATGAATCAGGCACATAGTAGATGCTCAGTAAATAATCATTAATTCATCAGCCACCTAAGGAGGGAGTGCAACAAAGATACTTCTAAAATACCAGAACTAAGAGCCACAGTGACTAATGTCAATAAGAGTCACTGCTAATCCCAAGAATCAGCAATAGAATTGCTGTTTCCAACAATTCCTTTAACTAACACAATCCCAGCCATTCAACCATATATCTACACAGTTCAGTTACTATCTATTTCACTCTTCTCTTAGGGACATAAGAAATTCTTTTTAGTTGAAATAACAGAACCATAAGCTTCCTACTTTGCCCACTTCTTGGCTAACTGGAATAAGGACAATAGAAATGGTATTGCTGTTAACAAAGAAGCTATATAAGAAATCTTGAATCATCAAAAGCAATGGGACTCATTTATTAATAATTAAAAATCAAGTTTAAAAAGTATGTTTTAAAAGATGACAGATTCCCAATAGTATAGAGACTCCAGCACTTGCATTTTTAAAATTGTGTTCATCAGCTTTAATATATAAGGCAGGGCTTTCAAACTGAGAACTAATTGATTCTCTTACTCTTTCTTTTCACTGTTCATTAAAAAAAATCAGTATGGTACTCTCTCACCCATTTTTATTAACATTATTTAACATTTATTAAACAACTCATGTATATGCTAGGGCTTATTAGGGATATAGAATTGGATCTGTGTTTTACATGGTCTTGCAAAGGCACCTTCTGAAACATGATTTGCTACTGTAATCCACACGATTGTACCCTTTGTTTCACCTTAAGCCAAAAGCAGCTCAAGCTAAATGCCAAGCTTCCCTGAGTTACAAATTTAGAATCTCCCTCTGAGGTGCTTGCTCACATGGTGCATTAGCCTACTGCACTGGTTGATTAGCAATGCTCTCTCAGAGTAGTATATTGACTCCCATGTGCACTTATCGTTTATCATACTTATGTTCATTTTATTCTTATCCCAATAATGACAGCTTTCATGTAAAATGAAAGGAGAAAATAAGATTAATACCTACTTAGTACGCCCTTAACATCATGCACAAATACACTGGCTTCTGAATCAAACACATGTCTTCTCTGAATTTGGATTTTATTATCAATATTATTATTATTATCGCTCTCGTTCAAAAATGACCTGAAGATAATCATTTGTCATTTTTTTCAGGAATGGCCAAGAAATAAAAGTGGCAGTGAGGGAAGGATAGTGGGAAATAGGGGATGGGGAGGATATATGAATTTGCATGTCCAACGCAGAGCAGAGCAATGCCATGGAAAGTCAGCCCAGCCATCTGGCCTGAGACAATGCTCATTTTCAGATTTAATCACTTTGAGAATGAATATATTAGAGATATGTATTCAGCTTTGGTGTGGAGTAATTTTGAAGGTCTGCTTTGGTGTTGATATCCAAGAACCTTCCCAAGTTTGAATGAAATCCAATAAGGGCAAACATTTTCTGTGTGTAGCTCTATTGGTTTAGAACTAACAGGATAGATGATACCTGATAATATACCTTCCACCCTCAGGAAATTTAAAATTAGAAATTTTCCTTACAATTCTTCATCTGGAGCTGCAAAAACACTTTTACATGTTCTGTCACTTTAATGATTTTTGCCTTCTCATTATGGGATATGGATGTTTAAAAGAACATTCCATAGAAAAGACAAGAAAAAAAATGTTGAGCAACTGTAGCAAGTGGGATGAGGAAAAGTGGATGTTTACTGATATTACACAAGGAATGTCATGATATTTATATTTACAGTCAACAAAGACTGCCTTTCCAACTGGAACTTGAAGTTTGCAGAACAAATGGCTTACTCAAATGTCCCAGTGTGGTACAAAATGTCCAGGTTAGACACATAGCTGCTAAGCGAGCAAAGTCCCTATTTCTATAGGGATGACAAAGATTACTACTTTAAGATGACAAAGATTGCTACTTAAAAGTAATTTGAGGCTTTTCCATTTTTGGTGATTAGACCTATTTGCAAATAGCAATACTAATCATGAAACAAGGAATTGACCAGTCAAAACATGGGTAGCATAGTCAAGAATAGCATGGGAGGTGGAGGAATATCAGCAGGAAATTCAGACACCAATCAGAAATAAATGGAATTGTCCATAGTTCCTCAAAGTACTGTTACAATTGTATTAATATATGGTTATGCTTAACTTAAACCACGGTATAATTCTCATTCCAGAGTGTGTGGTTAGACATCTCAACGCTTTCTCTGGTTGTGTTTCCAATACCTTTCATTTAGAGCTGGGCTTCTTTACCTCAGTACTATTGATATTTTGAACCAGAAAATTCTTTGTTGTGAGTGTATAGTCCTGTAGAAGGTTTACCAGCATTCCAGGCCTCTACCTCCTACATGCTTGGACCAACCCTCCAGTGGTGACTGTAAAAATGTCCCTAAACATTGCCAAATGTCCTGGTGGCAGGGGGATGCACAGCCAAAACTTGCTCTCACTGAAAACCACTGAAGCAGAGCAATATACTAACCCTGTCTTACACTAAAGTCAAGATTCTGGCTGACAGATTTAAAAATGATCAAGTAGAGCTATGGATGAAATCTTGGCAATCCCTGATAGGTATACTACATCTAAAAGGCAGATATTATTAATCTTAATTGGAAGAAGTATTCACTCTAAGGAATTTTTTTTTTTTTTTTTTTTTTGCCTCCATGGAAAGGCTAACCGACAAAATGCAAAGAGCTAAGGAACTGGTGCAAGGATTTCCAGATGCCTTTAAAGCTTGGCTCAAAGTAAAGATTCCATCTCGTATTTTAGGAAGGGAAGAGTTCTTTTTTTTTTTCCTTCCCTCTCTTTTTGCTGCCAGTTCAGTACAAAGCCAGTTGAAATAAATCACTTTCAACTGCTTAAAGAGCACTTTTAAAATTCATTCACTCCCTAAGTATCTCAATTTGGACACTCTTTAGTTATCCATGACCATGTATGATTTCATTATTGCTCAATATGGATAAAAACAAATATTGAAAAAAATATCTCCAAAGACACTAGCCATTTCGGGAAAAGAGTTTATTAAATTAGCAGCCGACAGACACATCATCACTCTGGAGGCTGGAAGCGTCATGTGATACCACCTCCAACCACAAAAACTCACTATTTTTCAGTTCAAAGTTGAAAATATTTTGCTGAACTTTCAAAATGGATTGGCATTTATAGTCACAGAAGACATTTTTTTAAAAAAAACCAGAAGTAAGAGCCTACTCATCTGAGTAACCCAGGCATGCAGGTGTTTACTCAAATTATTTAAAATTCTTGATTTCTGAACATTGAGAAAATCTTATTCAAAACAGATGGTCACATCAACTGCAGAACTTGTAATTTGGCAGTACCGCTAATTAACAAAGATTCATTTTGACCCTCAATATTTTTTTCTGGGGAAGGAGATAAGAAAAAAGTTGTTTTACAAATACTTTTTATGGGCCAGGTAAGAAGCTGGCTGAAATTGATGCACACAAATTGATGCACTTAAATTCCTTAAGGGATTATAATAGTACTGTCATAGGAGAATGTGCATAATTTATGTACTCACAGAGGAAGTTTATTTATGCCTCAAGAGAGGTAAGGAAGGGACTAGCAGAGGACAAAGTGAAGACAAATAATGGACTTGGAGAACACCAAGAAGTTCAAGATAACTGGAGCACTGGAGAGACATTGAGGTGGGTGGAAGAACATCTCTGTGTGTGCATGTGTGTGATCTCTACATGTGGTAAGTATTCTGTTCTTTATAACTACCTATGACTTCAGAGACAGATCAAGAGATGAATTTGTTGTTGTAATATTTTTTTTTCAATGATATTGGTAAATTATCAAGGAAGATAAAAATTGCTAGGCCTACATTCTGGCCCACCCATTAATAACCCAGTATGTGATTATTCTGCTATTATCAATAGTAAATTTTGTATAAAACTACATAATGTTAGATTACCTTTTGGACCTGCAAGCTGAACTTTTGTAGTGAATACATTTTTATCTAGACTTTGAAGTACAAGCCAAAAATAAAGAGTTTTGTGGTTGTTTTTGTTTTTGTTTTGTTTTGTTTTGTGCTACACAGCCTAAATTTCTCTGTTTTTTCTAATACTTAAAAATTAAGCCATTAAAAACTCAAATGTTAGTCCTATAAGATTTATTTCATATATAGAAATACCATAGATTATTAAGTATAATTCTGTAAAATAATTTTAAAAGAACTGGTTAGTTTATTGATTGATAAAATTATTAATAACATAAACAGGTGGGCACGATTCAATTCTAATATCCCATAATGTAAAATTACCAACTGCGAAAATAATTATTCCTCTAAAAAAATGGGTTGTGCTCGTGTTGCATATTTCTGCTGTTCTGCATCGTTGTCAATGTTGGCCACTGCCAGAGGCACGTGTGCGACAAGACAGACAAATGGTCTGATCTAGAATGGCAAATTCTATGTTTCCTTAATACAGTCTCCTGGAATGACAGCAGTTATGTATTTTTTAAGTCCGCTCTTCCATTATGGCGATAAATGGTTATTTAAATACAGTCAGGTTCAAATTACACTCGTGGAAAATGCAGCAGGGAAAAGTATCAAAGACAAAGAACTTTTAAATAAATCTCATCTCTCGTCCTACCATATGAGGTAATTTCTATGCCAGATGGCACATGTTTATGCTGGTGCTTAAAAGAAGTAAAAATTAAATCGATCTCAAAAACTTAATTGTTTTTAGCTTAAAAATGTTCTCAAATAAAGGGAGGTTGGTAGAGATTTTGTTCAAAATGATCTCAAGAATTGAGGATCTTAATGTACAACTTTAATTTGGAAACATAGTTAACTCTTAAGCAATTTCTTTTTTATTTAAATCTATTATTGATTTTTTAATATTATTTTTCAGGTAATTTAAAAAATGTCCCAAGTCATTTTTTTTTCCTAGAAGCAATTGCCAGAAAGGACTATATTTAAATGTATAATGATTCAATTAGCTCTTTAAAATTGAACAATAGATGAAGAGATACTTAGAAATTCTTAGTCATATCTATGCCAGTATAAGTCTGAAAAGTCCATCTAAGAATGTTTTATCCTGACAAGGATTAACACATCACAAATAACAAAAAGCCTTCTTACCCAAATCAAAGGACTGCTGCATGGGCAACTCCTGTTTACTCAGACTAGAATGATCAATTTACCAATGAGAAAGTTCTTCTTCTCGTCAAGGCTTAGTATGGTGGAGAAAAATGTTAATATTATGACATTTAAATTTATTGTTCAAAAAAGCAAACTCAATCTAATTGGTATATAGAGATTTTTCCTTTTTTGTAAATATATTAACACTGATCAGAAATAAATACTGCTTTCTTGATCTAAAATGCAGGATAAAGTTTTTAGCAGATATTTCTGGACATCCCAACTCAAAAACAGCTATTAGCCTAAACAACTCTAGCAATCACTTGATTTTTGGTGTTTAGAAAACTCCCCCAAACATTTACTTTCATACTACCAACAGTGTAGCAATAACCAATTATGATAAAATAACATTTAGATTAGTAATTATGGTGAAACTTATTACAACTAGTATTAGTCATAGGAACCAGAATACGTGTAACATTCTTGAATGTCTATAGTCTGAATAATTAATTCAACAATCCTCAATTGAACACTTAGAATAAGTTCGCTGTTATACCATCTATGGTAATATAGTTTCTGTGTAAACAGAAATATGAAACAATCTCTGTTCTCAATTTGCTTATAATTTCTTTGTGAAGAAATAGAGCCACTTAGAAAAAAATATTTTGATTATTCAGGGCTAAGTTTCAGCTTCATTTTTAGTTCTTTACAAAAACTAACAACAGCAACAAAAAAATTCTGGCCAGGCTTTGTGGCTCTTGCCTATAATCATAGCACTCTAGGAGGCAGGAAGATCACTTGAGACCAGTAGTTCAAGACCAGCCTGAGCAAGAGTGAGACTCTGTCTCTACAAAAAATAGAAAAAATAGCCAGGTGTAATAGAAAAAATAGCCAGGTATGGTGGTATGTGCTTATAGTCCCAGCTGCTTGGGAGGCTGAGGCAGGAGGATGGCTCAAGCCCAGGAGTTTGAGGTTGTTGTGAGCTATGATGATGTCACTGTATCCTACTCTGGTGAAAGAGTAACGCTATCTCAAAAAAAAAAAAAAAAATCTGTTAAATATATTTCAGACAGTTACAAATTACATAGCCAATAAAGAGCAATTTACTCTGACTTCATCTTAGAGTGGCCTCTCTTACAATCAAGACGGTAGCCTCTACGAGTTTTGCCCATACTTTGCTGGAGAGCAGGTATCCTAACAGAGAGGTTCTCTGATCTTCAGTAGCTGTAAGTGCTCTCACAAGTCAGGCCTACCTGCTTCTTGGATTATCATAGTCATACTAGAGGACAAGGATAGGGTCTATGGGACTCTAGAACAGCACCATAGAAAAGAGTACTATGCATTTTATGAAAGTTACAGTGCTAACTAAGCTGCAGTAACAAAGATACCCCAAAGTACAATTGCTCAAGTAAAACAGAACTCCATTTCTTTCACATTTAATGGTGCAGAGGTAAGGGGGGAGGTTCAGAACACATAAGTAACCTTGCTCCATCTAGACTCCTATAATATCTTGTTTTTCTACCAGGCCCTAGGAGTCTCTCATCTAATGTGGGTGAAGTTGGCTCACTACCACCCTGGAAAAGGTGAAAGAAGTAGAAGGCAGGCAGCGTCAACTGTTAAAGGGGTGAGCATATTACCTACGTGCTAGTGAGGCTGAGAAATGTAATCTCTACCTAGACAGCCATGTGACCCGCTAATACTGGATAGTGAGGGTGGGGATTCTATTTCTACAAGAAAGAAGGGGTGAATGGATACTGGGGTGCAATGAGAAGTCTTGCTTTAAGCATTTAATAAATGGTCTATAAAATAATGCTTTTGATTATCTTCTGGCAAATATTTCCTGAGTGCCTACTTTGTATACAGCCCTCTATCAGGCAGCACGGGGATTTTAAATTTATACCAATTTTTACTCACAAAGAACATTTGATATTTTGAGGGAAAGAAGCTATATACACTGAAGATCACCAATAATAATTATTAATAATAATGTTGATCATAATGTACTATGTCATAGGTGGTAAATGAGTGGTGTGGAGGACACGTGAGATTAGTACTCAGTGTCATTTCCTGGTAGGAAGATTGGAGGAGGGGTAGCAGCTGTTCTTTTTTCGCTCATTCTTCATTTGCCCTTTTTACCCAATAACAAGACCTGACACAAGTGAAGTCCTTTCAGCCTTCATATCATAAAAAATATAATTTCTATCTAAAAAATGTTATACGTACATACATATATACTTGTGTGTCTTCATATATATATATGTATATGTATATGTAATTGACAAGGAGCATGCTTATTTGTATTCATTTTGGATTAGATATTATGCCTATACTCACCTTTTAGTTAAACAGCATTCGTTCTTATTGTTAGAGAGGTTGAATCAATCAACTGCATTCTCTAATGATGGAAGCAGATGGAAATAGAATGAGCTTCTGAATCTTCCTCAAGGGCATTGTAGAGGATGCTGCACCCTTAACTGAAAATTGCTCCATTTTGCAATAGAGTTGGCCAATGTAGACATAGTCTTATATTTTCACTAATTTTTGAATTAATACTCTAGAAACCAGCAGCTGACAATGAGCCTGAACAGTTGGTTTCACACCTGAGGCCTCTTTTAAAAGACCATTCTCATCACAGTCAAACAACAGGAGGATATATTAGAGGGGGAAATGAGTGCATTTTTTCTAAGACTACTTAAGTTGGAGTTTCTCTTGAACTAATTAAGATTCAATTCTATTTCAGAAACTAATGTCTGAAGCAGACATTCTGTTTGGGAATTATTAATAAACGAACGCAGAAGGTTCCAGAGCACTTGAAATGGTACTTTTTGCCTGGTGGATGCTCAATAAAATTGCTTGTTGAATATAATTAAGTAAAAAAATAATATATTTTAAACACAACATCAAATGTTCAAGGTGAATGATTATGGTATATAAAATTATTAATAAAATCCATGAATTTTTAAGCAGTAGAATAAGTGACACTTTTGACTATTAAAACCAAACCTGAGTCTCTCAGTATTAAGCTCGTAGGCTCTTAGAATTCTTAGATGTCTTGGGGGAAAACACTATAATCTGACTGGTTTTATTTTATTCATAATATATTGGATATAATATGAGTTGTAGTTCCATTTTGAAAAGAAAAAATGTTTAAATATACATGTTAAACTTACATATTGGATGTGATGGTTCAGGCAACCCAATTCAAAAAGATCAGTTGGCCTAAACCAGAAAATGCTAATGTAGCATCAAGGAAAATATATTTGCCTGGCAATTTCAATAAGCACTCAAAAGTTGTCTGAGTTGCACTCTGCATTTTCACATAATAAATTGCTACACATGTAAATAGTAGTCTAGAAAGCACCATCTTGTCTTTCATGCAATGCATCTTCAAACAGCCTTGAGATCATTCCTGGGCAAGATGGCTGACTAGAGATATCAGTTGCCAGAACATCCCAGAAAAAAGGAAAAGTTTCAGGTGAAAAAGCATAGCCCAGGTATAATTCTGAGGGAGGAGTGCCAGAAACTACTGGAGATCCCATGGGGAAAAGTTACACAGCAGAACAAGCAGCAAGATTTTGGCAGAGATAGACCTAGGAATTTGGAGTCTCACAGAAAGGGTAAGGGGAGGTGTTTATTTTTCTTCCCCATACACCTGGGGCAGTCTGCTGGCTCCCAAACTGTTGGAGAGCCCCTCTACCCTTACAAGCCCAAGTGCTGCTGCTGTCAGTGAATTAAGAACTTATTAAGCACAGGGCACTGGGCTGCCAGCTCACTCAGGGTAACTTCTCCCCACTATAGACCCAAGGCAAGACAGTAGGCACCATACCAATGTGCACCCATTTTATGCCTTTAGTCTGCCCAGGGAGCCCCAGCCCTTCAGTTTCCTTGCCACTGGATCCCACATAAATACTCTCCAGCATCTGCTAAGACTGTGAGAACCACAAAGGTCCAGGGCAACATAGGAGACCTGTAGGATTCCCCAGAGTTCTCATAGGGTAGGCTGACCCTGGAAGATGGGAAGGCGCCATGAGCTACAAAGGTTTGGGGGACAAAGGAAAGTGGAGCATGTGCTCTCCTCTACCTAGGAGCCTGTGGCATGTGATCCAAAGTTGTCTACACTCCTCCCAGTGGAGATATGGGTACAGAGAGGAGTCTGTGGGGCAGCAGAGTGTTCCCACCCCAGAGCAAAACCAGCATTAGAGCCAAGGAAAGGACATGAAGAAGGGGATTCTGCTGCCTCCAGTGTGAAAATACAGCCATGTCTGTTCCCAGGAGAGTTTGGCACAGGTGTGCCACAGGATAGCCAGGCCCAGATGTATAGAGGGGTACTGCACCCTCACTAATTCTGTGCTTACCACACTTGGGCTTTGCATGGACGGTACAGCTCATTTCCCTCCCTTGACAGAGAGGCAGCATTTTTGCAGCTACTCAGTCAGCCCAGGGATTCTCAGCCCTTGGGTGTCTGTATCACTGGATCCACAGCTAACATTACCTAGCACCCACATAGACTACAGTAGCCACAGGTGGCTGGTGGATCTCAGGGGAACTGTGAGATGCTTGGATGTTCAGGGTGGGTTGTTTCCAGGTGAGAGGGGGTTGGCATGGGTGCCCCCAGGGATGAAAGCCAGGGCACTTGGGAGGAGCTACCACCCCCCAGATGACATGCTCTCCACACCCAGGCTTCCACAGAGAGTGGGGATCATGTCTTTCCCTTTAAAAACCTGAAGTGGACCAAAGTGTTTTGGGAGCATGAGCTCCCCACCCACTGGCCTTCCCCAAGGCTTCCCACCTTGTTGCTTTGCAGAGCAGGGCATACCCTGCCCACCTTGTGGCTGAACCACAGCTGAGTGACAACTGGCCTGCTTAATGCTCTGTGAGCAGGCCCAGATCAGCCCACCTTTCCCTGTCATGGTCAAAGCTTGAACTCAAAGGGCCAGAGGACAGGTCCATGGGCCTGATCCTATACCCCTAGGACTTGATTGCATCATTCATAGGCATGGAGGGAAGATCTGTGAGCTGATCTTACATGGGGAGTGAGCCCACATGGGCAGAACTGAGAGAAGAAAAGGTGCAGGTCTGCATTGCAGCACACAAATGGATCACCCATCCTCCCACAAGAATGGCTAGTAAAGTGGCACTTTTGGTAATGGGTAGGCAGTGCTGGCAACCTGTGGTGAAATTGCTGTCTGAGTGTGGTCACTTTTGACTGGCCTGGCTGTTTTGGCTTGCTACTGGGAGCCAGACACCAGAGGGAGATCCTCTGGGCACAGGGAGTGGTAGTGGAATGAAACCCATTCCCACTGGCTGGACTGTGAATACTGGGCTGCCCCACTCCCATCGCCCATCATTCTTTGGTGTGGTGGGAGTTCATCTGCCCATGGCTGGTGGCTTTCTCCAGTGGCCCAGGGGCTGATCCCTGACCCCTGTTAAGATAGCACTTGCACCCAGTCAGTCAAAATAAAGAAAAAAAGAATCAAAAGAAATAAGTAAAATCTCTCAGAAATATGGGAGATACCCAAACATAAAAATCATAGGTATCCCTGAGGGAGAAGAATAAAAAGAAAAAAGCTTGGAAAATCTACTTGATGGAATAATTGAGGAAAATTTCCCAGGCCTTGCAGAGATTTAGACAGCCAGAATCAAGATCTTCAACAAACTCCTGGGAGATTCACTGCATAAAGGACATCACCAAGGAATATAGTCATCAGACTGGCCAAAATCAATAAGGACAAGGAACTCCTATGAGCCATGAAATGAAAACATCAAGCAACTTACAAAGGAAAACCCATCAGACTAACAGAAGATTTCTCAGCAGAAACCAACCAGAAGAAATTAGGGTCCTATCTTTAGTCTTCTTAAACAGATCAGCTAAGGATTTTGTATCCTGCAAAACTAAGTTTTATATATGAAGGAGAAATAAAGTCTTTCCCAGACAAGCAAATGCTAAGGGACTTTGTCACCACAAGACCAACCTTATAAGAAATGCTCCAAGTTGCTCTAAACATTGAAAAAACAATGGTCACTCTTTACCAATATGAAAACCCTCAAAAGTAAACACTCATAGCTGTTATAAAACAGTAACAGAAGGTAGAATATAAAGCAACTAAATAACAATCAGCATGATGACTGGAACATTATCTCATATATCAAGATTAACATTTAATGTAAATGATCTTACTGCCCCACTTGAAAGATATACACTGGAAAAATGGTTAAAAAAAACACAATCCAAATATCTACTATCTCTAAGAAACCCATTTAACTCATAAAGATTCTCATAGACTTAAGGTGAAGGAGTGGAAAAAATATACCACACAAATGGAAACCAAAACCAAGCAGGGGTAGCTATTCTTACAGCAAATAACAAACTTTACATGAACAATAGTAAAAAAAAAAAAAAAAAAAAAAAAAGGACAAACATGGGCATTATATAATGATAACAGGATCAATTTAACAAGAAGATATAATAATCCAAAAGATAATTATGTGCCTCACACCAGAGCTCCCAGATTCATAAAACAAATATTACTAGACCTAATAAAAAAATAAACAGCAACACAATAATAGTGGAAGGCTTCACCACTCCACTGACAGAACTAGATACACCATCAAGTAGAAGAATCCACAGTTACACTGGATTTAAACAGGACTCTAGAACAAAAGGACCTAACACACATTTACAGGACATTCTACCCAACAACTGCAGAAGAGAATTTCTTCTCATCAGTACATGGAACATTTTCCAAGATAGGCCATGTAGTAGGACACAAAACAAGTCTCATAAATTTCTAAAAATCAAAATCATCTCATGTATCTTGTCAGACCATCATGAAATAAACTAAAAATCAATTCCAAGAGGAGCTTTCAAAACTATACAAATACATGGAAATTAAACAACCTGCTACTGAATGATCTTTGAGTAAATGACAAAATAAGGATGAAAATAAACATTTTTTTCAGTTGAATGGCAATGGCAATACAAGTTACCAAAATCTCTGGGAAACAGAAAAAGCAGTGCTAAAAGGGAAGTTTATAGAACTCAATGCCTACATTAAAAAAAAGGAAAGATTACAAATTAACAACATGTCATCCCTCAAGGAACTATGAAAACAAGAGCAAACCAAACCCAAAGCTAGCAAAAGACAAAAATAACAAATATCAGAGAAGAACTAAATGAAGCTGAAACAAAAAAATACAAATTATCAATGAAACAAAAAGTTGGATCTTTGAAAAGATAAAATAATTCTATAGAGCACTAACTAGATTAGCCAAGAAAAGAAGAGAGAAGATTCATATCATTTCAATCAGAAATGAAGAAGAAAACATTTTAACACAGAAACACAAAAGATCCTCTGAGACTACTATGAACACCTCCATGCACACAAACTAGAGAATCTAGAGGAAATGGATCTAGTTTGGGAAATGCACAACCTCCCAAGCTTGAATCAGGAAGAAATAGAAATCCTGAGCAGAACAATAAGAAGTAGAAAAATTAAATCAGGACTAGAAAATCTTCCAAGGAAAATAGCCTGGGACCAGATGGATTTACGGCAGCAAACCTAGAAAAAAGAATCGATACCATATCCTACTGAAACTGTTCCAAAAGATCTAATAGGAGGGAATCCTCCCTAACTCATTCTACAAAGGCAGTATCACCCTGATACCAACACCAAGAAAGAATGAAACTAAAAAAGAAAACTATGAATTGATATTCCTGATAAACATAGATGAAAAAATCTCAAGAAAATACTAACACACTGAATCTAATAGTATATCAAAAAGATAATTCACCATGATCAAGTGGGTTTCATCCCAGGGATGAAAGGATGGTTCAACACATGCAAATCAATAACTGTTATTCACCACAAAAACAGAATTAAAAACAAAAAACATATGATTGTATCAATAGACGCAGAAAAAGCATTCCATAAAATCCAGCAACCCTTCATGATAAAAAGCCTCAAAAAACTAGTCATTGAAGGAACATGCCTTAAAATAATAAAAGCTTATATGACACACCCACAGCTAACATCATACTGAATGGGATAAAATTGAAAGCATTTACCCGAAAAACTAGAATAAAGCAAGCATGTCCACTGTCACCACTTCTATTCAATATAGCATTACAAGTACTAGCCAGAGTTATCAGGCAAAAAAAGGGGGGGCATCCAAATCAGAAAAGAAGAGATCAAACCATCCTTGTTTGTCAAAGATATGATATTATACCTAGAAAACCCTAAGGAGTCCTCTAAAAGACTCCTAGAATTGATAAATATAGTAAAGTCTCAGGTTACCAAATTACTGCACACATATCAGTAGTACACTAATAACAGCCAAGTTTAGAATCAAATCAAGAACTCAGTATCATTTACCATAGCTGAAAAATAAATAAATAAAGTAACTAGGAATATATTTAACCAAGGAGATGAAAGATTTATATAAGGAAAGCCACAAAATACTGATGAAAGAAATCATAGATGACACAAACAAATAGAAAAACATCCCATGCTCCTGAATCAGAAGAATCAATATTGTTAAAATGTCCATACTGTTCAAAGTGATTTACAGATTTAATACAATTACCATTGAAACACCAATGTCATTTTTCATAGAATTAGAAAAAACAATCCTAAATTTCATATGGAATCAAAAGAGATTCCAAATAGCCAATGCAATCCTAAGCAAAAAGAACCAATCTGGAGGTGTCACATCACTCAACTTCAAACTATATTATAAGGCTATAGTAAAACAAAACAGCATGATACTAGTATAAAAGAGACACATAGATCAGTGGAGCAAAATAGAGAACCTTGAAATAAAGCCACATAGCTAGAACTAACTGATCTTTGACCAAGTAGACAAAAACATACACTGGGGAAAGGATACCCTATTCAAAAAATGGTGCTGGAAAAATGGGATAATAGTTACGAGCTGAAGAGTGAAACTGGATCCCTATGTCTAACTATATACAAAAATTAACTCGATGTGGATTAAAGACTTAAATGGAAGACTTGAAACCATAAAAATTCTAAAAGAAAACCTAGGGAAAACTCTTCTGGACATTGGCCTAGGCCAGAGGTCCTTAAACTTTTTAAACAGGGGGCCAGTTCACTGTCCCTCAGATTGTTGAAGGGCAGGACTATAGTTTTAAAAAAACTATGAACAAATTCCTATGCACACTGCACATATCTTATTTTGAAGTAAAAAACAAACGGGCAAAAACACCCACATGTGGCCCATGGGCTGTAGTTGGAGGACACCTGGCCTAGGCAAAGGATTTATAACTAAGACCCCAAAACAAATAAACAAAAATAAATAAGTTATAATTAAACTACAAAGCCTCTGCACAACAAAGAAACAACCAACAGAGTAAATAGATAACCTACAGAATGTGAGAAAATATTTGCAAACTATACATCTAACACAGGACTAATATCTATTAATGGAATCTGCAATCAACTCAAACAGATCAGTGAGAAAAAAACAACCCATTAGAAACTGGGGAAAAGATATGAACAGACACTTTTCAAAAGATGAGATGCAAATGGTTAACAAGCATATGAAAAATGCTCAACATTACTAATCATCAAGAAAATGCAATTTAAAACCAGAATGAGACACCATCTTACCTATCAGAATGGCCATTACTAAAAAGTCAAAATGCCACAGATGTTGGCACAGATGTGAGAAAAGAGGACTGCTCATATATTGTAGGTAGGAATATAAATTAGCACTATCTCTATGGAAAACAGTATGAAGATTCCTCAAAGAACTAAAAGTAGACCTACCATTCGATTTAGCAATTCCACAACTAGCTATCCAAAGGAAAAAAAGTCATTACATGAAAAAGGTACCTGTAATTGTATGTTTATCACAACACAATTCACAATTGCAAAGATATGGAATCAAGCTAAGGGTCCATCAACCAATGAGTGGACAAAGAAAGTGTGGTATGTATATATGGTGTGCATACACACACACACACACACACACACACACACACACACACCATGGAGTACTACTCAGCCATAAAAATGAATGAAATAATGTTTTTTCTAGCAACTTGGATGAAAACTGGAGGCCATTACCTGAAGTGAAGTATCTCAGGAGTGGAAACCCAAATACTGCATGTTTTCACTTATAAATGAGAGCTAAGCAATGAGTATGCATGGTCATACAGATCATGCAGAGTGGTATAATGGAAATTGAAGACTCAGAAGTGGAGAGGCATGCAGAGGGATGAAAAATCACCTATCAGGTAAACTATATGCTATTTGAGTGGTAAGTACACTAAAAGCCCTTACTTCTCTATTACACAATTCATCCATGTAACAAAAAAACCATTTTTACCCTCTAAATATACTGAAACAAATGTAAAAAAATAAGAAAAAAAAAAACCAGCCTTGAAGGTGGTGCTATACTTACTTTCTAGTAAAAAATCACAGTATATGAGATTAGTGCTGCAAACTCTTATATTTGTGTTTCCTATCACATGACAACTCAAAATTTTTATTTAAATAAAAGAACATTCTCTGTGCTGCTTCTTTTTACTTTAATAGCAGAAATAGGCATCCACCAAAGCCATCTGCCACCAGCTATGAGGACTCAGGGTCAAACTGTCTTTTACAAGTTGCATAGAACTGGAATTATTAGGGGGGAAAGTGATAGTTATCAGTGCTCCAAAATTGTGTAAAATAAGAAATCTTTAGAAAAAAAAGGGAGGAAATTTCAAAATGGTCAACATTTAAGATTTCAGGATGGAAACGCTGTTTAACACCTGGCGCAAAAGCTAAAGTATGGTAAGAGAAAGATAAATGGATTTTTCTCCTGTTTTATCTTTGTTACTGGTTTCCATCCAAGGAAAAAAATTTATCTAATAGGGATCTTACAGATTTCTGTAGCCTCTCATTTTGTCCCGTGCTGATATAAACAATATCCTTTGCTTTAGCTATCTAAGACCACCTTTATTTTAAACAAGTCATTTGGTCATATTTAATGACCTCAAAAAAGCACTCTTATCTTCTTTGGTGTGATATCAAAATTTTTCTTAAATCAAGGCCCATGAATCTAAGATGAGATGACAAAAGTAAGTTGTATTAGCTTCTTTTTCAGGGCCACATTTCAGTAATGATATGCTGTCTATATACAAGTGTTCTATCAAAGTCCAATTGCACACATTAGAATGCTTCACTTTTTATCAGAATCATTATGCTAGACCTAACTAGCTATTTAAAATTTTCAGGATTCTGTGAGATGGGTGATGGAACAAAGATCCTGAACCATTCAGAAATCCATTTCTTCTCTTTCCAGGGCATAAAGTCACCCTGCCTTTGCCTTCCCCCTTGGAAGTTCAGTATGGCCATGTGATGGACAACTTGCTAATGAACATGAGCAGAAATCACAAATGATGTGTCTTTTTAAAAAAAATGTTATGACTACAGGATTCAGTTTATTACACAGATTAATCATATTGAAGGTACGAACCTTTAGGTCTTTTCAATATGTGTAAATATTTCCATTAAGTGAATTTTCACTCGTACATCCAGATAGGTCTAAACAGTTAAAAACCTAAGAAAAATTAGTTATTAACTATGTATTGACTGAGGAACCACATACAAAGAGAGAAAAGAGGGTTAAAGGAGGGTGCTTGAGGGGGTGGGGGAATGTGGAGCAAAGCCTGTCATACTTTATGCACCAGTATCTCCAATCATTTACATGCTGCCCAGTTAAACTTAGGCCTTAATAAACAGGATGTAGGTAGAGCTTAATCTGATTGGTGACACACTCCCATAAAATGTAGGCCCTTCATAATAAAATGTATACAGAAACGGTTTCATGCTCTTTGCTTTTCATAACTGTTTTGAGTTCAAAAGGATTCAGCTAAAAACAATCTCCTACAGGTCAGTGGAATTCTTCTTCCTTGTCCAAACATACACCGTGCCACCATTCCTCATCTTGCTAACATCCAATTTTAAGTCAGTAAGGAAAGCTTTTAGTCTACGCCTACACCTAGGTTACATCTGGAGAACTGGTTGGTCATGCACATATCTCTCTGCTCGGAGGCAATGTTAGTACAGAAGTACAATCATTCTAGTTTGTTGTTGCAAGCATGTACAACACAGCGCTGCTGTATCGGGTAAATCTATGTACTCAGGGGAAGACGAGGAACGGGCTCATAGGAAACAGCCAGGTAGAAGTCAAAAGGACTTTCTCTTTCAGAGTGTCCCTTTCTTTATGTGTAGAGGTTATCCAATGATTTCTCTAACAGTGTCACGTACATCGCAAAGGACTATGAAGCCCTAGGGCATGGAGAGACTGTAAGATGGAAGGATCTCAGTTGTCACAGAATCACGACATAAAGCTTCATGCCAATCAGGACCATTGAGCTGACTGTCACTTGAACAGGAAACACACAACTGTTATCTTAAGGGGCTGAAATGTTGAGGTTATGTGCTGGAGTGCTCTAGGTAAGCACCTTTGTATAGGAATCCAGGGAACACTACCTGATTCTATTCTAAGATACGATTCCAACAATTGATAGCTTGTTGTTTGGATGTTACACTTGCCCTTTGGCAAAATACACCCAGCCCGTGGCTAATTATTTTCATAGGCTCTCAGATTTAAAATTTTAATCATATCATTATCTTAAACCAAATCACAGTAAGGATAAAAGAAAAATCACTCTTTCACTAGAAAAACTACCCATTCCTTTCAAAGGAAGAAAAACGACAGAAAATGTTTCCGTAGTTGCTACCAGCCAGAGAAAAGGAAGATAAATCTTGGAAGCTTTTCCTATGGATGGCATTAGAGAATACTACAGTGAAAGGGTAAATGTAATGGAAGAAATATTACTTTGTGTTTCTACTGCATTGTGTTTCATAATAACTAATATTAAGCACATTCACTATGTGCCAGGCATGAAAAGTACTTTTATTTGGATTCTTTTACATAATTCTCATGACTTATGAAGCATTTTATACCCACAGATAACAGTTAAGTAACATCCTCACATGTGCATGTCCAGCAAGTAATGAAACTGTCATTGGAACCCAGGCAGACTGAGGCTAACCACAGTTCTCGAGAACCAAGCCCTGTGGCCTCCAAAGACCAGGATGCTATAGCCAGTCGTGTGCATTATTACTTCCTACTATCAGAGAAATGATGCTTTGAGATTTAAGAAGTGTATTTAAAATTTAAAATAATCCTTCCTTTCAATTTACATTATGGTAGTTATTTAGAATGAGGTGGGAGCAGAGTAGAGGCATACATAGACAACAGAACAGGCTTCTTGTTGAAAGTATTGTGTCCCATTTTCCACACTAACCAGGACAGGAAAGATGGAAACAAGTATAGAGGCTCAATATTCATATAGATATCATAGGATCAAAGCAGAAAATATTTTTAAGATCAAATATGTTTTTCTGCTAAGAAAAAAGAAACTGGCTCACTTACTTCTAAGTTAAATCAGAGCATATTGCTGTTTTGTGTAAAACAATGCACACACACCATTTCAGATTCACGATAAATATCTTCCACCAGTCTTATTAAAATTATTGCCAGTCTGTTTCATTAGCACAAAAGTGTGTGTGGAGGGTAAAAGAGAGGGAAAGGTAAGCAGTGTTAGTCTCTCCATTTTCTGCATTTCCTTTTGTTTAGTTTTGTAGAAACAATATACCATTAGAAAATAAATTGATAAGTGAAACTGAAATGGTGCTCAACCGTCCTTTAATTTTTAAATTAGAAGATCTTTTGGAGAAGGGATCAAAGAATGGGGGAAAACACATATATTAGTATACAGTTGGTGTGTCTGATTTGCCAAAGTTATCAGTCACAAAGGAAGTGAAAGAGTGGCAAAGCTTCATCATGAGAGAACTAAAATCTAGTTACACTTTCCTAAAATGTAGTAAAAACAACATCAAACTTGTAGCTAGAAGACCTGAGTATTATTTTCAAATTTATCACTTACCAAACACATGATCTTGGGAAAGTTGCCACTTTTTCATTTTTTCAGTCTCTGTTTTCTACATTGTAAGATGAAGATGATGTGAACTCTGCCACCATATGAGGATCCAATCAAGATAAAATAATTAACTAAATAATTGATTTGAATATGCATTGAGAACAACTTCTGCCAATATTATCTTCATTCATTAACTTAGCAAAAAGTGGAATTTAAGAATTTTTCTAGTTTGTACTATCAACAAAGATTTTTTTCTAGTTCTTTCTTTGGGTACATCTTTTAATGTACTCTAATATTAATGTGTTCATACATTCTAAAAAGATGGCTTTCAAAAAGACCTATAAAATAGATCACTTATTATTTTATTTAGTGTGTGTGCATTGTTTTACACAAAACAGCAATGCTTTCTCTGTAAATTATATCATAGAAAATATAATGGGACAAGAATTGGAAGAAGTCTGTGGGCATACTATGACTTTATAAATGCCACCTTTTTACTCCAACTTCCTCATCCATTTAATGAAAATAGGGTATGAACCCTATTCTTCTAAGAAGGTGGGTTAGAACTTACAGAATTTAACTGATGCAAAATGCTTGTGAAAGCTACAAGCGCCTAGGAAACTAAAGATGCATATATATACACACACGTATAGATACAGTATCCCAATTTTCTAAAAATCTATTGTAACAATGAAATAGCATCTATGGTGAGGTGGGGTGCAAAGTAATTAAAGTGTGTGATTGGTGATTTATTTTCCAGCTTTGCAGACCTACAACCTCATGGCTTATCCATGGGTGATGAGACCTTGGGAAAACAGGCTTGTCAGACATCCCCAAATCACATGAAACAAGGTACATCCAGAATTCAGTGTAGTACTTCACTGTTGGAAATAGCTTATGCCAGCCAACTAATCATCTTGGTAAACCAAGTAAGATTAAAGTGTGATTGGGGATTACACAGGATAAAAGCAATAGTGGTCATAACCATCCAAAACAACCAATTGTTTTGGACAGTTGCTCTGGGAACACAGGTTATTTTAATTATTCTATCAACATTCCTGTGAGATAATTGAGACATGTGTGTTTAATATTCTGTTCTTGCTACTGATTGGAAAAAGAAAGCACATGGTTTTTCAAGGAGGGTAGAGATGTTTTCTTCTCATAGGTTCAGACCTCTTTTCACCCCTCCTGCTTATATAGAAATGGGCTCTCTTGTACAAAGAATCTGTTTTTCCTAGAGAGTTTTTATATTGGTGGTGTTAAGGTAAAATATTGACTGGATAATAAATTGGAAACATCCTTCAAGTCTTCTTTGGCAGGAAAGTTTTAGCATAAGTGCTAGGAAAGCCATGCTAAATGCACACCTGAGAAAAGATTTGGAATAATCTACCTTGGTGCAGTCCGAGAAAAAGAATCCAGAAGTTAAGTAATATACATAATCATATAAACTAACGGCACAAAAATAATGGATTCAAATACCCTTACCATTCAGGATACCTATAGATTAATAATTTGCATCTATTTTAATTTGCAATTAAATTAATTTAAATTAAATTAAGATTAATTTGATTTAACCTATTAACAATTCGCACCTATCCTTTCTAGGATAACCTAGGAAGCCCGAGTGTGAACAAGGTCAGTGATGTTATGATGTGCTTTTATTTTCCTTGGGCGCTCTTTTCCAATATTCCAATTCCCTGCAATAACCCATTAACCCTAAGCAACTGCACCTTATTTTCTTTTTTTGCTGTTAATCATTTCTATTTTACTTTTAGTTAATTTGCTCAATATTCACTTCACTCATTTATCCCATATATTCTTCTAAACCTTCTCTTGAATGTCTTCCACTGTACAAGATCAAATGATTAGCAATACCATATGATTTAAGAGACAACCAAATATCTCCTTGCTTTGTAAGTATCTCCTTTAATGGCCTGCTCCAAAGCCTAAAAGTTACCATTTAAAAGTAGTTTGTTAAGGTTAAGGGACCGCATCACCTGACAACTGTTAAAACACAAATGTCCCTATGAGGGTTCATTCATTTAATCATCCACTCAATAAACAAGGCCATTGCAATTTAGCTGGAATTTAGATGTGAGATTGTTTATAATGGCACGTGTAGAATGGGTTAGAAGCAATTAAGCCAGAGGTGATTAACAGCAACACTACCCAGAATATGAAACAATTCTCGAAAAACTGACCTAATTTAGATGCTACCACAGGAAGCCCTACGCATGCTCAAGTAGTGGGGGAATGCTGCACTGAAGAGGAGGGTGCCTGGGCAGAACAGAGAGCATTCAAAGGACAGAGATCTTAAAAAAGAAGTTAGGGATACATAGGCAAAAATATTCAACAACTTTACATTTTATTTGGGCCTATCTGTGTCCTATATTGCCCACCTCACCTTGCCTTCCATGAACTCTAAACCTCCCACCAACCACAAGGCTTCTAGAGTTCTCTCAATTTCTGATTCCTCTGGCAGAAAAGAGATATGCCATTCTCTTCACTCACCACTTCATTGAGTGGTAATAGCCAAGATGGGCATTTAGTTTTTCATCCAAACCATTGCACGGATACACTATTAATAAGAAATCAAGGCTATCCCATGGCAACCTGGTTGTATTCCACCTAGTAACAATTTTTATTGAGAGCTCGTTCTGTGCCACAGTACTATGCTAAATTCTTTACATAGACTATCTCATTTCATCCCACATCAACCTTATATACTAAGTGTCTTCTATAACCCTTAGACTGCTAAGGAAACAGAGACACAGAGAGATTATGTAACATTCCTAATTCATTAATCTTCTATTTCTACAATATAGGGGATTTTAACTTTTCCATATCCTTTTCCATATCCATTAAGCCTTTTCCATATCGCATGTGAGTTGTTATTCCTGTTTTAGATCACTAAAGCAAAGACCCCATGTAGGGCTGGCTGCCCCATAAGGAGAGACATGTGACCCAGGCCATATTCCTGCTGGGCTTTGTGTATACTGTCAAGGTCATGAGGGCAAAAGATGTCTTTGACAAGGTGAGTTCCAAAATTATTTTCTATGATATTCTAGTAAAAACCTGTACAATGTTCTAGATCAGATAAGATTCTCCATCTTACTATGAGGCTCTTGATCTGACATTCTGTTGCCACCTCTCAGCCATTCCTGACCCCAGTTGAACTAGACATTGTTACTCAGTAGGGAAGATCCAAAAATAAAACTTGACTATGTGTACTATGATTAAATTAATTCTTAAATAATAAAGGCTACAGTATCCATGATCTATGACTCAGATCACTTAAAGAAAACTATCATTTGTAGCCTAGGCTGTCCAAAGGGAGGAGGAGAGTAATGTTTACCGACGTTAATTAGGATAATAAATATTGGACGTAAAGTTTTTTATATCATTCTTTTCCTTGTCCACACATAGTACCAAGGTAAAGAACCTCTTGCAGTTAGTCATCCAGAAACTCCAACACTCATGGGATTATCAGGAAGTTTCTTAGATGATGATATTATGATGTCTAAACTTCTTGAGATTTAAAATTTCCAGAAACAGGAATTGTCTAGAGTTTACTATCCATCATTTGATTAGGAAACAGAAAGAGAGTAAATGAAAGAAGCAAATAATAACTGATTAATTTTAGAAAAATAAACATTGCAATAATTTTTTTAATCATCCTCAAAAGTGACAAATCTTATTCCCAATGGCCTGTCTGTCATAAAGTTTCAATAGACTTTTATTGTTTTAAATGTTTTATAATTTGATAGTAATAGGTAGGCCAGAGTTGTTAACAAAGCTAAGTAGTGCTCTGAGTGTAAAATACTGTCCCAAATTGCCTGGAACTATTTAGATTTCTGTAAGAATTCCCAGCTTTATATCTCTGGCTCAGCAGGGTAGGTCATATAGCTTTCTTAACAAGCCACTACTTACCACTGAACATGGAGACTTCAAGATGTACTTAACCTTGATGGAGGGAAACCTTGTATCTAATAAAGAAGAATAAAAATTCCGAATTACTGCAAAGCACTGCAGCAGGCAAGCTGCAATTCCAGTTATATGAAACCTCTGTTTACAGTAAAATGATGATATGAATCACAATGACTCTCATATAAGAATTCAACTGCCTACTTAGTCATATTCCATATATTTATAATATATAATTTCATTTTCATACAAGCTTATTACACATATTAAGGCAATACTTTTCCTTGTGCAGCCAAGATTCATTGATAAAACAATGAAGTGAACTAACACCCTTCCTAAATAAAGTTTCACCAATAGCACCGTATGTTAATGGACCTATTTCATTGTTAATGTGACTGACTGCTTATTGATTCTTGCAGGAATCCAGCAAGGGCTTCAGAGTACAATTTAGTTTGGAGAGCTCTGGGTCCAACATCTATGCTCAATTACAACTTTCAGAAGGGGAGATCAATAAAATTTAAATTGCTTATGGTAATCACAACTTCAAATCATTGCGATCAGCATAAGCAATCTGCTGACCCCAGCCAAGCTCCTAAATTGAAACTTGTAATGAGTGGTCATTTAGTTTGGGTCCATTCATATTATTTTGGAGGCAGGTGATGAACAATTAAAGATCAGCCAGCACCTTCTCTGCACAACATTCCCATCTTTATTCCCAAAGTATTAATATGCAGTAACCCTCGGGTTCACGCTTTTGCACTTCTTTAATGGGTATTCTGTATGAATAAGCAATTATATTTTCTATTAAACAATTTCAGTATAATTGAATTAGCAGTTATAATATTGCTGGGGCAAGCAAAAGCTTTCCTAGGGAAAAATTAAGTGATATTGGGTAGTGCAAATTAATTTATAGAACTGAAAAATGTAACCAATTAAATAGAATTGCCTTTGCCTCCCCCTCCTCCAAAATACAATTAAGCAGCACATTGTTTCAAAGAATATGCTTCAGAGCAATTTGTTTTCAATCATAATAGCTGTTTTTCATTCATTATGAAAAGCTGTCTATTATAATGAAAATTTCATAGGCAGTTTTCCTTGACAAAGCAGGTTGCAAGTTTAAACAAAGATAGCCTGCAGATTACTTCCTTGATAAGGAGTCACCTTAGAATTACATTTTAATAAATCATTGAAAATAAATCTTCTGCATTACAGCATGAAGGTTTAGAGAAAGGAAAAGCAAATAGAGAGAAACTAATCAATGAAAATCTCCTGCTGCCAATATAATAATAGATGGACCAATGCTAATATATAAAGTGTATTACACTCACACACACAGCCAAAAAGAAAAATGTAAGATAAATATCACGGAAGTCAACTGTCACAAATGAGACTTGAGTAATAATCCCATCTTTACCATTCATCATTCCTACTGTGCCTCCTCCAAGCACTTTGCTGAATTATAAACTAGGGTATTTAGGCCACATTTTTTGCAACCTAATAAGATGGCCATTTTTGAATTACTACTAAGCATACTTCCAAGTTTTTTGAAATAAAAAAAAATGTAAATTTATACATACATATGTAATGTACATGTTTAATGCATATAATATATGATATGTACATACATATTTCTACAGGATTTTAAGACTCTAATTGGAGCAATTCTGAATATTTAATAAGTATGTATTAGTAAGAAATTTGTAGTAAAAATATTTAGTTAAACTGACATCATTTCCTTTATTCATGCCTGGATCTGAAAACACCAGTGCAGAAGTCATGAGTCTCTCCATGTGAATTCCATTAAAAAGATGCTCCAGATTCTTTGGTTAGTAGAAGCACTTAAAAGATTTTTGTGCAGGGAATGGCAAGTTAGGGTTAGAACATGGGTGCCATGAGGGTGGACTGGAAGAGCAGAGTGGACCACAGAGAGGGAGGGCTGTTAGTGACTCCCACATCACTCCAGGTTAGAAGGTGGGCATTCGAATTAAGGACAAAGTAGAGATGGAAATGAAGTTCATCAGTTTTCAGAAGCAGAATTGACAGAAGTTTGTATTTGATTGCCTGAGGAGAGAGAGAGGGAGAGAACTTGAGAATAGCTTGAGGTTGCCATCTTGTAAAACCGGAAAGATGATGAAGCTATATGTGACTTAGAGAATATAAATTAAGGAGCATGTAGGGCAGGTGACGCACTTCACGTGTTTATTAAGAATATTTCCAAAATACTGTACTAAATTAATATTGTTCCTGGGCCTTCTAGCTCTGCTGGGATAGTAGTAATTGAAAAAGCCATTTTTTGTAGAAATAGCCACTAATGTTCTTTAGGTAAGTTTATCTTTGCATATACCCATCTAAGTTTTAATTTAGTCTGTTAATTAGGCCCATTGTCCAAGAGGGTATGACTTCTGTATTGGACAAAATTTTTGTAACCTAATAGTATAACGCTACTTTTGCATTAGAATTAAAGTTTAAAGCATAATTTTTTAAAAAATGAAAATATAAGGCATATTATATTTTTTTATTCAGTTCCTAAAATCTAATAATAAACATAGTAAATAATGGTTTAAAGTTAGTTGCCCACATATTTCATCTAACATTCAGAAGATATTTGATAAAAATTTATGTTAACATAACAAAGCAGAGATCGAATTTCCCCAATTGGAGAAAACTAGCGAAGCTAATTACGTTTAGGGTTTAGAAACAAAAGGTTTAACAAACTGAAATTGGAAAGTTTTAAATTCTTTTTTTTATTTTAAAAATATGGAGACATCGTGGAGCCTGGAACACAGTATCAGTCACATAATAGAAACTCAATAAATGTTACATAAACATGTATCTATATATAAAATATAAAGTGAACAGTTGCCCAAATATTTTAGTGTCCATATGTTAACACAACTATTTATATCTTTTAGGATCTAACAATTTTAATGAGGATATTTCTCCATACATACACATACACACACACACACACACACACACAAATCCCACACAAATTCGCATATCAGCTACTTTGTTACAATAAGTTGCTGTTGAAATTTTTATAGTTATATAATATTAAAAATATGGTTCATATCTGAAATTCTCTGAAATAGACAATTGCAAAACATATAAACTTGAGGAATAAGGAAATCTTTTCTTGGGTTTCATGACCATTATAAACCTAACTTTCTTGTACAGATTTCCAAAATTCAAGATCTGAAGGAACATAGAAATAGATGATGAAGTATTTCTCTTTTTATACAATGTTGCCTTGTCTATCCATGCTCAAGTGTAGATTATTTTTCACTTGATGAGGCTTCTTGATTCTGCTGTTTCCTTTCATTCTTTAGCATGATCTACTTTATCCTCTGAAGACTGCCCTGTGCTATACAGCATTTCCATGTACCCAATCCTTAATAAAACATAACTTAAAACTTCAGTTCACTTTATCCAACATTTATTAAATACCTGCCAAGTGCTATGCTAGGTGAAAAAAAAACCTGAACTAAATTCCTCTTATAACATTTCTTCTTCCTTAGTGAAATCAGTGGTTAAGAGTGATTGCTCATAATAATCTAGTGGGCCCCTTGCTGTGTGGCTTCTAAACCTCATCTTCTTCATTACTTCCTCATAAAATGGAGATCAAAATAGTATCCCCATCATAAATTTGTTGAGGGAGTTCAATGCAATGTTGTCTATAAACTATTCAAAACAGCCCCTGAAACATAGCATATGCTCAACTAATGTTGGCCATTATTCTCTCTTGAATAGATCAATTTTTCAAACCAGTAGGTAGACTATTATGAAACTGTGCATGTTTGATACACTTACATCAAGTTATTGTCCCAAAATTCTATTAAAAAAATGCCTTCTTATATTCAAATCCAAAGGTTTCATTCAAACATTTTTATTCATATTTATCAATCATTTACTATAGACGAGGCACTGGTGATACAAAAAGTATAAGATTTCTTTCCAGTATAGAATTTATTGCAACAGCCTCTCTTGCTTCACATTTATCCTAAATGAGATATCTGATAATGTCCTTTCCTTGTTCTCCTCAAATCTCTTTAACTTTTTCCTTTTTTGTCTATTTAAATATATTGACTATTTTTTACATTAACTACAGGTTTCATCAACAGTTTAACTTTGATGCCTTGAATTTTCCCTTTATACACTCGTAGCTAGGGAGCCTTTGTATTCATATGGTTGCCATGTTTTCCAGTAGGAAAATTATGTCTAAAATGATTGTCCCTGGCCTCTTCTTCCTTTACATTTTTAAAGATTATTCTGTGATATCAAAAATCAAATATGTGAGACAAATTATCATAGTTGAAAAGGAAAGGACTTTCAGGTCAAGTAGACTCATCTATCTGAACCTTAGCCATGTAACTTATGTAACTTATCTGTCTGACTTTGGCCAACTTATCTAACATCTTTTTCCTCATCTTTAAAATGGGAATAATTAGACCTACACTCTGGAGTTACAATAAACATAAATTCAGATAGTGCAAGTAGCAGGGGTCCTCAAACTATGGCCTGCAGGCCACATGCAGCCAGCCAAGGACATTTATCCAGCCCGCCACATGTTTTTGCCACCGTTGCCTGTCCTGCTTAGCAGCCGACTAATCCCGGGCCCACAGTGCGCATGTGTGGAATGTGCGCCGCACTCTCCAACGGTCTGAGGGACAGTGAACTGGCCCCCTGTTTAAAAAGTATGAGTGAGGACCCCTAAAGTAGAGTGCTTTGCATAATGCTCTCATTATCTAAGTGTCATCAAAAAGATAAGAATTAGAGAACGATTAAATTACTGCTATTTAATAATTTAACATGTTGTTCTTGCAAAGCTCCCAGAATTTTCACATAAAGTATACAAAATATATAGTTCAAACCTTAAAAATCTTATTCAGTAATTCAATTTGTCTACTGGAAAGAATTAGTTTCTAAATGAAACATTGATACCAATACACTATTATCAATAAATTGTAGCTTAGGTAGTGGGAAGCACATCGTGTTTAGATTTTGGAATCTAAATTCCAATTCCACCTCTGCCACTGGGTGTGAGACCAGTGGGTAAGTCACTTAATGTCTCTGGCCTGAGGTATTCCCATCTGAAAGATATATGGATTTCTAAAGTTCCTCCTAACTCATCTTTCTATGATATTAGACATTCCCTTTCTTACAAAGTTATCCTTATGTTATATGTAGCATTGTGTCTCCCCAATATCTGCATGTTGAAATCCTGGCTCCCAGGACCTCAGAATGTGGTCTTATTTGGAAACAGAGTTTATTGCAGATGAAATGTTAAGATGAGGTCATACTAGAGTAGGGTGGGCTCCTGAGTCAATATGACTGGTGTCCTCATAAAGGGGAAATTTGGAGACAGACATGCACCCAGGGAAAACATCATGTGAAAATAAAGGCAGAGATGAGGTGATGCTTCTACAAGTCAAGGAACATCAAAGATTGCTGGTAAACCACCAGAAGCTAGGGGTAAAGTCTTCCTCACAGTGCTCAGAAGAAACCAACCTCATCAACACCTTGATCTTGATACCCAGCCTCCAGAATTTTGAGATAATAAATTGCTGTGAAGACACTCATTTTGTGATACTTTGTTATAGCAGCCCTAGAAAACTAATATGCCTTATTTCATAATTAACTAAAAAATGCTGAACTCCCATTATGATATAAAAATATACACATACTTATGTATTTATATGCACATAAAAATAATATAAAGTACATTACCAGAATATGCATTTGATTGACTTGCTCTTTCAAGTAGACTGTTGATTGAAATATGGAACAATTAAACATTGAATCCAATTACTGAACATGATAGTCTCAAATTGAGAAGAAGAAATTTTAAGGAAAGGCTTCAAAATTTAACAGCTTTTTATATTGGGAAGGTCCCTAAATATATTCCATTCTCTTTGAAGTCTAAGAGAGAACGTTGCTATCTCAAAATTGCCTCTCTCAGTTTTTAACAACTCCCTAAATGGGTTTACTGAGCACAGGGGAAAAGTAGAAGAAGTTTTCCCCGTCAGCATTCTTGGTTCATGTCACACTGGCTTGCTGCCTCTGTGGAATTTTGATTTTTTATATGACTGCTATCCCCATTTTCTTTGCATTTCTTTTTGTGTTTTCCTTCACGATGATGTAATGCCTGTGAAGGTAAGGTTCAGAACACTTCTATCAAATTTAAGAAATATCTGTTGGCTAATGCCTACAAAACAACCAGGTATGTGTCTTTTTATCCTAAAGAAAGACCATTATCAATAATTCAGGCACATTTTTTTTCATAAACCCTTCCTTCATGAAAGTACCAGGACTACTTTTGATTGAAAAGATCCTAATTTAAGGCCAGGAAATGTTAATGCCCTATCATTCACTGGAATATAGTCATGGGTGCTTATGTTAGGAAAATATCTTTGGAATATTTTTAAAAATATATGAATTTTCCTTAGTGATTAGGAACGTTGGCTCTGAAGTCAAACTAGACTGGGTATCTGTAGTACTAACAACACCAACCTTACAAGGTAGTTGTGAGGATTAATCAGAGAAATACTGTAAAGTACTTAACACATCACTTGGAACATAGAATTGAGTATCAAATGCTCAATCAAGGCTCTCTATTGTATTCTTTTTATTAGTAGCAGTAATGTTAATATTAATGCCAGCTTTGAGCTATTACCAGCAACATAAAGTTTCTGTTTTGTAGGTAGAGTGCCTCCTAATTGATCACAAGGGCAACTAACTAAACAGGTTCACTTTTATTTGCCCTTTTTGTATAGACAGGATCTAACTCAGGCCTCTGAACATTAGGATGTGAATTGGAGAACAGTCACTAGTATTTTGATGAGGCACTCTTAAGATCTACACAAACACAGGGTTCTCTCAGTGCAAGACCAATATATGACACAGAGATATAATAGAAAATAAAGGTATCCACTATAAACAGTTCCTTCTAATTGACTGTCTCATTGAAAGGCAAAGTAAAACTTTGAAAGTCTCTACAATTCTGAGGATTTTATACACTGCCCACGTTTAGTTCCTCTGTCAGACCTGCCATTTTATGTGTAATATAATACTGCTTAGGGTTATCAATCTTTAAAAAAGTATACCATTGCTTTATAGCCACTCCTGCTTTGCAATACAAATGACATAATTACTTGTTCTGGCTGGAGGGGGTCCAGTTCCTCTAGTTCATTTTTTAAATGCAAATCTTATTAAGTATTTTATCCTAAAATGGCTAATGCAAAAAGGGCAGTCCTAGACTAAGATGGACAACATGCCTAAAAAATAAATACTAAGCGAGTAATGAAACCTGAATTAAATCAGCGTACTGGAAAACCAAATTGATTACTTATTGAAATATGTTAACATGATGTAATGGGTAACTGCCAAAGTCAGATATACAGTAATATTACATGAATCATTGTCAGATGATCATGAAGGTTTACAAGAGCAATAAGAAATTTTAAAACCTTTTCCAACAAAATCTAACGGTCATAAAAAAATTATAGGTAATGATCTGTACATTATATACTTTAGTTAAAGAAAGATCCTTTTGTTTTTTACAAGCCCACTTTTTGTTTGTCTTCAAAATTCACACATCTGTTGTCAAATAGAATAATGGGCAGTTTTTCTAAAATATTTTGGAAGACACTTTTAAGAATGCTAAATGCATTGTCTCTACTCAATTTATGTTAAGATTTCAGGTATGGAACAAAGTGTTTTTGGAAATTCTTTTTATTTTGAAATATGTAACAGGTAAAAAGTATATTTTGTAAATCCTTCTATGGGTACGGTATTGCACGTGTACACTTTGAAAGATAGTAAAATAAACACCCCTATGTATACTTCTGTTCTAGCCAAAGAAGACATTGTTTCTGTCTGTGGAGTTACACGGCTGGAACAATGCCTTTTAAGAGATGGCTTACCTCTTGAAACTATACTGCAAATAATTAAATTAAAATGTTTGATTGCCTTAGAGTATAAGTTTCTAGAATTTATTCACTACCTTTTTTTAAAAAAAAGATTGCTTCAAAGTCCAGTTCAAACAATTTGCAAAATAATTCTGAAAACTGAAATGTGACACTTCATATATTTGCTCAGTGCTTAACAATTACAGAGCATTTCACAGCTATTGTTATTCTCTAGGTTATTTATAATCCTAAAAGATAAAATTCCTAAATGGTATTTATTAATTTCACAGCATTTAAATAGCAGCAGGGAAAAGCTGAAGCAGAAAACGAATCCAAATTCAAATAATTTGTACTGCCTTTGAACTTTAGATTTGTTTTTTTTATGCCTCAGTTTCCCCATAAAACATATATAATATATATATATTTGAAAAGCATCCTAACCTCTCCCCAGATTGACAAGATATTTGAGTATTTTGTCTTTCTGATCAACAAGAGCTCAACAAAGAGGGAAAAGCCCATTGACTCCAGCTGGGAAGAAAGTGACTTCATTAGCACATCATAGGGGTGCCCCTTTGAAAGTGTGTTAAATTGTGTTAACAGTTTGGTTAAGAGGTGGGAGTGTGACGGGTTTAACTTGTCTCATTAATACACTAGTGTGATCCCGAGTTGGATTTTGCAAGCCTGTTACAGTATTTTCTCACTCCTCCCCCTAGAAATCCTTACACTTTCTACATCTCAGCTTCTGACTGTTATCAAGGCTCTGTTCTTGAGTGATTTCTAGCCCTAGGACTCTTCCTTTGTTTCAGTCATCAAGAACTATTAGCGGCTCATTTTCCCAAGGAAAGGCCATTTCGTTGTATTTTGTTGTTTCAGCAGCCCTTTGTCTTCCTCTGGAAGGAGAAATGAACCACCATGCTTTCCAGAGATGCAGGCACTCAGGGAAGCATATTGCTTTATGTGATGAGAGACGCAGAAGGAGGCCCAAGTGACTGGACACACACACCCTAAGGGTTATCCATGCAACCAATAATTAAGTTCTTAGCGGCTGATTACTTTCTGTTGCTTAGATGCAAAGCAAACAGAAGTGTCATACACAGGATAAAAGCCAAAGAGCTGAGTACTGGTAAACCTCTTTTGGAAGATTTATTACATGTCACAATGTGGCTATAACTTATTCTCATCTGTCCCTCTTGGCACTTGCCAACAGTGATGAAAATGGAGAGTCTTTACTCAGGGAACTCTCGACTGCATTACTATTAAATTATTTGCATGTTGGTAGCACAGAGGGATCCTAGGATGGCACGCTTCCAAGTTTCATTACCCTAACCCTCACCACTCAATAAGAGTCCCCACAATTCCAATGAGGTGGAGAGAAAACCGTAGAGCTATTTGCCTTTTGAGTATTCTCACTGTTAACTAATGAAGAATGAAGGTGAATGGCACTAAATGGAAGAATGGAGGGATGGATGGATGGACGGAAGGACACCACTGCTTATTAAGAGAGCTAATTGTATAATTGTTTTTTTGGGGGGGCATTTAAATGAGTAAGTATAGTTTTATCACAAAGCCACAGAGCCCCCTGTTGGTATCGCAATATAGTTTGTCTTGCTCATTGTTAATCTATTTTTACCAAAAGTTCCATCATGGAGCATTTATTATGTCACAAACAAATGGTCATGGTTTTATCTCCAGCTAATTGTGCGCCCTTCACTAACTACAAAGCAAATGCACCTGGATATGCATTACTATATACTCAACAACTAAACTTAGGTAGAGCTCAACATAAACTGCATGGTATTATTATTCTGCCTGTTTCACTAGGTTTGAAATTACCAATGTTTTTATGCACTGTTCTTGTCATTGTGGCTTTGACTTCTAAACATCTAACCTTTCCCCTCTCCACTTACAAATAAGATCTAATTTAAGTGATTATCTGCCTTTCAGACCAATTGGGATAATGTTTCCTACTTTCCACTTTCATGTACAGTCTTCCACCCTTGCTCTTCTATGGACTCATCAATAAATTTCATTAGTAGGATCAGGGTAGCTTGGGGTGGGAATGGAGAGAATTAAAGGTGTTCCAAAATCCTTAGTATCTCCCAAAGCAATCCCAAGTTAAGCAATTACTATAATTATTTAAATAATAATAGAATGAGCAAACATGTGTTTTAAATCATCAATCTGATATTATTTTTATTTATCTATAACACAGCCTCTAAATTTTAAAAGTATACTTATAAAGAAATGCAGCCTTCAGACAAGTCCCCCAAATCTTCTTTCAAAATTGTTGGCTCAAATCTCCATCAATTTGAAAATTCTGAAGCCATTACTATTTTCCTTTCACCCTGACATATTTTGAATTGATTTCCTCATGTGGATCATAGCCACAAAAACCTTAATCCTGCTCATGTTTGGCTGATGGTGACATTAACCCCATCCTCCAAGATATATTCATTTCCTAATGCTTTAACCAATAGTCTTCAACCCCAAACTCATACTCTTTTAAAAATTCTTCCTCATTGAACCCTAATCCTTGACTCACCTATAAATCCATATAATCCCTTCCTTGTTAATTCTACAAATTATAGAAGAAATTCCATAAGCATTTGTTACTTTGAAGCACAACAAAGAATGACTAAATAAAATATATTTTCTGTCTTTTTCCATCTTTTCTGAACTATCTTAATCCACCATCCTTTAAATTTTATTGTCCCTAAATTTTGCTGTTTTTAACATTTTTTTCCTCTGATTGGACTTTGTATAACCTTCTTTGAAAAGTCTCAGCAAGTTGTATAGTTTCTTTCAACCGCTACTATATACAGATGCTTCCCAATGCCTATTCAATATATTTGTCAGGACATATCAATGCAACAAATGTATTTATTTATTTAGCAATCCTTTATTAAGGGACTGCCAGTTTGGGCCATGAAAGAATAATTAGTTTTGATATTAAATTCCCACCATAAGCAATGAGAACACTTGGAAAAATATATAAGGGAAATATTTGTAGTCATTGGATAGCAGCAAGGCAAGCCTACAACCCATGAAAAAGGAGAGGCCCATGAGTGAGCACCATAATCACCCATCGGGACCTTGAGCTTCCCGGAGAGCTTCCCGGATGCCTGGTTGAGGGCAGCTTCTGGTAAAGAGCACAGAGTGCTCAGCTAAGTCAGGCCTATTATGCCAAACTTAGAGTCCTTGCTAAGAAAGTCTGGGCCCCTGACACATGAAATGGGTCAGCTGAATGTATGCACCCAAAGATTTGGTCCCTCCAAACTTCTCTAAGTCCTTAGATCCTGAAGAGGTAGCCCATCCCTCCTTTTAAAGAACTATACTTTCTTCATATGGGAAAAGACTGCAGAGTTCTCTCTCCCATAGGGCAACAGAATGACCTTCAGGATTTCCCCTCATCTCTTCCCCTGCATGTCAGGCACAAAATTTGTGTCATGTCATAACAAAAGAACCCCAAGGATATACTGGGTCTGAGTAGCAAGGAAGAAAATTATACTCCCAAAGAGCTTCAGTGATTAGCCAGCATGTATCTGGAAAAGGCTGGAGAGTACCCAGGGAACTGGATTTCGAGAGTTCTTGATCAAGACAACAGGACACAAACTAGGTAAAAGAGACTTTACTGACTTTGAAGCATTCTCCCAGGATATGGGATCCAACGCTTGGCAAAGACTCCAAAAGATGGCACAGATTTGCTACCATGGTGGCCCTTAGAACTTTAGAGAAAGTGATGGCCCATGCTGAGTGAAGTTTCACTGCTTGAATTGCTATGACAGACAGTGAAGAAAGAGATTAGCAAAAAAAAAAAAAAGGTTTGGGAAAGTGAGCATGCTGGAGTGGCTATATGCTGTGAGGTGGAAGAGCCACCAGAGGATTCTGTGCCGTGGGAAGGCCCAGAGGACATACCGTCTAACAAGGCCATCGCAATGCTCTGGTGAGAGGGACACCAGAATCAATAAGAAGTACAATGGTGGCTCCCTGTTCCCCAGGTCTCAGTGGATGATAGGAGAGGCCGTCGCGGAGCTTGGTTTGTCACAGCTGAAAAACCAAGTAGATAAGGCCAGTGGAAGCAATGAGGGCTAACTAGCAGCATTTATCCATCAGAAACAGGGGAGTCTCAATTAACATGGGACTAGTAAGGTTGGACTGGTAAACAAGAGGGCACAATTTTCAAAGAGTTGTGGAGATGGTTAATAGAACACAGCAGCTCCAAAACCAAATAAATGGTCAGTAAAAATACCTTTTAACATATATAATCAAAAGAATGTAGGAATAGATAAGCAGGAGACTGAGAATGGTCACCTTGAAAACAAAAACATGATTATTTGTCCATTTCCTGGACCTGAAAGAGGTTTCAGACCCCAAATCTGTTAATTGGAAAGGTGACTATATCCTGAGAAGAAAAGACTCTGCAACACCTGGACAAGTATATATCGTAACAATTTCCTTAGTCATTCCCCAACTGGACCTGTGGCTATTTATTTGGGTAATAATTATACACTGGGCAAAGGGGAATACTCAGATATTGCTTTTGGTGTTTTGGACACAGGCTCTAAATTGACATTGATATTTGGAGACCCAAAGCATCAAAGTTAGACTGTAGTCACAGGGGGTTATGAAGTAAATGGAGTTCTGGTCAGATTGGATTAAGTGGATCCACTGGGCCCACAAAATCAAATGTTGGTCATTTCCCCAAACCTCAAGTGTATAACATACTTGGGTTTGACATACTTGGCAATTAAAGTAACTTTTACATTAGTCCCTTAGCCTGTGGGGTAAAAGTTATATTATTAGGAAAGACCAAGTAGAAGGCTCTGAAACTAACATCCCTGCCAAGTTAGTCAATGGAAGTTAATATCATATATTTATTTTTAGACTATGGAAATGATGTTAGACAAAAAACAAATTTGAACAATTTTCTTATTCAATGGGTCTTAAAGCAATGGAGACAACTCACAATATCAACAACACATTTGGCCCAGGAACTGCTAACGAACATACAGCGCAGTGGTGGTTCAAGAAGTTTTGCAAAGGAGACAAGAGCCTTGAAGATGAGGAGTGCAGTGGTCAGCCATCAGAAGTTGACAATGACCAGTTGAGAGCAATCATCAAAGCTGATCCTCTTACAACTACACGACAAGTTACTGAAGAACTCAAGGCCGACCATTCTACAGTCATTTGGGATTTGAAGCAAATTGGAAAAGTGAAAAAGCTCGATAAGTGGGTGTCTCATGAGCTGACTGAAAATCAAAAAAATCATCGTTGTGAAGTGTCATCTTCTCTTTTTGTACCCAACAACAATGAACCATTTCTAGATCAGATTGTGACATGCAATTATAAGTGGATTTTATATGACAACCAGGCAATGACCAACTCAGTGGTTGGAGCAAGAAGAAGCTCCAAAGTACTTCCCAAACTTGCACCAAAAAAACGTCATGGTCACTGTTTGGTGGTCTACTACTAGTCTGATCCACTACAGCTTTCTGAATCCTGGAGAAACCATTCCACTTGAAAATCATGCTCACCAAATCAATGAGATGCACTGAAAACTGCACCACCTGCAGACAGCATTGGCCAACAGAAAGGGTCCCATTTTTCTCCATCACAACATCCCACTGCATGCTGCACAATCAACACTTCAGAAGTTGAACGAATTGGGCTACGAAATTTTGCCTCACCCGCCATATTCAGCTGACCTCTTGCCAAGCCACTACCACTTCTTCAAGCATCTTGACAACGTTTTGCGGGGAAAAAGCTTCCACAACCAGCAGGATGCAGGAAATACTTTCCAAGAGTCATCAACTCCCAAAGCACAGATTTTTATGCCACACGAATAAACAAACTTATTTCTCGTTGGCAAAAATGTGTTGATTGTAATGGTTCCTATTTTGATTAGTAAAGATATGTTTGAGCCTAGTTATAATGATTTAAAATACACGGTCTGAAACCAAATTACTTTTGCACCAACCTAATAGTAGCTCTAATTACAGCTGTCATGTTACTGTGGCATCTTTGTTATAACAGAATAGTATGACCTCAGGTACATGGCATGGGAGCATTGATTTAGTAAATGAGTTCTTCTCCATCCCAATGAAGAAAGAAGACCAAAACCGTTTTCATTTGCATGAAATGGACAACAACATGCATTCATAGTTTTGCCCAAGGGCTATGTTACTCTTGCTACTTTTTCTCATAAACCTGACAAGATTCAGATTTCACACAGAACATCACACTGATCCATTCCATCAATGACATCATTCTTATAAGGAAAGATGAACAAGAAATGGCTAGCATGCTGGAGGATTTGGTAAAACATGTGCTTCAGAGGGTGGAAGATATATTCTATTTTCAGGGACCTGCCAATTCAGCAAAGTTTCTGATACCTAACATAAAGAGTATGCCAGGACAACCTCACCAAAGCAAAAGTTGCTATATCCTACACCTGCTGCTACAAAAAGGTTATTACAACACCTAGTGAGCCTCTATGGCTTCTAGAAAAAAAATCCACATTCTACACCTAAAATACTGCTCTGTCCCATGTGGTATTCAGCTGAGCTTGGATGGAGCCTAGAGCAGAAAAGGAGTCTATAGCAAGTCCAGGCTGCAGTACAAAAAACACTACAGTCTTGTATTTAAAAGCCAGCAAAGTTTATGATTGTGGAGGTTTCCACAACATAAAAAACACAGTATGGATTTTATGACAAGTCTAAGTGGGAAAATCACAATTCAAGCCACTGGAGAAGGCCATGCCATCTACAGCAAACAAAACAAAACAGAATACTATATTCCCTTAGAAAAACAGCTTCTGGTATGCTACTGGACTTAGCCAGACATCTGTCTGAAACTGCCCATGAGCTCAGGTCTGTTAGACCCATCAAGTCATAAAGTCAGGTGGGCCCAGCAGCCATCTTGCATAAATTGGATGGTACATCCTAACTAGGAACACAAGGTAAACTGCAGGTTGCCCAGAACCTCATGTCACTTACCATGGTTGTACCAGCTCCCCTCCTTCAGCTTACACCTATGGTCATATGAAAGATTCTACATGACCAGCTAAGGAGGGAGAAAAGGCTTGCTTTATGGATGGATTGGCTTGATATGTAAGTATAAGCTAAAAATGATGGTGCCTGGATTAGAGATACATGTAGGGTGGCCTTGAAAGATATTGTTGAGACAAAATCTTTCCAATAGGTGGAGCTTTTTGTGGTGTTTATGTCTGTGTACATTTTGGCAAAGAAAAAGAATTCTGAGTTGAGAATACATAACGGATTTATGGGCAGGGATAAATAGCTTCACCAGCTGACCAAGGGACTGCGGAAAATGATCAGAGACAAAGTGGTCTGGAGTAAAGGCATGTGCATGTTTATATGAGAATAGGTATAAAGAATGAATATCTTCATAATTTAATACCCATAGAAAGCACCAAATCAGGGAAGATACATTGAAAAGCCAAGTAGACAAAATAATTCAGCCAGTTGACATAAAGGAGCCTTTGTCATTATTCACTTCAGAATTTGCCCAGTGAGCATTTAGAGGAGTTGATCATAGTGGCAGATATTGAGACTCTGTATGTGCTCAACATCAGGGAATACTACTTACCAAGGCTAATCTAGCTACTACTACATCTGACTTCAGCCAACAACAACACAGACACAAAGTATGGCATTATTTCTCAAGGAAAATACCACCATTTCATGGCAAGTAGACTATTTTTGGCACCTCCTATCTTAAAAGGTCTATCTGGGGGCTTATAGAGTGTTTAATTCATAGGTATGATGATTACAGTATGAGTCAATTTGCCTAGACAATGATATCCAGTTTTTGGTCAGACACCAGTCTGGATGTTGCCGGGAGAGAGTGTTTTCTAGATGTGATTAACATTTAAATCAGTAGACTTTGAGTAAAGCATAGTATACTCCAGAAGGTGAATGGGCCTCATCCAACTAATTGAAGGTCTTAGGTCCCCTGAGAAAAAACGAATTCAGCCTCCAGACAGCCTCTGGACTAGGTCTGAAAAGTCAATTCTTCCCTGGGTCTGCAGCCTGCTGGCTTGATCTGCAGATTTCAGACTTACTAGCCCCCACAATCACATGAGCCAATTTCTTAAAAGAAATTCTCCTCCTCCTCCTTCTTTCTCTTCTTCTCTCCCCATATATATATATATATAGATATAGATAAATATATGGATATATATCTAATATACATGCATATATGGATATACATATTTATATATAGATATAAATATATATAAATATATCCATATAAATATATATGGATAAATATGAGACTATGAGACTTTTGACCACTTAGAGCAACAATGGCAACATTTTGTGGGTTGTTTTTTCCCATTAGAATTAAATACATGACAAAAATAGCAAAACAAACAAAAAAAGATGAGAGAGTACTAAATGGAAGACATAATACTACGTGAAAGAAGAGTGAAAGAAGCCCATTTGAAAAGACTACATACTATATAATTCCAACTATATGACATAACACAAATGCCAAAATTATGCAGACAATAAAAAGATTATTGGTTGCCAAGAGTTAGGGGACAGGCAATAATGAATAGGCTGAGAACAGAGGATTTTTAAAGAGGTGAAACTATTGTGTGCCATACCATAATAGTGAATACATTTCATTATATATTTGTTAAAACCCATAGAATGTACACCTCCAAGAGTGAACCCTAATATAAACTGTGGACTTTGGGTAATAATGACCTACCAATGTAAGTTCACAGATTGTGACAAATGTACCTTCTGGTGTGGGATGTTGATGGTGAAGATTCTATGCATGTGTAGGGGAAACGAGAATGTGAGAAACCTCTGTATATTCCACTCAATTTTGCTATGAATCTAAAACTGCTCTAAAAATAAAGTCTATTTAAAAAAGGAAAAAAAGGTAATCAACATCTGAAAAAATATATTTGCAATACATATACCTGACAAAGGACTTATATCCAAATACATAGAGATCACCAACAAATCAATAGAAAAGAAAACAATCCCATAAAAATGTGCAAAAGAATTAAAAAGGCAGTTTGCAAAAGATAATATACAAATTAATAAGTGTATGAAAATTCACTCAATATTATTACTCATTAAGGAAATGCAAATTCAACCTACAATGATATCACTACACAACCACCAGAATGGCTAAAAATAATGACTAACCATACAATTTTTGGCAAAGATATAGAGTAACTGTAACTCTCACATTTATCTTTTGAGTGTGTACATTGGCCCAGGCATTTTTTGAATATAAAAACCTATTCTATAATTCACCAATCCAATGCCTAGGGATATACTCAAGAAAAATAGTATGAGAGTCCACAAAAAATAAGTACAAAAATATTCATAGTAACCTTATTACTGAACATTAAAAACTATAAACAGTTCACATATTCATGAAGAAGAGAAGGGATAAATAAATCATGGCATATTTATACAATGGGATTCTATACCTCAATACAAAAGAATGAACTACTGATACACAGAAAAGCATGGATGAATCTCAAAACAAAAAAGAGTAAATACTGTCTGATTCCATCTATAGAACCCATAGATCAAGCTCAGCAAAAGAGTTCAAGATCAGCAAAATTAACTTATTGCATAAAAGTCAGAATAGAAGTTAATTCTGGTGGCAGGGAGAATGTGTTGGCTAGGAAAGAGTATGAGGAAACATCTAATAATTCCAACATCTAGTCGGAATTATTCTATACCTTCATCTAAGTGGTGGTGGTTATATGGGAGTATATAAATGTAAAAATTATTGAGCTCTACACTTAAGTTTGTGTGCTTTACTATATATACACACATACATACATACACATAATTTCTTAATAAAAATGAACAGTACACACATATACAAGCAATCATTTAGTCATCGCTTACAATGTTTGCCACTGTATTTGAACTTCTACTGTATTTAAATTAGGGTACTAATTTGAATAAACATCCTAACCCATAGTCTGGTGGTGGAATCAAGAAGACAGCTACTTATATAGACAAATTAGAATAATCACACTATAAATACACTTCCAGAGTCGTCATCACATTGCTGTGGAAATATCTAGGATGAGAGCAACTACATCTTCTGGGGGCTGATGGAAAAGGCTTCACTGAAGAACCAATTTTGAGCTAGGAATTCAAAATGAAATAGAAGTGTTCTGGGGAGGGAGTACATGAAAGTTGGGTGGAATCTGATACTCCAGACAGGTGGGATAATATATAAAAAGGTGAGATCCAGAAAATACAAGTGGGGTTTATAATTGATGATTTAATCAATGAAGCAACTTACAGCCAGATGACAAAGGGCTAAATAATTTAACACTAATTATCCCTAGGCACAAGTTGGAAAATTCTGGGCATATGGAAATCATCTTGGAAGATTCGCTAAAATACCCAATTTACTCCAGAATTTCTCATTCACCTCTTGTGCTTGCTACCCCTTTGCCTTGAGAAACACTGTCTTAGGGAGCCACTGTAACAGGAGAATATTAGGTGCCACCGGTGTTTGGGGACAGAAAGAAAGATGAAGAATCACTGATTTAGGGAAAGGTTATGGTGAGCCAAGAAAGGAAAGATGAAGGCCTCATCAAAGGCAAAGAAAGAATTTTTTAAGCAATTTCTGAATTAAACATAGTAAGATTTACAGTGTGATTGGAAATGCAAGATAAAGCCATTCTTCCAAACATAGAGAATATTATCCTTGCATATTTTTTCTAGGTTTCCACCTTGTTACCAAATTGGAATAGATACTTCCTGAAATACCTAATTCTTAAGAAAACAATATTACATTAATTATAAATTTAACGAGAATCTTTCTTAAGGTGTATATTTTTAATGTTCACGTCATACTTTTTATCCAATAAATGCAACCCTAAAATAGTCTTCTTGTTTTGTGGTAGGATTCCATGCAATCACAACAGAATATATTAATGGGTAGTTTTCTATCTGGCTTTTTTTATATCTTACTTTCACCATACAATTTATATTACACTAAGAAGTTGGAGATTCCTCACCTTTCATCTATAAAAATATTCTGTGTTGTCAGACTATTTGAGCAGTACATTTGACAGGCTTTCATGTTCCATCTTTCCCATTAAAAATCTGCACCATGAATAAATACTGCCCCCAGTAGTTAGTTAAAATAGTATCTTGCCACCTTTCACCCCTTTTGCGCACAAAGTAATCTAAACCTAGCACATTAAGGGAGAGATCAAAGTGATGTTGCTGTTTTATGTACCGTAGGTGCAGCTAGCTCATTTGTGAGTTACCACTCTCTAGGGCAAAGATAAGGCATGCAAACAGTTAGCTGTGGCCTTTCACCCACAAAATTGAGTTCATAGTGAAATATGTGTGATGCACAAAAGAGATAAATAGGAAGAAATGTAGAAATCGACATAAAGAAGGAAAAGAAGCAGAAACCAGACAAGATTTAAACATTTTCTAGATATTAAAATGTCACAGCACTTATAATGAATAATTATGACAGAATTTAAATTTCTTTGTATATGCAGCCATGGGGAATAGATCATATTATCTCCATCCAACAAAAAACAGGACAGACAGACAAGGCATAATGTAAACTCTATTCATATGTTAACCCCTAAAACCACCCCGCTAAGCAACGTCTGAAATCCCTTTTCTGAAGTTGAACCTGATTTATCTCCCAAGTTATGAGTTTCATCACCACAGAGTCTAGCTCGAACATCAAACATTGTTCTTAGAAGGAAGAAAATAACTCCCCCACTGTCAATGTAATTTTATCCCAGTGGCTGAGGATCATGTTTTTCATTGTAGAGCACATTTTGCTTTCCCTTTTGTCCTACTCTCCTTTTATAGAAAAATCATATTAACGCCAGCCAGGATGTGGAATGCACACGTCCAGCCACTGTAGTGAAATTCCGAAAGGAAATGGCAGGGATGACTAAAGCAGGCGATATGCTTTTCTTGCCATATTCCTTTTGAAAATGTCTTCAGATTTGTGCCACATAGTTGATTTTACAAGCTGTGGAGCATTGCACTATATTTAGCATAATATTGTCTACCAAGAACAGGCAAAAGCTTTTAAAAAAAAAAATTGTACCAGGAAGTAAGCCCAGGCATGCCAACTATTCTTAAGACAATGTGAACTCTGTGAGGACAACCTGAAAACTTACAGGAAAGGCATTCAATATCTTAAAATATTTGAGCTAGGTTTTTCACTTTTTATGTGACAAACCAACCAACAAGCCACCTTATGATAAAATCTGTGGATAAATCCATCTATGAGAGGTTAATTTTTGCTTATTCTATGTTTCATCTTCGCTCGTTCCTGTACTCAGTGCTGTTTTCCAAACAGTGTTTGTAATCCCTTATCTCAGAGCATGTTGACAACAGGATGGAAAGACGTCTTCTTTTTCTTGAAAATGCCTAAACTGTTGGAAGCCATCATGCCATGTGCTATGGGCAGAGAGAGAAGGGAGTGGCTTGCCTTGCAGGATGGCCAGAAGGAAAAGGAAGCTGCTTTCCACAGGCTGAGAAGTCTGAGGTCAGCAGAGTACCAAGAACTTGAAAAACAACTTGTGCCAACAACCGTGGTGATAAGACTGCAGAGTGCTGGGTCTATTCTGGGAAGAATTCCTGGAAGCCACGAACCCTAGGCACGAGGCTCCCTCTTGTGCCAAAGACTCAAGTACCACCAGGCATCTCTACCATATACTTCATTTCAAATGATCCTTTCTGACAATTATACAAGGCTCGCAAATAGATAATCATCATTCCAAGAAATCTGCCCTATACATTTTCTACAGAGCATAACCTTTTGTTGATTAGAGTCATCCTACCCTGGTTCATAGATTTTTTTTCTATATAGGATATGCTTTCTCCCTGTTCTAATCTTACCCATCTTCCCAGGACTAATCTAAGTTCACTTTCCTCCGGGAAGTCTCTCTAGCATACTCCAGGTTTCAGTGATCTTCTCTTTCTCTAATCAAATCATTTATACCCTTGCTCCTCACTTTAAAATTACTTGTAACAGTTTTAATATTAATGTATTTATTATCATTTAGCTACTTAAGTGGCCCAAACTCATAAAATTTTCCCCAGTTATATTTTAAGTTCTTTGGAGGCAGTGAACTTGTCATATGATTTTTTTATATTATTCACAGTGCATTGAGAAACATTATCCTGTGCTGATTAAGAGCCAGCACTTCCTGGGATTAAGTCCTGCCTCCACTACTAACTGTAATAGATATGTAACCCTGGACAAGTTATTTAACCTTTTTTCACCCCTTCCTTTCTTCTTCTGTGCAACATAGGCATAATGACAGCAATTGTTTCAATAAGATTGTTGTGAAAATTAAATGAGCCAATACATTTAAAAACTTAAAACAGCACCCAAGGAATTTAGCTTTGATAATAATCATTATCACCACCATTCCGTATTTGATCACATTTATTTCCCAGAATACCTTCTTTTATTTTCTTTTGTTGTTTTATTGGGTTCAATTAGAAAATATTTCTTGAGTTTCTTAGTGCAAAGTTTTGTCCTGTGCAACATGGAGACAGAAAGACATATGCATTTCCTTCTCTCAATGAACTTAGAGTGCGATGAATACCTATCCTGCAAGAACACCTTGTTTTACCTCTTTGATCAAATCTTTCTGGAAAGCCTCCTCTGAATGTAGCAAATCATGTGTCATAGCTTGTCTAACCAGATTATAAAACACTTGAGGACAGCGCTTACCTTACTGACCATTTCAACACTCACAGTGTGTACCAGAGTGCTTTTCATATAGTAAGCACTGAGTAAATATTTGTTTGATTTCTCTTCATTGGTCATCTATTTCTTCAGTGCAAATCTCACGAAAAGCAAATAGCTAGTCCTGTTAGAAATAACTTGTAAGAGGCTGAATTTCCTTAGTGTCAACCATTGCAGTGATACTGATCAGAGTCTTTTATAATTGTAGTGGAACTAAGAAATCATAAAGTCAATTTTAAAAAGATATTGTGTATGTGTGTGTGTGTATTTGCATCAGGGTGAAAATAACTTCTTTTAAGCATATCACATAGGCTCTATGCTTTGAATTTTCCTGCATAGATCTTATGATTCAAGGGCTATTGAAAATTCAAGGCTATCCTGAAATACCCCTAGAGTATGATCTAAAGTAATAATGTCCCTAAGTATAAAACAACATTTGATTCTACATTTTATGATAAGATAATAAACAACACAATCATGTATAATTTTTAATTTTATACACTTGAGCCTGAGTGGTTTGTTACTTATTAATCTTCTTTGAGGTCTAGGGCTACAACTCTTTTCACAACTTTTAGAATTATAGCTCTGATTTGATTACATGCCTTGTCTTTTTATTACCCTATCTCTAGCACTCAGCATGTAAGAAAGGATCAATAAATATTTGTTGAATGTTGAATGGATGAAAATTCTCTTCTATGAATACTCAGAATGGTGACAAAAAATCATTTGATAGAAGTGTTTTCAATATAAATAAATCAAAATTCATAGCAATAATTTGATTGAAATGATATATGTTTCAGCCATGCATTGAAGAAAATTAAATTTAGAAGATAAAATTTGGGACACAAATTTGTTTTAGGCATATTTCCCTGGAATCATGAAAAACAAAATACTTGGTGCTAATACTGTAAAACGTGTTGCCTCTAAACTGTAAGTAGAAATCTTGGAAAATTATGAATAATAATCTATGAATGTACCTGGGCCACTTATCAATGCATTCATTTGTTTTTGTCTCTCATTATTCTTCATTTGTCCATTTAATTGGGATAACAAAATGAGAATAAAACTAATTAAGGATAAATAGCAGGAATATGCTGCAAAATGTTATTCTGTTAACTATATCTCAAGTCCTAGGATACTACATTGGCATATAGTAGATGCTCAAAAATTATGAGCTGAATATTCTAACAAATAAACTCACTGCCAGTAAGAGTGACATTCTTTTATTAGATATATTTAAAAGATGATCTCAGATAAATTTAAAAATAAACAATGAGGGATTTATACAAACCTGCCAGGTTAAGCAAATTAAAAGGGTCACTTCTCCTCCAACTTTCATTGTTTATGTTCTTTCAATTTTATAAGAAAATTATTTTTTAAACTAAACATATCAAATGTGATCTCTGCTTATGAGAAAAACCACACAGTTGAAGCTATCAAAATGGGGTTAAATTTACATTCTGTCAGATCGTTTTACTCTACAAGTTCTTGGAAGTCAAGCATTTTGGCTAATTCCCCAATGAGAAGTGAATGCTCCAAAAACAATTTAGAACGCCCACTCTTCCCTACTGAAAAGAAAATAAATAAATAAAAGAATAAGAGAACATAGCAAGGGGAGAAAAAAGAAAAAGAAAGGGTGTTAATTAAGGTGACAATGAAACTTTGAATCATCTAGGGACCTAACAAGTCATAAAGAATTAATTTCCTAAGAGTCTTTCCTAGTATCCAGCATTTAAACACTAGCCAAAGCTAGTTGAAGCATGTTAAAAATTGAACAGAAACACACACACACACACACACAAATTGAAATAAAATAAATGAGAATTACTTGGAACTATAACGAGACACATCAAGTGATCACAAGAACCAGCAATTTCCGTTGTTTAATCTTGTGTTTTAAAACTAGAAAGTATTTTATAATGCTTCACAGCTTAACTATATGACTTTCTAGCATCATTCATAAAATGTATTTCTCATTTGCATAGTTTTCATAATTTCTGCATTGAGGATTTGTTCTCAGTGATTATTTTATTCATCCATTCATTATTCATTCGTTTATCTGTTCATCCAATACACATTTATCATGTTCTTACATGAGGAATATTCTTACTAGTCCAGATAAAATCTAAATAAATACATGATAGCATATGTACATACAAGGTACAGCTCCTCAACTGGACAATGTAATGAGCAATATAATGGGGACTGGGAAAAGAGATGGACACAGCAGAAGTTAGTTTTGAAGAAGAGAAGCAATTTTCTCTGATACAGGACAAAAGTATTGGTGATGATATAAATAGTCTAGGAATCGTGGATATGAGTTTCCTGACAAAGGTGGAAGATTAACATGGACTACAAGCTTCCTCTCCCCAAATCAATCCTGTAGATACTAGAAAAGAGAGGCAGAGGCATAGATATAAGAAACCAAGATTAAAACTGAAAGCTTTGGGGGAACTTGAGGCTGCTATGGAAAGAGATGTGTGTGCGTATGTGATGTATGTGATGGTTAATTTTATGTAGCAAGTTGACTGAGCCACAGGATGCCCAGATATTTGGTCAAATATTATTCTGGGTATTTCTTCTGTGAGGGTGTTTTGGACAATGTTAACATTTAAATCTATAGACTGAGTAAAGCAGGTTGCCCTCCCTAATGTGGGTGGGCTCGTCCAATCAGTTGAAGGCCTAAATAGAACAAAAAGTCCCATCCTCCCTCATGTAAGAGAAAATTCTTACTGCCTGACTGCCTTTGAATTGGGACATAGGCTTTTTCCTGCCTTCAGACCCAAGCTGAAATATCAACTCTTCCTGGATATTGCAGATCTCTGGACTGGAACCATACCATTGGTTCTCCTGGTTGTCAGGCCTTCAGACTAGTTCTGGAACTAAAACATTGACTATCCTGGAACTCTGGCTTGCCAGCTCACACAGCTCTTGGGACTTGTCAACCTCCATTATCATGGGAGTCAACACCGTGCAATAAATCTCTATCTATCTATCTATCTATCTATCTATCTATCTATCTATCTATCTATCTATCTATCTATCGATATACCCTGCTGATTCTCTTTCTCTGGAGAACTCTTACACTATTCTGTGTGTGTGTGTGTGTGTGTGTGTGAGAGAGAGAGAGAGAGAGAGAGAGAGAGAGGAGAGATTTGGGGGTGAGAACATAGTATCAGGGGTGACAACAAAATCCAGAGGGGAAGAATAGGATGTTAAATCATTTTAAAGCCTTACTTTTGGCTCTCTCCCATTTGTTCTTGAGGGACTCATTGCTTGTCCCACCATTATTAAAAGGCAGAAATCAATAATAAAAAAGCTCAGCCACCAAGGTATACTAGGTAATATGCAGGCAGATAAAGACTTGCTGGGGGTTGGGGGCGGTGGCTCATGCCTGTGATCCTAGCAGTTTGAGAGGCCGAGGCAGGAGGAGGCCAAGAGTTTGAGATCAGCCAGGGCAACATAGAGAGACCCTGTCCCTACAAAAAAACTTAAAAAAATTATCTGGTATATTCTTCTAAGTGCAGTATCACAGGAATGGAAAAACAAATACCACATGTACTCAATACTAAACTGGAACTAATCTATCAACACTTATGTGCACATATGGAAGTGAAACTCAACGGAAATCAAGTATGTGGGAGGGGGAGAAGGGGATAAGTAAATTCACACCTGACAGGTACAATGAACACTATCTGGATGAAGGGCACACTTATAACTTTGACTCAAACTGTACAAAAGCAGACTATGTAACAAAAATGTAGGTACCTCCATAGTATTCCTAAATTTTAAAAAAAGTTTATCTGGCATGGAAGCGCATGCCTGTAATCCCAGCTACTCGGGAATCTGAGGCAGGGAGATCTCTTAAGCAGTTTGAGGTTTGAGGTTAAGTTTGAGGTTGCAGTTAGCTATGATGGTGCCACTGCACTCTAGCCCGGGCAACAGAGCAAGGCCATGTCTCAAAAACAGAAAGAAAAGAAAGGAAAGGGAAGGGGCGGGGAGGGAGGGAGGGAGAGAGGGAGGAAGGGAGGGAGGGGAGGGGAGGGGAGGGGAGGGAAGGGAAGGGAAGGGAAGGGAAGGGGAGGGGAGGGGAGGGGAGGGGAGGGGAGGGGAGGGGAGTGGAGGGGGAGGGGGAGGGGGAGGGGAAGGGAAAAGGAAAGGAAAAGGGAAAAAGGGAAAAGGAAGGAAGGGGAAGGGAAGGGAGAAAGAAAGAGGATGGAAAGAAAGGAAAGGAATGAGGGGAGGAAGGAAGGAAGGAAGGAAGGAAGGAAGGAAGGAAGGAAGGAAGGAAGGAAGGAAGGAAGGAAGGAAGGAAGGAAGGAAGGAAGGAAGGAAGGAAGGATTGGTTTGACCTACTGGCCATAAGCATTTGCTCATTCACTCTCACTACTCCAAATCCTAACTGATTGATTGTAGATTTTTAAACAGTAGTACTTCCTTCAAAAAGATTAAGGTAGAATCCATTATCTGAGAAGCTGTCTGTCAGAAGACATCAAACAATGTTGTCGGCACTCTGTGGTTCTTGTGGTCCTTTGCCATGAGGCACATTTCTTCACCTCTCCTTAAACTTACGAGAAGAACGTACACCCCCAATACACAGAACTGCTCAAGGGTTCCGATATGTTTAACTAACATGAAATCACAGGCAAAGTCATTAGCCATTTAATGCAAACAATCACCATGAAAAGCAGACAACAAATGAGACACATAGACCATGTCAAGTAGTATTATTGAAAAAACTGGTCAAATATAAAAATAATCAAATGCCTCAATTAGATTAAAGAAGAGATTTTGTAAATGCTGTAGGAAGAATAAACAAAGTGGAAATTTCAGGTAAAAAATTATAGTGGTTAAAATAAACACAGGTATACCTTGTTCTATTGCACTTCACTTATTGCATTTTTTACAGATATTGTAAAAATAGATATTGCAGATATTGCATTTTTATTGCATTTTTTTTTTTACAGATTGAAGGTTTGTGGTAACCCTGTGTTAAACACGTCTGTTAATGCCATTTTGCCAGCAGCATGTGCTCATTTCATGTCTCTGTGTCACATTTTGGTAATTCTCATGATATTTCAAAGTTTTCATTGTTACTATATCTGTTAAAGTGATCCGTGATTAGTGATCTTTGATGTTACTATTGTAATTGTTTGGGGGCACCACAAACTGCACCCACATAACACGATGAACTGTGTGTTCTGCCAGCTCCAATCACCAGCCATTTCCACCCTCTTCTCTTTTCTCAGTCCTCCTCCTATTCCCTGAGACAGAATATTGAAATGAGGCCAATTGATAACCCTACAATGCCCTGTACGTGCTCAAGTGAACGGAAGAGTCCAATGCCTCTCACTTTATGTGAAAAGCTAAAAATGATTAAGCTCAGAGAGAAAGTCATGTTGAAAGCCGAGACAGGCTGAAAGCTAGCTGCTTACAGCAGTTAGCCAAATTGTGAATGCAAAGGAAAAAATTCTTGAAAGAAATTAAAAGTGCTACTCCAGAAAACATACAAATGATAAGAAAGTGAAATAGCCTTATTCCTGATATGGAGAAAGTTTGAGCGATCTGCAGAGAAGATCAAACCAGCCACAATATTCCCTTAAGCCAAAGCCTAATCCAGAGCAAGACTCTAAGTCTCTTCAATTCTATGAAGGCTAAAGAGAGGTGAGTAAGCTGCAGAAGAAAAGTTGGAAACTAGCAGAGGTTGGCTAAGAAAGTTTAAGGAAAAGAGCTATCTTCATGATATAAAAGTGCAAGGTGAAGATGCAACTGCTAATATAGAAGCCACGTTAAGTTATCCAGAAGAGCTGGCTAGGATCATTAATGAACATGGCTACACTAACCAACATATTTTCAATATAGATGAAATAGCCTTCTATTGGAGGAAGAAGATGCCATCTAGGACTTTCGGTTTTTAGACACAGGGTTTCACTCTGTTGACCAAAGACTTAGATTATAGTCTTTGCCAGGAAGAATAAATAGAATTTCTGATACAGAAAAGCAGAATGAATTGAGAATTCCATGTAAAAGTGAGCAGAAGTTTAAAAACCATAGAGGCATGGAAGTAGAGCACATGCTCTACTTGCTTGGGGAAGTACATGCTTGGGGAAGATCTAGTAAAACTGACAGGTAAAGTGAATGGAACCCTACAGTGAGAAGTAAGACATAAAGGGTGAAAAGCAAATATATAGTTATAGAATCTTGATAGCAGGAGGAAAATTATTTTCAGTGCAGTTCAGCACTTAACTGATGATTGGTTTTAGATCTTAACAATGAATATCACACTAGGAAATTTGAATTTTATTATAATAACAATAAGACATCAAAGATTTGTTGAGCAGGAAATAAAGTGATCTGATATCCCTTTAGAAAAACAAATACGTTAGTAGTGTGGAGGGTTACTGGTGAAGAGAAGAGATTGGAATCAAGGACTCGAGAAGAGTCTATTGTAATACAAGGCAAGAGACACAAGACCAAGTGTATCAGTGACACAGTAACATGGAGTGGGAAAAAGCAAATGAATGAAGGTAGTATTTTAGAAATTAAATGGGAATGAATTAACTCACTGCATTGAGAGGGAAGGGTTTGAAAATGGGCTCACACTTTTACACTTCAGCTAACAGAAAATGGGGAATCAGGAATGGGCTTGGGGGAAATGAGGAGTTTTGATTGTTTTAGTACATGTAGAAGGAAATATACTCATAGTATTTCTACCAATGGGCCAGTAGGAAACTCTAAAATCCCACTATGTGTTCTTGAGCAACTACCTTTCCTCTAAACTGTGCTTTATATCTAGTTGTCTTTGAGTAAGTAGCAGTGTCTTTATTGGTGTGGTGTCCTGCAATTTACAAATTAATGATGATTTTGAATCAAAGGACTATTCTGCTTATAATTAACAGTGCTGATATAAAGACAAAATATTTATAGTGAATGAAATGAATAAAGAGAACTCATGTTTAAATATAAAATAACAAACCACACAATGTCAAATAACAATAAAAAACATTAAGAAATGACAAATCTATTTTCCAAAAACATATTTTTATTGTGTCGCTTCTTAGGTATTTTTACCTATAGAACCTTGTGTCTATTTTATTGCCTTTAGCTAAGTCTAGCCACCTTACTATCCTTAAGTGAGTAAAGTACAAAACATATCAAAATCAAATTAAAGTAAAAACATCACTGTAGGTAGAAGATTATTCATTCTAATCCTGAGTTCCTCCTACCTGAATCAAACTGACTCAGGGTTAGGGCAAGAGATGTTAGGTTCCCAGCATCACCACTGAGGGGTAGTTGTATAAAACAGATTTTATTCCTTCCTATAGCTCAATTCTAATTTTTAGTCCCAAATTTAGTTCCAATTTTTAGTCTCTGTTCTGTTTCTTTGTTTGGCATATACAATGTACACAGATGAAGATAGCTGATGAAAAAGCCTGACTTTTGGGAACATGTGACTCATGTGGACTTGATCTGTATAGGCAGAGTAACAGAATAGAGAAGACAAAAATACATTCCACTTCCCAAGTCTGGGGGATGATCCTCATTTTAATGATGGTGGGGAAATGACAAGGTGACACTTTAAAAGGTGAGGAGTTCAGTGTGTGCCAGATTTAGCTTTGATGGGTGGCAGTATATGGATATGCCCATGTCACTCAGGCAGAAGCAGATGTAAAACTAAAGCACAGCTGAGAAATTAGGCCTTGGGATAAAGATTTGGAAACTATCTTCATACACATGGTGGGAGCCATCCTTCCAGAAAGTATTATAAGTAGAGAAGTAATGGAGCACAGATATCAATCCTGGGCCTTAGAGGAAGAAAAAAATAACTAGAGGTAAAGATAAAAATATCAACTCAAATGCCCAGACATGAAAAGTGTCTAGAAGAGAGGAGAGTTAAGTGTTATCAATAGCAACTTACAGATTCAGGAGATTTTAGACCACCAGGTTTTGCACAGAAGGTTGGAGCTTTTTGTAAAGTGGCACATGAAGGACTTTATTCCCATATACTTTTAAATAGGAAATACAGTCTATTTCTTCAAAAGTTCTCTCTGGAAGGCTTTTGTCAAGGTGAAGTTGATTCTATGACACCGCTGCTAGACTAAAAGATTGTGACTTGTTCATGTAAGTAGACAATTCATCACTCACAAAAAAAGTACTAAAAACGTTTGATGATTGACAAATTTTAATGCAGTATTTATTTAATGTCTACAATTGTTCTTGGTTCTGCAGAAGACACAAAGATAAATAAACCATTGTTCTTGCTTTCCATTGGCTCACAAACTAGTTGCAGGGAGAAATACACATAACCATAGCACTGAAGATAGATGGGTTGTTTTATTGAGTATAGACAGCAGAAATGTATTCTGAATGTGTTATGGAAAAGGAAGTACTTTGTATGGATTGGGAGACTCAGAATTGATCGGAGGCTGGAGAACCCGCCTACAGCACTGACACCCACCAAGGCAAGATAGGATGTGGGAACCACCACAGAGTAGTCACAGCAGGAATGGTTTGGTGAAGATATGCCTGCCCAGGTGGAATGACCATCTTCTGTCCACTGAGGGAGCACATGATTGACCCATGTTGGATCCAGTAACCTTGGTTAGAGGAGTGAAATGGAGAAGCCATAATTCCAATAACAGAATTCAGGGAACCAGTAAGAAAGAACAATGGAGGTTGGGCAGCAAAACAACAAGTCCACGGGTAATTAGCATCATAATGAATATACAAAGTGCTATGAGAGGGCAGAAGATGAGTAATAAAATCCTAGGAGATAAATAATATGCATGTACAACATGAATTTTCTGTACATGGGTTATAAACATAAGGGGCAGCAAAATATTTAATATCTGAGAATTGGTTTTTGTTTCACTTTTAAGTAAAGATGTTTGCTGTGATCTATTGTCATGCCCAATCCCATATACTGGGAAAAGGGAAATACACAGATAATTACAGGATTGTTAAATACCAGGTCCGAGTTGATATTAATAATTGAGGACATAGGCCAAGATGGGGATCAGATTTACGTCCTCACATGAAACAACTATACAAATGAAACAATGGTTTTCAACATATTTAACATTAGGCAGTGAAAGACAGTGATCACAAAGAGAATGAAAAAATTAAGGTGAGCCCTATGATTGTTCGAACTTACTGTCAAGAGAATTTTCAGGCTGTGGCTCAAAGAGGGGAAACTAAGGCAGAGCTCAGCAAATTTCCTTAGTTGAGGAGACAAACTAAGAGTCAGGAAAAAGAAGGCAGCTAAAGTTCACAGGGTAGAGTACTGGAGATCAGAGAGTGGCCCAGAAAGAAAGTTCCAGAGATCTGCAGAGGTTCCCCTGGGATATTCAGCTGAGTACTTACTGATCAGTACATCCATGTGAAGAAACCACCTGAATCCCAGAAGAGAACCACCCAAAAGGATTAGAGGAAACAGTACCTGGAGCTCATGCAAAGGAAAAAGGCTCCTTTTTCCCTCAGCCAGACTGGACAATCTCATCATTCATGGGGTAGGGTATTCAGACAATTCTTGTCTCAGTAATCAGCCCCAGAATAATCTCTATTCTTGGACCCACTAATAAATCTTAAAAGCCAGAACTGAAAGGATAAAGCTGTTTCTAAGTAACTTCATTAGAACATTCAGTAATTAGGTGCCCAGAAATTTAAGAGAAGCGGTACATTCGGGATCAGGCACAAACAAGTCCAGAAGCAAAAGCACGAGTCCATTACAGACAATCAGTAGCCCAGGCCCCATTGTCAGCTCAACTCATGCCTATGGCCTCATATGGGTTCCCCCCTACCTGATAATGAAGACAGAAAAGGCTGGCCTTGGTGTGTACAGCCCAGGCTGAAATGGGTCATTTTAGTAAGGATGGTACTAGCTGAAAATGAACTACCAGTGAGAGGTGGCTCCAAGTGACAGCAGTGAGGGGAATTCTCACATTGGTCAGAGATTTGGGTGGTATGTCTGGCCATTTGTGTTGTATTAAAAAAAGAGAAGGTCTAAGATAAAAAAATATATGTACATATATATATATATAGAGAGAGAGAGATTCATATACAGACACTGGAGAATAGATTGGCTGATTGTGCAACCTATTCTTGCAACTCTAGGCTTCGTGGGTTTAGTGGACTAGCTCCCAAAAGGAGAATGCTTTCACCAAGGAACATAACAAGAATTTCATTAAACTTTAAGCTAGGGCTCTTACCTGGTCACATCAGGCTTCTTATACTAAGACACCAGAAGGAAGAAAATAGAGTTGCCATGTTGCCAGAGGTAACAACTCTGATTAATAAGAGAACATAAGGCTACTCATAAATAATGGGAGCATATGTTTGGTACTCAGGTGATCATCTGGAGTCTCTTGTAAATCCCTTGCCCAATTTTATTGATAAATAGACATATGCAGCAGCCATGGGCATAGTAACCAGGGATTCATACTCTTTAGGATTTAAATCTGGATCATTCCATCAGGTTAGATCACCTAGACCAAAAGAGATGATAGCCAAGGGTCAGGGGAATAGGTAGCAGAGGATGGTAGAGGAAGGAAACAACAAGTACAAAATACATTCTTTTTTTTACTTCAAAATATGAAGGTGATACAAGTTTTCTTGTTACATGGATGAATTGTATCATGCAGTATCAGGGCTGTTTTGTATGCCCGTCATCAGAGTGGTGTACATTGTACCAAATAGGTAAGTTTTTAGCCCTTCTTCCTCTCCCCTCTCCCTCCCACTCTCCCCTCTTTTTAGTTTCCAATGATCTTTATACCACTATATGACCATGTATACGCATTGTTTAGCTTCCACTTATTAGTAAGAACATGTGGTGTTTGTTTTTCCATTCCTGAGATACTTCACTTAGGATAATGGTCTCTAGCTCCATCCAAGTTGTTGTGAAAGACATTATTTCTTTCCTTTTTATGGATGAATAGTACTCCATGGTATATATACACCACATTTTCTTTATCCACTTATGTACTGATGAGCACTTAGGTTGACTCTATATCTTTATAATTGTGAATTATGGTGTGATAAACATTTATGTGCAGGTGTATATAAGGCCATTTGATATAATGACTTCTTTTCCTCTGAGTAGTAGTGAGATTGCTGGATCGAATGGTAGGACTACTTTCAGTTCTTTGAGGAATCCCCATACTGTTTTCCATAGAGGTTGTACTAATTGCAGTCTTGAGATCAATGGCACAGATGGAGTTATGGAGTTGCCAACCTTTCTCAGGCAACTTTCCCCTCAAAAAAAGACCAGTCATAATTCTGGAGGAGATATTCCCAGAACAAATGGATCTAAGAAACACAGTGAGTGGACTGTAATAAATGCTGAGGCACTCATTCCCTTGACTGCTGACAGCCTCAGCTAATGATTGAGGGTGTGCCTCCTCCTTCCCATTCTCCCGCCATAACCCCATCACAGGTGTTGATCCTGAGAGCACTCACCAATAAACCTCCTGCCTGGAAACTTCCACACAGATTTTGTTTCCCAGGAAACCTGACTTAGGACAGTTTTCTATTTATGTTCAAAAACATGTGGAAAAAAAATATATTCTGGAAAAGTTCATTATGAGAAAAAGTTCAATGCCTTTTCATGACAAGTGATGTAAATTTTCCTTAGATTATGAATGTGTTCAAGATTGCAGAATCAAGATGTAATTGGCTTCCTTGATCAAAAGACCTAAATCTGCAATTAGTGTATTTTGCCCCAGGTGGTAATGGGCATCTTCATGATGTGATCTGTACTATCAAAATGCTCCTGAGTGTGTTGTTTAAAAACATATATATATTAAGTCACTCATGAATGCAATGAGAAACATTATTATTTTGTATAATTCTTAAAACTCATATATGTAAAGACAAACTTTAAAGATAATAAAGTTAAGATAGAAATAGATTGTTACCAGGAACATTTTTATTCTTAATGACTTAGAAGAAAATGGAATCAAACTGCTTTCAGTATTTATATACTTTGGTTTTTCACCAAAATCCCTCTAGACAGGCTTCATTGGCTGCCAATATGTCTCCAGCACAGCTTCAAGTAGTCTGTTCAGTCTGATTAGACTATTGGAGCTAATTTAAAGTATGGCGTCTGTTATGTCTATAGCAGCCTAATCAGCTAGGCAGATTCTCTGATACCCCAGCACCCAATTCGTCTCTATGTCACTAAAGCAAAAAGACAAAGATCACGGTCATCAAAGTATATCTTCAGGCTGAGACATAACTCTCCAAGCTAGCTCTTAGTTAAATTTGTCATGTTTTACAATCACTGCAAAGACATTCAGATTTTTTGATAGAAATTCCAGGAAGCTCAGAGATATCTCAGTTGTTTGATCTTGACTTGGTTTCATTTGCCTAACTAGAGGATAAGCGCTTTGAAGGAACAGATCATAATTTTTTCTCGATATTTCCTACAGTATCTTGCAAGTAGCATGGTTTTATGCATACTTGCAAGGTAATTTACTGAGAAAGTTCACTGTTACTTTGAGTTTGGGTTATTTTTTTTCTGAAGCAATGTCTCTCGGAAATAACAAAGGCACGTCTTTTCCCCCAGTAAGGACAGACAAGAATTGTGTTCCTAAAGTTCTGGGATATTCCTTACCATCATCCCCACCCTTGGTGAAGAAAGAATACCTTCTTCAGAGCCACACAAGAGAATATGCCCAGCAAAGTAGATCTGAGAAGAGTCAGGGACAGAGGATTTTAAAGAGGGAATGGCCCCAAATTAAAATGGATGGTTAGATCCTTAAGACTGAGAAAGAAGATTGTCAGGTATAGGTTTCAGGAATTGGTGGTGACCTGACTCCAATCAAATGAGTGGTAGAACTTTGAATAAAAATGGCTGAAATTTGGGAAATGCTAGAAAAGCCATCATGAAGAGCTCTTTTGGCAGTAGAGTCACCATCTCTGGATAGGCCAACTGAGCCTGGACATCAACAATGCTTCTCCTGCAATATAGAACTCATAAATTCTAAACTTAGATGCGTCAAAGAGTGGGAGTGAGTTGTTACCAATCCTTGACATGGAGCCAACTCAGTTTACCATATAAAGATATATGTTATTTCTTGCCCCTGAGGGTAGGGGAGCAATTTATACCTATCATATTCATCTTTAAAAGTAATAGAAAAACTAGGATTTCTTGAGCACTCACTACAGATGGAACACTGTATTAAGTTCTTTATATGTATTATTTTATTTACTCCCCACAAGTTTAGGACTTAGGCATTATTATTAGCATCCCCATTGACACAACCAAGTCACACAAAGGTTAAACAGTTTGTCTACACACATCTAGTTGGTGGCAAAGGTGGGATTCAAACATAAGCTATCTACTTCCAGGGCTCAGGATTTTATCTTCTTACTTCTCAGTAGATACAGACTCTCTCAGAAGATCTTCTAAGAGTATTAGGGTTTGCTCCTGGATACAGCACAAGGGAGTGAGGAAACTGAGCTTGCTTCTTGACATCAGTTGTGGAAAAGTGATTTTTGATCAGGGAATAATGAGGATTATAAACCCAGGTCTTCTGCTGATAACATTCGTCAATTCAACAAAAATCTAAATGTTAGCCCTTTCCCTACTTCCATCTTCCTACTTCACCTTCGGACGTATTTTCTTTCATTTAAATCTTGCCCTAACCCCCGGAGGAGGTAGGGTATGCTGCAAAGAACATGAACTTGGAATCAGACCAGACTAGTTCCATTTCTGCCTGTATCATTTACAAACTGTGTGCCCTTGGCCATAGTATTTAAAATATTTGAATTTAGAGTTTTCATTAAAATGAAAACAGTAATCCCCACCATATAAAATTGTTTTGGTAATTAAATGACATGGCACTCATAAAACTCAGGGAGCATGGATGCTACTCAGTAGTTGTGAGTTCCCTTTGCCCTGCTTTGACTGCTTATTTTCCTGATGAAGGGATACATATCCAATCAGCTACCAAGTCTTAAAAGTTTCTCCCCACAGCAAGGAGCACAGAAGAGCTGTTCAAGCTGGAAATTGAAGATTCCCTATCCCACATATGTAGAAGTGCTTTAATTAAGTAATTAAGAAAGGACCTCAATTACATTTAAATACTTGTCTTGATACTTTAAATACTTGCTTTACTGTTTTTGTATTTTAAAACCAATATCTTTGATGTTTTAGTAGTTGTGTTTGGGGATGTTTCTTAGGTTTAGAGTTTGATCCCTATTGTAGGGACTTTAGGGCCCATTACCTCAGATTCCGCAAGTTTGTTTTTAATAGTCCCAAATACCTTAATAACCTACCATAAGTTAGAGATACTGATTTGCTTACTTCACTGTCAAGAATTCTCTGTGGTGTTGGTCAGACTTTTAAACTTCAGAAGCAATATGGCCTCCTGGGAAGAGCACTCATTCAGAAATCATAACACCTGGATTCCCACGTGGGCTCTGCTGCTCTCCATCAGTAGGACCTTGGGCAATTTAGCTCTCTCAGCTCCTTGAGCAGGGTACCATTTCTCATTCATTCCCACACTGGAGTCTGGCAGAGTCCCTGGAACAAAGTAAAACAACAACAAAAAAGTTTGTTGAATCAGATAATTTATTAATCAACTAGATAATCAATCGATATAGGAATTATAGTCTAAATAGCTGGGCCTATTTTCAGCTAGCCACCTTGTGATAATTGTGATCCATGCTTTTGGTCCATGCTTTTGATATCAACATACTGAGACAGATGAAATGAGGAGTGCCAATTCTATAGAGTTCTAACTTCAGTTTTCAACAGCAGGGTTTCAAGAATTTTCAACTAAATTGCTCCAGTCTTTGAGAATTCCCTCTCAATGTTTTTTTTTTTCTTTACCCAAATATCTCTAGTCTGCAACAATTGTTTTTAGGTCTATACCCTCATCCATTTTGTTTGTTTATTTTCCCTGTTATGGACTGCATCTTGTGTCCCCTCAAATTCATATATTGAAGCCCCAATTCCCATTGTGATGGTATTTGGAGTTGGAGCCTTTGGGAGGTAATTCAGTCATGAGGGTGGGTGACAGGGTTTGTCTCTTGTAAAAAGAGACATGAAAGCACTTACTTCCACTCCTTACCCTTCCACCCTGCCATATGAGGACAGCAGGAAGACAGCTCTCACCAAAATCTGGCCATGTTGACACCCTGCCTTGGAACTTCTAGCCTCCAAAGCTGCGAGAAAAAAAAAAAAAATGTCTGTTGTTTAAGCCACTCAGGCTATGGTACCTTGTTTTAACAGCTCAAAATAACTAGTTTCCAACCCTCAACACTATCACCACAATCTAGCTCAAAATTTGGTTGTACGTTCTTGTAGTTCTTTTCAAGGCTGAATTTGACCCTTACTAATTTCCAACTTTGCAAACTATCTTCATTTACGTCGTTAAAACCACAAGCTTATAGCAATGTTTATAATAAGAGTTTTAAGCTGAAACATACAAGTTTTTAATGTAGAGGTATAAACTGACTTCATAACCAATGAAATCTACATCTACAAAGTTCTTTATTTTCCTCATGGACTCATTTTACATCTTGTTTGCAGATTGAACACTGAAATTATCAATTAAAATGGTAGGCCCAAGTGACTCTATGTTTCAGTAATGGTAACTATTCAATTATTAAGTGCAAACACACAGAAAGGACCACTAATCATGTATCATTCTTTTTGCAAAATCTCTGTATATATTTCATATATAATTTAAAGGTTATTTCTAGAATATAGCTGCAAATATTTATAAAAGAAACTTTATAGAATTTATCTACTAGTTTTCTACCACTGATATTTGAAGATAAATAAGCAAGCCACTCCTACCATTAAGAATTTGTCTTCCACTCACTGTGTGGTTAGATGTACAGTTGATCCTTGAACAACATGGGAGTTAGGGGTGCTACCCCCACCAACCCCACACAGTTGAAAATTCATGTACAACTTTTGACTCCCCAAAATTTAATAGCCTACTGTTCACTAGAAGACTTACTGATAATATAAACAGTAGATTAAAACATATTGTGTGTTATTCATATTATGTGCCGTATTCTTACAATAAAGCAAGCTAGAGAAAAGAAAATGCTGTTAAGAAAATCATAGGGGCAGGGCATGGTAGCTCACACCTGTAATCCTAGCACTCTGGGAGGCTGAGGCAGGAGGATTGTTTGAGCTCAGGAGTTCGAGACCAGCCTGAGCAAGAGCAAGACCCTGTCTCTACTAAAAAATAGAAAGAAATTAGCTGGACAACTAAATATATATATATATATATATATATATATATATATATATATATACACACACACACACACATATAAATTAGCTGGGCATGGTGGTGCATGCCTATAGTCCCAGCTACTCGGGAGGCTGAGGTAGGAGGATCGCTTGAGCCCAGGAGTTTGAGGTTGCTGTGAGCTAGGCTGACGCCACAGCACTCTAGCCCAGGTGACAGAGTGAGACTCTGTCTCAAAAAGAAAGAAAATCATAGGAAGAGAAAATATATTTACTACTCATTAAGTGAAAGTGGATGATTGTAAAGGTCTTTGTCTTTATGGTCTTCACATTGAGTAGGCAGAGGAGGAGGAGGAGGAGAGGTTGATTGTACCTTCTCAGGGAAGAAAATCTGTGTATAAGTCGACTCATGCAGTTCAAACTCCTGTTGTTCAAAGGTCTACTGTATTTTATTCATGGCCAAGGAAATATGGTGAGTATATAAGAGGCGGTGTTCAGATCTGTATAATTCACACTGTACCCTTCCTCAGTATGGAAATTAATACATGGTAAAATAAACAATATGAATACCAAATGTTACTGAGTAAATGTCTTGTATTTTTATTCAAACTAAAAAAATGGCAAGAAATATGTGAAGAGTAATATATCTAAAATCTTAATGTTGTGTAGTTCCAGAAAATGTATATATCAACCATGAAATGCAAGTTTGGCTTTTAATGCTTCAGTTCCTGCATGTTTTAACCTATCTTAAATGCTAAAATGCATAATAATCATCAGACAATACCTGGTTTTTTTTTTTTTTGTTTTTGTTTTTTTTTTTTTTTTTTGAGACAGAGTCTCACTCTGTTGCCCTGGCTAGAGTGTCATGGCGTCAGCCTAGCTCACAGCAACCTCAAACTCCTGGGCTCAAGCAATCCTTCTGCCTCGGCCTCCCGAGTAGCTGGGATTACAGGCATGCCACCATGCCTGGCTAATTTTTTCTATATATTTTTAGTTGGCCAATTAATTTCTTTCTGTTTTTAGTAGAGACAGGGTCTCGCTCTTGCTCAGGCTGGTCTCAAACTCCTGACCTTGAGCAATCCGCCCACCTCAGCCTCCCAGAGTGCTAGAATTACGAGCCACCACACCTGGCCTAGAAAATATCTTCTAAACAATCATCTTGAGGCCCAAAAAAGAATCAGGAAATATGGAGGAAGACATGAATCTTTCAAGTCTGGTCAATAATTTGAACCTAATAAATAGGTTACCAATTGATTATGAGTCCCTGACCTATGGAGTCTACATTTTTAGGCTAGAAAACTATAAATCTGTGTACATAAAACTAAAATGTAGTAGCTAGAAAAATTGACATTCCAAAGCAATAACGAGAACATAAAAGCTTAGGGGATCTAATTGCCTTCTTAGGCACCAATTTTACTTCCCTAAATAGAACTAGTAGCCCATCTTCTTCAGCCTGCAATACTATTCCCAAGTTCATGAACATGTTATTTTTGATTTTTTATTATTTGAATAAGAAAAAGTACCCATAGCTTTTGAGAGTTTGAAATCTAAAAGAGAAATCTAGAAGAGTAGAAACAACAACAAACAATAGAAGACAGAATAAAAACTGTACCATTTGAATTATAATTTGCAATTTACAGAGTTCTTGCCATTTTACTTAATAAAGGCATACACTTAAGTGTTAAGTTTCATCCTATAGGCTTTATTGATGTAGGAGTTTGGAGGAAAAAAACATTATCATGAGTCATAACAGTTTCATAGACATTCAGGTGAGGTTTTTAAGAGGACCTTGAAAAATGACAAGAGGATGGTGTTGGGCTAGAATACTTACTGTTTCTGAAATGGCTGAACATTGGTGGGAACATCTTTTAAAACATTTATTTAGGCATCAAAGATTGCATGTCTGCCATTTGAAGGATCTTTGTTTCCACCACCACTATGCTCCATTGGTTGTGCAAAATATTATCTGTGGAATGAGAGACATGATACACATGTTACCTTGACTATTAAGCTTGGATTTTTTTTTTAAATTTAAATTTATTTGTGGAATTATAAAAGAAATAGCCCATTATGGAGAGTTTGGAGAAGTTTCCACCTTCTTATGCATTGTGCCTCTTTTTTTTTTTTTTTCGGCATATTATGGGGGTACAGATTTTAAGGTTTAATAAATGCCCATTTACCCCCCTCCCCCCACAAGTCTGAGTCTCCATCATGACCATCCCCCAGATGGTGCACATATCACTCATTATGTATGTATATACCCGCCACCCTCCCCCCTCCCACCTGCCCAATACCCTATTACTGTAGTACCTATGTGTCCACTTAGGTGCTACTCAGTTAATACCAGTTTGCTGGAGAATATATCTGGTGCTTGTTTTTCCATTCTTGGGATACTTCACTTAGTAGTATGGGTTCCAGCTCTAACCAGGAAAATATAAGATGTGCTATATCACCATTGTTTCTTAGAGCTGAATAGTACTCCATGGTATACATATACCACATTTTATTAATCCATTCTTGGATTGATGGGCACTTGGGCTGTTTCCACAGCCTTGCAATTATGAATTGTGCTGCTATAAACATTCGAGTGCAGGTGTCTTTTTTGTAGAGTGTCACTGGATCTTTTGGGTAGATGCCCAGCAATGGGATTGCTGGATCAAATGGTAGATTCACTTGTATCGCTTTAAGGTATCTCCATATTGCTTTCCACAGAGGTTGAACTAGTTTGCAGTCCCACCAGCAGTGTAAGAGTGCTCCTCTCTCTCCGCAACCACGCCAGCATTTATTGTTTCGAGATTTTTTGATAAAGGCCATTCTCACTGGGGTTAAGTGATATCTCATTGTGGTTTTGATTTGCATTTCCCTGATGATTAGAGATGTTGAGCATTTTGTCATATGTTTGTTGGCCATTCTTCTGTCTTCTTTAGAGAAGTTTCTGTTCAAGTCCTTTGCCCACTTTTTAATGGGGTTATTTGATTTTTTCTTCCTGATTTTCGTGAGTTCTAAGTATATTCTAGTTATCAGTCCCTTATTGGATGCATAGGATGCAAAAATTTTCTCCCATTCTGTAGGTTGTCTGTTTACTTTCATGACTATTTCTTTGGCTGTGCAGAAGCTTTGTAGTTTGATCATGTCCCATTTATTTATTTTAGTTGCTGCTGTGATTGCCTTTGGGGACTTCTTCATAAACTCTTTGCCCAGGCCGATGTCTAGGAGAGTGTTTCCAACTTTTTCCTCTAGAGTTCTAATAGTTTCATACCTTAGGTTTAAGTCTGTTATCCAGCGTGAGTTGGTTTTTGTGAGAGGTGGAAGGTGTGGGTCCTGTTTTAGCCTTCTACAGGTGGCTATCCAGTTTTCCCAGCACCATTTATTGAAAAGGGATTCTTTTCCCCAGCGTATGTTTTTGTCTGCTTTGTCAAAGATTAGATGGCTATATGAGGATGGTTTTATATCAGGATTCTCACATCTGTTCCACTGGTCAATATTCCTATTTTTGTGCCAATACCATATTGATTTAATTACTGCAGCTTTGTAGTATAGTTTGATATCTGGCATATTAATGCTTCCCATTTTGTTTTTGTTGCCTAGAATTGCTCTTGATATTCGGGGTCTTCTTTGGTTCCATAGGAAGTGTAAAATTATTTTTTCTATATCTGTGAAGAATGCTGATGGGATTTTAATAGGTATTGCATTGAATCTGTAGATCAGTTTGGGTAGTATAGACATTTTGATGATATTGGGTCTGCAAAGCTTCGATCTTAATAGAACATCAGAATCAACTTGGGAACATTTGAAAAACATGAGTAACTCCTCAGACCTACTGAAACCAAATCTCCAAAGGGGTGAAGAATTTGTATTTTTTTACAAGACCCAGGTAATTCTGGTGGTTGGCAGGCTTGAGTATTACTACATTTGAAGTTGAAATATATATATACTATTTAAGAAAGTTTTCTTAACACTGGCAACAAGCAATGAAATACCAAACAGCAATTATAATAGGGTTTGCTGAGCCAGGTAGCAACACTCTCAGGATAAACCCACTCTGGGTCTCTCTTTGCAATCCTCCCTGCCCTTGCTGGGCCTGGGCCTCTTCATAGGCCTTCAGGAGTGTCCAAAATGAAGAAAGATCACAGAATTTACTTGACAGAGAAAATAGGGATTAAAGTGTTTGAAGATGTGTTAGTGAGGTATATCGGCAAAATGGTCTTTGGTTCTAAGAAGGAGGGTATAAATATATGCGTAAGAGAGAGACAAAATTGAGTCTACTTCAATATTACAATTCCCTTACTTTAAAAAAACAATATTTTTATTAATAAAAGAATTGCAAAATTGTGTGATCTTAAAGGAGTAATACAATCACTTTTAACTACTTTTAATTTAAGCCAAGTATTAGTATATAACTAGGTTGAATTCACAGCTCATTCAATATTTATGTTGAAACTTACAGTTGACTTTAATTCTATTGGCTCCCATACCCAGGCTACCAATAAGGACATTCATGACTTTAAATCTTGGCATTCTGTAATACATGAAATGTGAATATAGTACAATTTCAGCTATCCTAGAGGATGGAGTGAAGACCATTTGGTCAAAAAGAGGTTTCCAGAGGCACAGTAAAAATTACACCACTTAGGAAATGCTTAATATTGTCTATATAAGACCAGATGGTCCCAATTCTTACCAGGAAAATATCATAATATTTAGCTATTGATCCTACACTTTCTAGATAATTTATATTTATTCTGATTTTAGGAAAATCTGCAGAAAGTAAGCCTTAAAATTATGTTTACAAGAAGAGAATAATATATATTCATATATTCATATTCATATATACACATTCATTTATTCACTTGGCAATTGCTAAGAGTCTTTGATGTGCCAGGAATTATATGCTGGAGATGCCAAGATTAAATAACACTATTAATTGCATAGTCTTGAAGTATAAACAAATGTAAATAAATATTGGCAACATACTGTGACAAGTGCTAGAATACAAAACATAGTGGTTTACCCAAAAGAAAGGGGTAACTAACACTTCCTTGGTGGTGTGGAAAGAATTAAGAGTAAATGAGACATTGAGACCTATTTGTAAGGATAAGTAAAAATTACTTGCTGGACCCAGGGAGGGGATAAATGGAAATTTTGGTATGATGAGTATTTCACCACCATCCTTTCTTATGCAGATGCTGGTGCTAGGAGATTTCTCTCATCAAACTCCATACAACCACTTACCTGTGGTTCCCAGGGGTCATAAAATGCCTGAGCCGTAGAAAAATGGGTGTCGTCTTCACAATGGGGCTACTTGGATGAGAGGCAGCAAAATCTTGGGCAATGGACAAATGCCTTTTCTGCTGCAGAATCTATGGATGATATGCAGGCAGGTGTGGATGCAGGACTCTCCCTTGACAGCTACCTGAGCAGCACTAGCATGGCTCCTCAACACAAGCGACGTGGTAGTCACCCAAATGCAACACAGCATCTGAAGATATCACTTTAGCAATTGCACAGTAAACTAGGGCTGAAGAAAAATCGTGATAATCATTCTCACAGTGCTAATTTGCTGGTCTCTTCCATGCTTCTTCTCTCCTTTCTTTCTAAGTGACATTCATTGAGTAGCCACATCACTCACCCCCAAATTAATGAACACCACTACTACCATCAAGATTGAGTAAACTGAGGAGCTTGCTACTCTCTTTCCAGTTTATTATTAAGCTTTATACCCTATGTTCTACTTCCTTCAGAGTCTTCTGTCTTGAAAATCAAGAGCCTTTTCTTCTTTCCATAAAAAGCTGGCTCTTCCAAATTAAAAATATTGTTTTAAAAATTATAGTTTTTAAAGAAGGCCCCAAAAGCCTATTTTGCATGTCAAGATTGAAATATTGGCTGTTTCATTCTCTAAATGCTTGTTTTCAACAATTCTAATTCTCCTCAAAGCAATGAATGCCTCTGACCAATTTCCAACTGGGCAGAAATTAGGACAAAATTAATATTTTAAAATAATATCTCACTACATTTGGCAGTGTACAAAAACAGTAGCAAGAGAAACTAAGAAATCTGATTGGAGCAATTACATTTTCTGCTATATTTTGTAAGTTTCAAACAACCCTCTCAGATAATTATTGTTATCCCCCCACATTACAGACGTAGTTGTTAAGATTCAGCTTATGCTCATGGTAACAGTTAGTGTGTTGGATTCAAATCCAAGTCTTCTGACTTCAAGTCTAGTGCACCTTAAAATTAATCTATAAAAGGAAACCAGCCAGGAATAATATAGCCTCAACTTTCACCCTGGAAGTGTATAACTGCTTAGTTATAAAATTCTGATCTATCACAGGCCAAATAATCATAATGACTGTCGTTTATTAATCATTTACTATTTATTAGGCAATAGTCTATGTACTTTATATAAGTTAACTCTTGTTATTCATATAACAACCTTATGAGGTTGGTATTATTATTAATTCCATTTGACATTTAAGTCAACTGGGCCTTACAGAATTTATGTAACACTACAAAGACCATAGAGATGATAAGTATTTGAGCCTGAATATGAAGTCAGACCTGATTCCCAAGGCTGTGCTATTAATCATTATTTGACACTACCTTTACAGTTAAAGAGAAGAAAATTTTAATATATATCTTCAGAGAATATACAATACCAGAGAAACCATTTTCCTTCCCTAGTTCTAAGAACAGGGACATTGACCAGTGGAACAGAACAGAGAACCCAGAAATAAAACCATCCTCATATAGCCAACTAATCTTTGACAAAGCAGACAAAAACATACACTGGGGAAAAGAATCCTTATTCAATAAATGGTGCTGGGAAAACTGGATAGCCACATGTAGAAGACTGAAATGGAGCCCATACCTTTCACTTTTCACAAAAATCAACTCACGCTGGGTAACAGACTTGAACCTTAGGTGTGAAACTATTAGAATTCTAGAGGAAAATGTTGGAAATACCCTTCTAGACATTGGCCTAGGCAAAGAATTTATGAAGAAGACCCCAAAGGCAATTACAACAGCAACAAAAATAAACAAATGGGACCTTATCAAATTAAAAACCTTCTGCACACCCAAAGAAACTGTCAAGAGAGCAAATAGACAACCCACAGAATGGGAGAAAAATTTTGCCAACCACACATCTGATAAAGGGCTGATAACTAGAATCTATTTAGAACTCAGGAAAATCAGCAAGAAAAAGCAAACAACCCTATCAAAAAATGGGCAAAGGACATGAACAGAAACTTCTCAAAAGAAGACAGAATAATGGCCAACAAATATATGAAAAAATGCTCAATATCTCTAATCATCAGGGAAATGCAAATCAAAACCACAATGAGATATCACTTAACTCCAGTGAGAATGGCCTTTATCAAATAGTCCCCAAACAACAAATGCTGGCGTGGATGCGGAGAGAGAGGAACACTCCCACACTGCTGGTGGGACTGCAAACTAGTTCAACCTCTGTGGAAAGCAATATGGAGATACCTCAAAGAGGTACAAGTAGATCTACCATTTGATCCAGCAATTCCACTACTGGGCATCTACCCAAAAGATCAAAAGTCACTTTATGGAAAAGACACCTGCATTCAAATGTTTATAGAGGCACAATTTACAATTGCAAAGCTGTGGAAACAATCCAAGTGTCCACCAATTCATGAGTGGATTAATAAAATGTGGTATATGTATACCATGGAGTACTACTCAGCTTTAAGAATCAATGGTGATATAGCACCTCTTGTATATTCCTGGATAGAGCTGGAACCCATTCTACTAAGTGAAGTATCTCAAGAATGGAAAAACCAGCACCACATGTACTCACCAGCAAATTGGTATTAATGGATCAACAGCTAAGTGGGCATATAGGAGTAACATTTATCCAGTGTCAGGAGGGTGGGAGGAGGAAGGAGGGAATGGGTATATACAACCAAACGAGTAAGATGTGCAACGTTTGGGGGATGGACACGCTTGAAGCTCTTACTCGAGGGGGGAGAGGGGCATAGGCAATATACGTAACCTTAACACTTGTACCCCCATAATACACTAAAATAAAAAATAAATTTAAAAAGGAGTATTAGAAAACGTCATTATGACACTGTTTACAGAAGGATTTACATGACTTAAAGCACCACCATTTGTACAGTTCTTCATCATGTTGCATTAGCTCTTATTAGAACCAGTTGCCTATGCTAAGTCATCCAAGATTATCATGTATGATGAAAGAAAACTAACTTTTTTGAAAAATACTTGTGGGATCTTTGATATATAGCATGTCACTGTCCCAATAGTCTGTTATATTTAACACAAAAACATCTTAGGCAATATTTTCAATATACTTTATTATCTCTGGTTTTTTTTAAATACTTTTTTTAGAAATTTTGGGTATATTTAGGAGTACAAGTGGTTTTTCATTACATGGATGAATTATATAGTGGAGATGGGTGGGTTTTTAGCATACCCATCACCTGAACAATGTACATTGCACTTGATAGGTAGTTTTTCTTCCCCTATCCCCTCCTCCCTCCCCACTTCTGAGTCTCCAGTGTCCATTATCCCACTCTGTATGTCCCTGCATAGCCATAGCTTAGCTCTCACTTATAAGTGACAACACGCGGTACTTGGTTTTCCATTTCTATGTTACTTCACTTAAGATCATGGACTCCAGTTATCGTCCTACATATTTCACAGAAGTATCTCATTTGGTACCTCACTATGCAAGATTTCACCATTATAACATATGAGAAATAGTCAACCTTGCATACAATATCCATTCTCCTACTTATTTAGTAAATATTTTCATATCTACTTCCTACAATGATCCAAGCACCAGTGTTGCACTAGATGTCGGGACTGGATGTCATGGTCAGCCAAACAAATATAGTCCTACCCTCCAGAAACACAGAGCCTACGTGGAATAAAAACAGACAAATGTAAAATTACAACTGTGATAAGTGCCCGAGAGAGAGAAAGCGTGTACCTTACATGCTTGAGGGTCTATAAAGAAGGAATCGATGGAGGACAGGAGCCTGAGAATGTTCCTAAGGAAATAGAGGTTGAACAACAGAAGAGCTAAGTAAATTGGGGCCGGGCAGGAGCAGACTGCAGCCAGAGGGAAAGCACATGGAAAGGCGCTAGTCGGGAAGGAGCATGAAGTATGAGCCACGCAAGACCCGGAACACAGGCCAGCCTGACTAGGTACTAGAACAAGAGAAAGAGAGTGGTTCTGGAGCAGCCTGAGAGAAAACAGGGTCAAACCAAATAGGACTATGTAGTGTTTCTTCTTGTGAATGATGAGAAGCAGATGAAGAGTTTGGGGTTTGGGGCATGGCATTATCAAATTTATATATATATTTTAAAACTGACAACAGTCTGTAGAGCGAGTGTATCATATTTGCAGATTTAGAAAGCACAGACACAGCCCATTGCAGCAACTCAGATAAGAATTGGTGAGAACTTCAACTAGAGAGTTGGAAGGAGAAACAAGGAGAGTTAAGTGTATGTGAGAGATGCTTAGGAGGCCTATGAGCAGGAATGCCAGTACTATATGGCAGACTCGATCCTTCCATTAAAATAATTAAAATGATAGATTTTTTAAAAATGGTAAATAGTCTTAAAATGTCAAAGAGTGGGCAAGATAGGCTAATCTCCATGCTAAAGAGAAAAGGGGACATATAGCATTATAGCCACTTTGACCCTGAAGACATTTGCTGAACCTGACAAATTTAAACTTCATTACTCAGACTCTCGCAGATTATAAACAGAGAAGAAAAAGCCTAGAGTTAAATCTGCCCTATCTTAACCCCATGCACTTCCCAGGATATAGGAAAATTTACTTTGACATCGAGAAGAGCTCAGGAGGGAGTGGGGGAACTACCTCTGAGATAACATAAAACAACTATTTTTTTTTCTCATACAGATTTGCTAATATATATTATCTTGGTGGTGCAATACACTTCAAGCTATTAATTTAGCTTAAACGAGATTAAGTGGGTGCCAGATAGTTTATGCCTGAGACACCTGTAGAAGCAAAGGTAACTAAACTCTGCAAAGAACCACCTGTTGGAAAACAATCTTCTGTGAATATTTTCACATTTCTGCATTTCTGCATGGTGCAGGCTTTCTAGGCAAAGAGCACTGAAAAAATGGTTAAAGAATGATTTAACACCAACCATGCCCTGGAAGCAAAGGTTTGGAGACTTACCCCCTCAGAAGCCATTCACTTACATTGCAGCAAGGTTAAAACCTACAGTCTGCATCTTCCTTCTTCTCCCCAGAGAGGATTGTTTATATTTCAGAAGGTTTTCTCTCTCTTTCTCTCTCTCTCTCTGGAGTAGAGGAGGAGCAGATGTGTCAGCCACCCTATATAATCTCTAAGTCTCATAATTATGGTGATTCTCTCTTATAGTAAATCCCTCTCCATCCCTCTTATGGCAAATTACTCTGAATTTGTAGGTATTTAACCCTCATTGCATCACCTATTGAGAATTAGGTCATGGGTAATTGGTGTTAAGATGTTCTGTGAGTAACAAATGATCTGTTTTCTGATCCAGAGATTCTTGTAAGGATATATTTAGAAACACACACAACACACACACACACACACACACACACACACACACACATACATACATACTACCTTAATGCCAGTCCTAAGGTAATTTTTACAAATTTCTAAGAAAATAAGCAGTTTCCATATTTTTTTGTGAACTACACAAGAAAACTAGGTATCATAAACAAAAACTCAGAAAGAAAAAGTGTATCCACAAGATTTCAGTTATTTAAATTACAAACAGGTCGTAAAATACTAATGCCTAGTTGATTTTAAAAAATCAGAAACAAATTTGAAATTTTGTTTATAGAATAGAAAGTTTAAAAAAAAGACAAAGTAGATTTACAGAAAAAAAATTGAGCTTCTAAAAATTAAAAAATGCAGTAATTAAAATTTAAAACTGAATATATGGATTTTAGCATAGACTGGATTCAATTATAAAAAGAATTTGTGAATTGGATATAGCTCAAAAGAAATACTCCAGATGTAGCACAGGTTTTGAAGAGTTAGAAAAATGAAAAAAAGATAGGGGAACATAGAAAAGAGAGTGAGATTATCTAACACATACTAAATCAGAGACCCAGAAGTAATTTAAAAAAATGATTAAAAATATATTAGATATTATAATAGCTAAGAATTTTCTAGAAGTGATGAAAGATATAAAAATACAAATACAAGAATCTCAACAAATCCAAAGTAGGATAAAAAATTCATAGTGAAACTAATGCCAAAATAAAAGATTGTAAAAGTAGTCATAGACAAAGATGAACTTTAAAGAAGCAATAATTTGACTGATAGCTTTCATTCCAACAGTATTAATAGAAGTAGGAAGGTGGTAGAATGTGCTGAGAAAAAAAAATACTATCACACTATAATTTCATATTCATCAAAATACCTTTCAAGAATGAGTGCAATAAAGGCAATTTTTGAAAGACAGCAACTGAGAGAGTTTACCACCAGTAGATCCACACTAAAGGCAGCTCTAAATGATGTACCTCAAACCAGAGGAAAGTGATTCTAGTTGAAAAGTCCAAGCTACACAAAAAATAAAGAGCAAATAAAGAGATAATGAGGATGTAAAGCTAGAAGACCATCAACTGGATAAAAGAATAATAATATCTCTGGAATTTAAAAAAGAACAGAATTAAGATAGATAAAGACAATAACACAAAAGTAGGGAGAGAAATAAATTGAGCCTAAGTTTCTAACGTCCTTTGGGACCTTTCAATAGAAATGTTTCAATAGAAATGTCCCAAAGGTAGTTAAAAGTATTGGCTAAATTTGGGCTTCAAATTTGGGCTTCAAATGCTTGTAGTAATTTACAAAGTAACTTTTAAAATAAGAAAAGAATGTGCAGCTTTCATACTAGTAGAGAGAAACGAATAAGTGATCAACAATACAAAAAAGTAGTATAGTATAAATACAAACATATGAGCAATTGCATTAAATTAAAATGAACTAAATGCACCTGTAAAAAGACAAAGATCTTCAGATTCAATTTAAAAAGAGAATGTAATTATGTGCTGATTATTAGAAACAAATGTAGCACATAATGATTAGACAACTTGAAAGTAAAAAGATGAAAAAAAAATACCATGTTGACGTTAATTAAAAGGAAGCTACCATAGCTATATTAACATCATACAAAATATACTTTAAGGCTAAAAGAATTGCTTGGAAGAAAGAAGGTCATGTTATAAGGATAAAAAGTACAGTTCAAATATATGTACTTGTATACATTATTTTGGATCTACCTAAAAACATGACTTCAAACTACAGACATAAAATTAATTGAATTATAAGGAGAAAAAGACAATACTACAGAGTAGGAGACTTCCACATTGCACTGTTTTCTCATAATTAATATTAAAAATCAGACAAAATGTTTACAGCCTAATTAAACATTGACATATATAGAACATCAGATCTATCAGTTGCAAAATATGCATTCTTTTCAAACACATATGAAGCATTTGCAAAATTGACCATATGGTAAGCCATAAAGAAAATTTAAATGTTCAAGGATTGAAACCATACATAGCATATCTTCTAACCTCAGAGCTCTTAAGCCAGAAACTAAATACAACAACAAAACAAACTAAAAGGAGAAATAACTTCTCACATTTAGTATTTAATAAACACACTTCTATATCATCTGTGGGTCAAAGAAAAAGTTCAATGAAAATTTAAACATTTTAACTAATATGATAACAAAAATTCTACATATTAAAACTTGTAGGGTACAGCTAAAGCTGTACTTTTAGGAAATTTCTAGTATTAGATATTTATATTATAAAATTGAAAGAATAAAAATTATTGAGTTAAGCATCCATCTAACATATAGAATCATTTTTAAATAAATGTAAGAAAAGTAAAATATAAAATTCAAAAATACTCCTATCTTTCTACAAAGAAAGTACAAGTAAGGAAATAGGATAGCAAATGAAGAAATTAATAGTATAGATAATACACATAGAGTGGAGAGGATCAACAAAAGTGAAAGTTAGATTCTTAAAAAACTAAACAAGAAAAACACAAACATCTGGTTAGAATAATCAAGAAAAAGCTTAGAAGGCACAAGTGAATGGAAAAACCAAAAGAATCTATTATATTAATAAGAGATTTAAGCAAATTTACTACATACAAAACAATGTATAAAACTCAATTGTATTTATATATTTCAGCAACAAACAAAAAAATTAGAAAAAGACACTATTTACCTTAGCACAAAAAAAATACTAGGTAGCTGGTTATAAATCTAACCGTGGATGCAAAAAACCTCTATAAGAAAATTAAAATATTTGTGAGAGATGTCAAAGTGCACATAAATAAATGGAGAGACAATTGTGATCATGAATTAGAAGATTCAACATGTAAAGATATCAATTCCTCCAGTAGATCTTTTATTGACCTATAGATTTAATGTAATACTAATCAAAATGTGTGTGTGTGTGTGTATAACTCAAGTAGACACTAAAATACATACATGAATACCAAAAAAAATGCAAGATGCTCTTGATGAAGAAGTTCAAGGTAGAGATATATGCCCAAATATATAACAAAACTTGTTATATAAGTATTCTATTGAAGACACTGTGTATTGATGCACATGGCATAATAGACTGATGGAATAGTGCATAGACCAATGGGACTAAATAGAGAGACACCAGAAAAAGACACACACATATATGGATATTTAATATATAACAGAGATTATTGCATTTAAGTGTAAAATGAATAAGTTTTCAATAAATGATGATGAGAAAATTGGATCCGTACCTCATACTATATAGAAATATCACTTCGTCACTGGATTATGACCTGTATGTAAAAGACATAATTATAAATATTTTAGAAATAAGTACAGAGAAATATTGTTTAAAACTTGAAGTATTTTCATAAATTGTATCCACAAAGCACCAACCAAAAAAAAGATGTTTAAATTTACTTACACTAAAATTAAAAACCTCTATTTATCAAAAGATACCTCAAAACATGTAAAAAGATGAGTTGTCAATTGAGAGAAAATATTTACTATACATAAAGTTGATACCAGATAGAATTCAGTATATGGACAGAACATTACAATGGCAAAAAGGAAAAGAAAAGATGCTTAACACAATGAAAAAATAAGTAAATTAAAACTAGAATGAGATACCATTAATCTTCACAAATTTGAGAACTATTCAAAGTTCTAACAGCATCAAATGTTAATAAAGATAATAGAGTAACAGGAACTCTCATATTGCTTGTGGAAGAGTTCTTTAATGCCATCACTTTGGAAAACAGTTTGTATTAATAGTTACATAGTACAATTGGAATTGTGCACATTCCACAGTCCAGTAATTTGTCTCCTGGGTACATACTCCAGAGCACACATGTTAGCACAAAGACACATATGCCTAGACAGTCACAGATGCATTATTTATAGTAGCAAAAACTTAAAGCAACTCAAGTATTCGTCAGCTGGGTAAATAAATTGTGATATGTTAATACAGTAGATTACTAAACAAAATGGACAATGAAATAACTATACCATCTTGTTTAGATTGGGTTTGAATGGAATGTTAACTGATGCAGTTTCCTAGGGATATAAAAGAATGAATGGTATTTAAGTGTAGCAGGTATCTTCTGGACCACTGGGCCAGGGAAGGAAAATCAAGAGGGTGTGGGTAACATAATAAGTACAATAGGCTGAGCTCCAATTAGCACAATGTTTTAAATCCCAGTGTCCTTTCTTTCCTCCAACCTGTGTCCCTCAAACCCAGGGAATGTCAAAGGTTTATGAACTTTTTGATTATATCTACCAAGCCTGTTACCGGATGTTCTGCTAGCCCTTACGTTTGATGAAACCATTCTCCTTGTGTTGTTTTCCCTTGCACCTTGCACCCTTGCTGCTGCTGCTATCACCACAGTGGCAGTGATCTCAGCCTCACTGCTCTCCTGTGAGCAACCTCTCATTGCAGGCTTTCCTTGGGCTGAAAGGCAAAGAAAGTATGGCTATTCTTCCCCAAACCTCCTCCTTTACATTACTCTTTGGGGGCTGAGGAAGGAAATGGCAGGAAATGAAGGCTGCTCCTTTTAGGGTGGGTTTCTCTTTATTCCCCACATTTCTGGGGACAAACTCTCCTTATTACTGTCACCTTTCACAGATTTAGCTAATGAAACTTTTAAACATCAGGGCCCCCTTATTGGAACAAGTTTCTTCCAAAGTCCTGGCAGGGGCCCTGGCAATGTGTTCACATGGTCATATGGCTTTACGAAATTTGTAAAACTAAAATATTTTAACAGGAATGAGTTAAGAACACTGTCTATTTCCACCTTAACTTCCCCTTCATAAACTTGAACTTGCGATGGGTGACGTTAGAATGACCCAAGAGCATTTTTAATATTTGGTTAAGGGAAAGTTGAACTAGGAATACATTTCTAATGGTTTTTAGTGGGATATGGATAAATATTTATCTCTATCTATCTATCTATCTAGGATACTCTACATAAGTATAGATAATTATATTAATATAATAGAGATATAGATAGTTATACAGGAAATACATATACAAAGATAGAGATAGAGATGGAGAAATAACCATATCCAAAAATGAGTACAAGACTATAAACCTTATCTGTTTATCTCATTTCTGGATATGGTTAAGTTATTGCTAGGTATCCATTCATAGTAACAACCTAAAAGAATGCTCTTACTGGTGTAGGAATAAAGGGAAAAACTTTCCCTTTGCCCTCTGAAGGTTCACTGAAAAATCAACTCACAAGAGGCAGATGAATAGGAGAAAAGGCATATAAAATTTATTTGATCACAGTTTTACATGACACAGGAGCCTTCAGAAGAAAAGACCCAAATATACAGGTGAAACTGTCTATTTTTATGCTTAGGTTTAACAAAGTATGGACAGCCATGTAGAAATATGATTGGAAAAAGAATCTAATGCTAATAGACTGGAGAACCTCAACAGGGTCTATCTAAATTCTTCTTGGCTTCTCTGTGTAGCATTCCCGCCTTCCGAGTGTGGGGCAGGACCTTCTCTGGAACGGGGGACTTTTGACCTACAATCAAACAAGGTAGGTCAGATAATTTCTTTATGGCAAGTTTTTACACAAAAGGTACCAGAAAAAGTAATATTTTTAGGTTCTATCGCTGGTGTGAGAGAAGAGGAGTTCTGGTTTCTATGACTAGCCTCAGAGAAGAATGGGAGACTGAGAGGGCAGGAGGAGCTCAGAGAAAACCTTGTTTCGAAGGCAGCCTCTGAGGCCTTCATTTTGGGGTATTGTTTTCTAAGTCCCAACATTAGCTGATGTGCTGACTTATGCAGAGAGAACAAAAATTAAGGGCTACAGTTTATATTATGATTTCAACACATATTATTGTATCGGGCACCAAAATTATATAAATAGCAGGAGAGAAGTAAGGCAGAAATATATGGAACTGGATGCTAGTCTGTGGAAAATTCTCCCAAAATGGTTCTTCCAAATTTCTAATTGTTAGAAATCTTCCTAAATTTGTCAACAATCCCAAAAGTTTGCATGACATTATTGGATAGGGTATTATAAAACTAAATCTTTTCTAAAAGTCTCAATAAAAATTTTTAAATTTTTGATCAAACATGCAAGAGACTAGAGGAAGGAATCATCCTCCTCACTATAGAAAATCACATCACACAATCATTAGCATTTGAAAAGGCAATCAAAAAGATGCAATAAAATATGATGAAAAATTGTAGAGATAAGACCGACAGTTAAAAATACTATTATTGTTCTGTATTTTTTATATTTGTTAGCTTTTTCAAATGGGTAATTTTTAAAATGTCTTTTCTCATCTGAATAAATAATTTGTTTTCATACCTAATTTTATATATCTTTAATTTTTCTCTTTTTTTTCCTGAGATACCCACAAATTGCGTTAGGTCCAGGCCCCATGAAACCTGGATCTGCCATCACTTCTGTTACATTTTCTAAGATAGGATGTGCAGACGTCAGCCCTCGCTAGAGTCATCATTCTGGGGGGACATATCTAGGGCCTCTCTTTTTCAGCCCTCGCCAAGCAAACATGAACATATAAAAATGAGCCTTCACCTGTGGAATCTCAGTCCTCTGACTGGTCGAGCTGTAGCACATATTGCCCTTGAACCCCCTTCTCACACAAGTGTTTCTCTCTTCTCCTTTTTTCGCTTGTGCAATCCTGTCCCGTTCTTTGTAATCACTTCCACGTGGCAGCACCTGACCCAGTGCTTGTGGCTCTCACCACTCTATTTTGGCCTTTTCCAAGAGACCTCATGCCTCACTCCCAGCCACCTCTGCAAGCTTTTACCACAAAAGCCCCAACACTGCTCATCAAACACATGTTCATACTTCAGACCCCAAAGAATCAGCTAGTGAAACCTTCTTCCACATTCCAAACCCTTCCTTCATTTAGAATCCTGGCCTCTCTGCTGGCTACTCCTATGAGGGACTCGTGTCATATTGCCATACCTACCAGAGCAAGGAGGTTCAGAGGGCCCCATTTCTCCCCTGGCTATCCTGAGAAGGGGCAGTGAAACACCCCTTCCATTGAACTTTGTAATCGAGCCAGGCATGGTGGCAAGTGCCTATAATCCCAGGTACTCAAGAGGCTGAATCAGGAGGATCACTTGAGTCTAGGAGTTCAAGCCCCGCCTGGGCTATATAGTGAGACCCCCATCTTTTAAAAAAAGTCAAATTGGGATTTCAAAAGTTGGAACAGAGTAAGCAATGTTCTCTGTAGTCTTGATTTGACCGGAATCATTAAAAAAGAGAAAAATATAGCTTAATTCTTTCAGTTCAACTATGGCCTAATTTACATGGTTTTCTGTAAGTGAACGGGACACTTAACCACCATTCACATTATATTTTAGCACATTGTGCTCCTGCATTACAAATAACTGGTTTAATAAATAATTGTTGGGACACCAACTATTGAGTAAACAAACTCTTTTCATTTGTGAAGCTAAAACTCCCTTTGCTCTTTCTGTAATTGGAGCTGGTTGCTGGGTAAGCCATCATCATGGCATCTATCACCTAGGTGTCACTATGGCTAATTACTGAAATGAATCCAAGTGCATGGTATTTACCATCCCTATGCCACCTATATTTCTCTTCAAATGTGCAAAGTGGCACTTTACAAGATTCACTTAGCTTCTCCAAGAAGGTTCAGAAGCTGAATCTCAAGAAGCATTCAAGGAAAGGCCAGAAGCACTTCCTCTGCATTGCTGTTGCTTCCTGGGATCCCCACTGTTTTCTTTTCACTTCTTCTTTTTTTTTTTTTTTTTTTTTTTTTTTTGAGACAGAGTCTCACTTTGTTGCCCGGGCTAGAGTGTCATGGCATCAGCTTAGTTCACAGCAACCTCAAACTCCTGGGCTCAAGCAATCCTCCTGCCTCAGCCTCCCAATAAGTAGCTGGGACTACAGGCACATGCCACCATGCCAGGCTAATTTTATTTTTTTTCTATATATTTTTAGTTGGCCAATTAATTTCTTTCTATTTTTAGTAGAGATGGGATCCCACTCTTGCTCAGGTTGGTCTCAAACTCCTGACCTTGAGCGATCCTCCTGCCTTGGCCTCATCTACTGTTTTCTATTCAAACTAGCCTTAAGCTGAGATTCAGTGCAGTTGCTCAGTGCAAGGTCCAGGCCTGACCTAGAACAGGAGCTCTAGAAGGACAGAGAGCACAGCTCCCTCCACATTGCATGAGTCTCCATGCAAGTCCTCTGTAGCTGTGTTGAGCCTCTCCAGCTCCTCAGGGTCCATTAGTTTTAATTTAAGGATGTAGAACTCAGCCTTGTGGTAATGCCTTGGCCAGTGTTGCTCAAAGTGTGATGCTCAGACCAGTGCTAGTCTACAAACTGCTGCCTGTCTGTGAAATATAAATACAGAACTTGAGAACTAAGCATTAAAACATTTATAGTTGCTGAAATTGCTGGGACATCCAAGCACATAGTCAATGAACTGGCTTTTTTATGAAACAGGAAATGCAGTAGTCCCCCTTTATCCAAGGGGAATAAGCTCCAAGACCCCCCCGCCCAGTGGATGCCTGAAACCACGAGTAGCACCAATTCCTATGTTTATAATCATGTGTTGCTTAACAACGGGGATATGTTCTGAGAAATGTACCATTAGGTGATTTTGTCACTGTGTGATCAGTGAGTGTATTTACACAAACATGGTACAGCCCACTACATACACCTAGGCCACATGGCATAGCCCAGGGGTGGGGAAGCTTTTCATATCAGAAGGTAATTTAGCCATAATCAAATTAGGCCTCACTCAAGCAGATATGCTTAAAAAATGTACATTATTTTGTAAAAATCTAACTAGTATGTACTTAATAATTTTAAAAAATGAGAGCTATTTGTTAACATTAAACCTGACTAAACTTTTAATGACTTTGTTGTATCTACTTTTTGTTGGAAAGCATTTGAATATTTGGTTTCAGCATGGAGGTCTGCAGTTTCAGTTGATCCTTTAGATGGATATTAGTCATTTGTGACCTCAAGGGCATCTTGATTTGGATTAGGTAGGAGAAGGTAGATTCACAGCAATAAGTGGTTGAAAAGCAAGAAAGCATTTTGGGGACATGTTGCTGAAGGTGTGGGTACTCTACTACATTTTTCCATATTTCAATTGGATCTTTCTTAGCATCAAACAATGATTTTAAATGTCACCTACTGAGAGCTCAATTAATTCCATCTGTAGTTCTTTAGGTGCCTTGGTGATAGCAACTAGGTAAGGCTGAAATGCTAATTTGAGTGTGATGTCATGATTTTCAAAGTCAGTGAAACTTTCATTGTATACTCCAATTAATAACAGCTGTATGTTCTATACAGCTGTATATTCTTCAAATGATTCACATATATCATCCTGCTCATCAATGACCTTTTATAACTAGGGAAAATGTTTCCTTTTGGAGAAGTGTTTTGGAAAAAAATAACCTTTCTCTAAATGCTTGGATTTCAGGCCACATATCATATAAAGACTTAGTTTTGCCTTGCAAAGAAACATTCAAATCGTTTTTATTTGATGTGATATTATGCAGAAATGCTGCATTCCGATAGAAATCGTCTTGCAATAATTCACATTGTTGATGTTGCTCTTCATAATATTTAACTATCTGTTCTCACAGAGGTAAAATTTTGGCCAACACCTGTCCCTGTGATAGCCAACACACTTTAGAATAATAAGGCAAAACCACACTGAATGCCTCATCGTTCCACTTTAACATGTCACAAAACTGACAATGCCATGTTGCATTTGCTTGAGTTTTAGCTAAATGTACCTTATTTACAATTACCCATTTTCCCTATATAGGGTGACTTTGGGGACACCCTGTAGTTAACAATACTTATAACTTGTTGCAAATTGTCACTTAAAATAGTAGCTTTAGCACAGAAAGTTTGCTGATGCAAGACACAAAGAAAAAAATGAGAGCATTGAGATCTGTTAATATTTTTTTTATCTGTGTGATAAAAACCCTTCATGTTTTCCTGTCATGGAAGGTGCACCATCTACACACATACTTACTAAATTGACCAAATTCAGTCCAACTTCATGACGTTTATCTTGAAAGTTGTTGAAGATATCTATTCCCCATGTTCTGTTTGCAAAAGTGCCCAAAGCAAGTAACTCTACATAGCAAATAAAATCTTCTGTTATGACCCCAATGAAGTATAAAACCTGCAATAGGTCAGTCGTATCAGTTGATTCATCCAAAGTGATTGAATAATATATGTGTTCCTTTTGAAGTATTGCATGAAGTTGTTCTGTTGAGTTGAAGGCTAATTCATGCCACTGATCAGTTATGGTTCTCCTTGAAAGAGGCAGCTGCTTGTACTTTGAAATGTTATATAAGCATCCTACAACTTCAACAATGCATTCTTTTACAATTTCTACATCACTGAATGGCTTCCCTTTTTCCTGAGTATATAAGCCACTTTATAACTTGCTTTAGTGGCATTATTTCCAGGTCCTATTGCTGTTTGAAAGAATTATCTCAGTTTTACCTTGTAATACAACCTTCCATGCCTTTCTCTCTAATTTAAAATATTTGTGGTCCTTATGAATGTTATAATGCTGATGCAGATTGAATTTCTTTAATGTTTATATTGCAGTATCACAAAGCAAGAAAATCATGTTATCTTCAGCAGAAACAAGATAGTATTGCAATTCCCAATCCTCATTAAAATATCTGTGTCCTTCCTTCAGCATTCTCTTGGTCTTCCTTGACATGATGGGCTGTTAAGCAGACACAATTTAAAAATACTGTCAAGGTCAAGCTGTGCAGCTATTCACAAATTCTACTTCAAACAGAAACACAGTACACCCTTGTCAAAAAGCTGATAACAGACTGGCGTACTCAACCCCCATAAACTCTCACCAACCAGCCTCATGCGGTAGTGGGGCCAGTCAGCCGGGGAAATTGAACTAAACCCTGAGCCTAGCAGCTGTCAATTTGGACCCTTCTAGCTTACTAATGTTCTAATTGTGCTGATCAATCTGAGAGGATTATTTTCTCCTTTGGCATTTAAAATACATTCATTTTAAAAATAAAATAAAAATATAAAAGATGAGCAAAAATGTATTAATAAAAAAAAAGGATTTTTTTCCCGTAAAATTCAGATTCAGTCAAAAGGCCACACACTTAAGAACCTAGAAGGCCACATGTGGCCTTAAGGCTATAGGTTCCCAACCCTGGTATAGCCTATTGCTCCTAGTCTACCAACCTGTACAGCATGTTACTATACTGAATGCCGTAGGCAATTGGAACATAATGGTAAGTATTTGTGTATCTAAACATAGGGAAAGTACAGTAAAAATATAGCATATCTGTTAGGGCACTTTCCATGAATGGAGCTTGCAGTACTGGAAGTTGCTCTAGGTGAGTTAGTGAGTGACTGGTGAATGAAAGTGAAAGCCTAGGACATTATTGTACATTTTTGTATGACTGGCAGTGCAGTAAGTTTTTCTACACAAGCATCCTCACCTATAGAGTAATGCATTGTGCTACAACGTTAGGACCACTGTGATGTTGTCAAGAGATAGAAATTTTTCAGCTCCATTATAATCTTAGGGGAGCACCACTGTATATGTGGTCCATTGTTGACCAAAACATCATTATGAAATACATGACTACATTATGTTTTTTATATATACATACGTACCTATGATAAAGTTTAATTTATAAATTAGGCATAGTAAGAGATTAACAACAATAACTAACAATAAAATAGAACAATTATTTATAACAATATACCAGCATTACTACTCTTGCATTTTGGGTCCATCATTAAGTAAAAATAAGGGCGACTTGAACACAAGCACTGCAGTACCACAACAGTTGATCTGATAACCGAGTCAGCTACTAAGTGACTAATGGGGCGGACAGTCTGAACAGGTGGAGATGCTGGACAAGGGGAGAATCCACCCCCTGGCAGAATGGAGTGAGACACGAGATTTCATCCCAGTACTCAATGGCGAGCAATTTAAAATTTAAGAAGTATTTATTTCTGGAATTTTCATTTATTATTTTCAGACTGTAGTTTACCACATGTAACTGAAATCACAGAAGGCAAAGCTACAGACAAGGGGGGATTACTGTACCCAGTTCGAGTGTTATCAAAGTTACATAGTGAATTGCATGTGATGTAAGCTGCATACCAGTCATGCACAGTAAGACTGTGTATTGGTCTGCAAAAGATCAGACATGCAAAAATATTTTTTAAAACCTAGTTCTTCACAGTCCTTCGCGGTAGATGGTTTTAGAAGCTTTGGTCTAGGTGACTGAGAGTGGGCTGGGAAGCAGGGGAAGTTTAATGACTGCAAGTTGGAAAGACCCCAGGATATCTGTATAGAGAAAATCCTGATTTCTGCACAGCCTCAGAGTAATTTTCAGTATTGCCATGCCCTTATACTCTAAATCCACATACTTAGGCTACGTTGTGCCAAGTCCCAGCTTGGATGACATTCCACTGTAAACTGCTTCTTCAGAGCCTGCGGAGCACTTTCCTTCTATCCAGCAGAGTAGAAATAACTTGCCGCGTGTACAGCACTGATGTCCAAAAGAAAAGCCACACAGGGACATCTAGTGGCAATGGAAAATCACCGATCTGCTCCAAAAGAGTTCAAGAATTTCCAAACCACAGGCTGCGTGGGTGCTTTAGATTCATGTGTTGAACTTTACCGCACACCTTAGCAAATTAGTCACTGCACCTGAAGGCAAGCAGGCATCACAAGGACCTGAAATACAGCCGGGTACTCTGGCCAAAAGGGCTCACACCCAACATGCCTCTGTACGGCCAAATGGAGCAGAGTGAAAGTGGTAGGCAGACTATTCAGGCAAGTGCTCTGAGGAGAGGGTACATGTAGGAGACCCTCATTTTATGGGCAATTACTTCAGTGCTCTCTTTCTTGTTAGTTCTAAAACAGACTTGACCCTTGAGAGGCAGAAAAGATGCGAAGCTCCAAAATAAACTGAATGCGTTAAAAACAGCCTTCCAAACTTGCTGATATATCAATTAGCATCCGCAGAACTCTTAATGAGAGTTACTTGTGAGCTTCATAGAAACATGCCAAAGCCAAATCAAAGCTAGCCACCCAGATTGATAAAACAAAGCCCTTTGAAAAGAGACAGGCTTCTCCTGGACTTTGATGGTAGGATTGAAGCTAAAAGAGATACAGTTGGATCAGATTTTCATTGTTTGAACTCGACTCTTTCACAGGCAGACAGATGTGCATATAAATTAAATTGGGTCTAAATTAACTGGTAAAAAATCATAATGGATTTTTACTTGAGAAAGATATTGATAGTCTATAACCACTGACGTTTGCCATTTCTACTGGTAGCAAGGTCAAATATCATATACAACAATTCGTGCACCCAAATGTAGCTTTTAAGAAATTATACAATTGATGCAATCTCAAAGTTCTCTTTTCACCTTTCAACCCCCGCCCCCACCTAATGACGTAAGAAAATTGTCAAACTTGCCCATTCATGCTTGCTAAATCTCTTCTTGATTACAATAGTCCATTGCAGTCGAACTCATATTGCAGTTCAAACTATTCATTAGAACAATTCTCTCTTTTTAGGATTCTCTTTCTTCCCAAAGTGAAATTTGGGCACAAGAAGAAGTTTATACTGGGTAGGTGTTCTCTAGTTGCCACATTGTATTTCTCTCCTGGCTTTTGCTTCTCTTATTGAGCTATAACTAGTCTGTCCTGGTGTCCAGCCTCAAACTCTGTCCTATCTAAATGCACACTACCTAGTCCACGGCTGGTGAAATCCATGGTCTGTTCTTCCAGCATTTTTACTGCCTGGTATTATCTCCCCTTTCCTACCTAACCCTTGTTCCTTCTTTGGCCTCTATGTCCACTGTAACCTTCATTCAGCCTCCGCTCTAACCCTCGCTAGAGGGATCCCACTGGTTCTTAGCCATCGGCTGTCTTCTGCACCCCATAGGAAGCACGTGAGAACTCCAGGAAACTGTCTATGAAAGTGAGCCCAGAGAGATTCAAGGATCTTATCTCTGGACCTCGGCCTTCCACACCACCGGACACCAATATTACTACTCTTTTGATCATCTCCTAGTGTACTTGGATACCCTGTGAGATGGACTCCTCCCAGAGTGTGATATGATAAGCAAGGTACATTGGTTTCCTAAGGCCATCATAGCAAATTACTACAGACTTAGTGGCTTTAAACAGAAATTTCTTTTATTCTAGTTCTGGGGGCCAGGGGCTGGATGTCAATTTGTTGACAAGTTTGTCTGTATCTAGAGGATCTAAGGGAGAAATAAGTCCATTCCTTTCTTCTGCCTTCTGGCCACCTGCACCCCTTGGCATTCCTTGGCGTGAGGCTGCATAACTTCACTCTCTGCCTCCATCTTCACATGGCCTTATATCTCAGTGTCTCTGTGTCTGTTTTCTCTTCTCCTTTCTTGCAAAGATTGCCATTGGATTTAGGGCCCACCCTAATCTATAATAATCTCATCTAGAGATCTTTAATGTAATTACATCTGCTAAAACACTTTTTCCACGTAAAGTCACATTTGTTAGTTTCCAGAGGTTAGAACTTTGGATACATCTTTCTGGGGGGACAACTTTTAAATCAATTACATGAGGCATATTCCTGACTTGGGTTTCTAACTTCTCACAAAGGCCAGGGATGGGTAAGTCCCCTCAGGGAACCCCAGTAGCATCCCATTCTCACTGAATTACCTCCTTTTTGTCCCAGAGGAGTTTGTACTTCCTGTCTCTTTTCAATGAAGAGTTCATCTTTGTTGCACCTGTTTGTTCCTACCTGTGATTTTTTTGACTCTAGAAGGTACCTACTCTTCCCTTCCCTTGGGTGACAAAATGTCAGGGCATAGTGTTAATGGTCAAATAAAACAAAACAAAATAAAACAAAACCATGTGGTTTAAGAGAGAGATTATATATATTATTTGTAAATATATTTCAAAATAATATTATCTCCATTATACACGTGCAGACACGTGTGTTATATTATGATATTGGTCCCACATGGCAACATCTTAACACAAACTTTAAGAGAGAAACTGAGACTTGGAAAAAATTATATATAAAGTTTTACTATATAGAAAAATGCCAATCAGAAGTATCAACTAAAAACAACTTAGGTTTATATAAAAACCTTGCTCTATGGAGTACAAAATATTTTAAAAGTATTAGTTCAACGGGCAACATCTAATACATTTAAGTTTTGATAAGCTATAGCTCTAGGTCTTGGAAGAATTTGCTCACCTTTATGTTCTCTGTTTAAACTTTTTATTTTAGAACATTTCAAACAGAAATAAAAGGAGAGAGAACAGTACAATAATTCTTCATGTACCTATCACTCAGTGTCAACAATTAACAACCCATGACTAACCTTACTTTCTTTATTCTGACACCCACTGTGCCTCTCTATCCCTTCCTGGAATTTGAAGCTATCTCAGACATCATATGATCTGTAAACATTCCACGGGTATTTCTAAAAGGTAAAGACTGTTTTTTACCTACCCAATGCCATTATCACACCTGAAAATATTAAAATAATTCATTAATGTTAAATATTCCATTGTTGTTCGCAGTTCCTCAATTCTTTGCCATTTTTTATTTTGTTTTTTGAATTAGAATCTAATTAATATCCATTCATTGCAACTGAATGATGACAAATCTCTCAAGTTTTTTTTAATCTCTAGGTTTTCACCCTCTTTTTCTGTTAGCTTTTGTTGAAGAAATGGATTACATGTCCTGTACAAGTTTTTCTCAGTGACTTCATGGGGTTTCTATGACTTCATGGGTTTTTGTGGGGGGTTTTTTTTGTCCTTTGTATTTCCTTTAAATTTGTATTCAAAATTAGAGACTTTTGTTGGCTTTTTTGTCCAAACAACTCCATAGGGTACTGTGCACTTCCTTCAGGAATAAATAATTTCTAATTGTCCTCTTTTTGTGTTGTTAGCAGCTATCAATAATCTTTGCTTAGATCCGTCAACTCTATAGCTGTTGAAAAGATAAATTATTAATATTTCCTCAATTATTAGCTGGTTGGCTTCTACAAAGAGACATTCCCCCTCGTCAACTATGAGTTGTTCTGAGGTACAGTTTGTATAGGAGAGGCATGATAAATGTTTGGGGTTCTTTTTGTTTATTTGTTTCTAAACAGTTTTTAAAAAGAATAAGATCCCTGATGGTGTGCATTGTACCATTACATGTCAATTTACTCATCCCCTCCTCTGCCTTCCTACCTGCTTGATTTCCAAGGAGTTTTATTTCCACATGTGCATGTAAGTGTTGTTCAATCAGTTCCAATTTAATAGTGAGTACATGTGGTGTTTGTTTTTCCATTCTTTGATATTTCATTTAGAAGAATGGTCACCAGTTCCACCCAGGTTAACACAAGCACTATTAGTTCACCATTTTTTTTGTGTGTGGTTGAGTAGTACTCCATGGTAAATTCACACCTAATGGATACAATGAGCACTATCTGGGTGGTGGGAACATAACTTTGATTCAAATTGTCCAAAAGCAATTTATGTAACCAAAACATTTGTACTTTTGTAATACTCTGAAATAAAATAAAATAAAATATTTAAAAAGGAATAACATCCTTCAGAGAAGACTATATAAATATATATGTACACATATATATAAAATACATATATAAAATATGTATATATACATATAAGTGTATGTATATATTTTATGAGCTTATAGACTTAAACATCTTTGATATCAATTTATTGGCATGTGAACCTATTCACTTAGGCCAGGTCCTTCTGACATGACACTAGTAGTCTTGAATGGCACTGTTATTTGCTGATATGACAAGTTACAAGCCAAGTTCATCTCATATTTCCTGCATCTACCTTCTAGTTCTTTTCAGTGGACATTCATATGAAATACATTTATCTTTGTTTTGTTTTAGATAAAACACATCATCCATTCAAATGAATACTTCCAGTTCAAATTCAGAAGTACAGAGTTTTTACTTAAACTAGTTGATTTCATATCTGTATCTTCTTTCCGCCCTGCTCCAAATCCTGGTTTCTAATGACATCAGTATAATTACTGATTTATTTTATCCCACATTATATACACTTAAGCCTTAGAATAATATCAACACTACAACCAATAATACCATTGTTGAAAAGTTGTTTTTTTTAAGTTGTTTTGTCCCATGAGGGATGTACAATCAAATTGTCAGGTTTTAAGTTCACTTGGGATGGTTTCTCTGTGGAAAGTTATACCATCAAGAGTATACACATTGAAGTTTCTTTGTTTCTTTTTACTTCTAATGTTTAAGAATTGCTTTTTGTATTTAATTTAATTTATTTTAATTATTATGTAAAATATTTATGTTTTCAAAGTCATATCTTCAAAACAAGGTATCTTTAAAATATAGTTTCTATTCCTCTGCCCATCACTCTACTTCTTCCTCAGCCATATAGTCAATGATTTTTCTAAGCTTTATGGTTTGTCTTTTCACTGATACTCAAAATATAAGCACAAGTGTGTGTGTGTGTATGTGTGTGTGTGCAGATATATATATTCTTATATCCCAGAGATTACCCATAGAACCCATAGTAACATATGGAGGATTTTCCAGTTCTCTTTACAGCTGTGTAATAATCCATTGTGTGAATCATCATAGTTTATTTGACCATTTTCTATTGGTGAATATTTGAATTGTTTGCAATAACTTTTTATTACAAATGGTGCTTCAATGAATAGCCTTGTTTGGAAGTACTTTCATACTTTTTATCTAGTGTATCTTTTCTACTTCATATTTTGAAATATATTTTAAAACTCTAACTCAGGATTCTAAACATAATGGTTACTGTTTTTGTTTTGGCAAAGAGGTTTGAGGTAATTTTTAAATTAGTGTATTTAAAATTTGTTTGTATGGCAGAGCAATGAGAAGTCAAGATGCTCCCAGTGGAATAATATGCTATCGCTCCATAAAACAGTAACAAATTTAAATCCATCAAAGAAACTAGGAGCAATTTTAAAAGAAATAACCATGACTATTTTATATATGTGCAATACAGAATCATTTACTATGAGTATAAATGTCCCAGGAAAAAACAAAGATGTGAAATTAGACATCATCAGCTGTTTCTGAGTTTTCCATTCAGTTTGATTTGGCCATGGCATATTTTGCTCTCTGTTAATGTAAAGTACTTGGCATTGGGTATGATGTGATACCAAGCATTAATGGTACAAATTACCATTTCTGAGAAGTGAGTGATTTAACACTGGAAATATCATGATTTCAATATATCTACTCAAGCAAAAAGAGACTTTCCAGCCAAAGGAGCTTTAAAACCTCAATTTTTACCACAGTAACATCAATACTGATCTCATGGAAAAAATTCAGCTACTAGGGAGAGTACATACAAAATCAAAACATGCTGGTAAGAAGCTATGTTTTCATAGAATTCAGTTAATAATATCTCAATCCTTTAACAATTTGGAAGATTCTTTAAAAAATTACCAAATATTCGCCATATACCATCCATATTGAACACAATAATTTGAAACGAAAATGGATAATTTTTCTCAAATACGAGAGGATAAATATTGAAATAAAATGGTTTTCTTAGTCATTTTGATAAATTCTGGCACCAGTTTGTCAGTAACAACTAGAGAAATTGCAGTATCCATTTATTTTTTTTTATTTAATTATATCAATCAGGGGTTGACAAACTTTGTAAAGGGCCAGAGAAAATATTTTATTTTTTATTTATATTTATGGATGTATAATAGTTATACATATTTATGGGGTACATGTGATATTTTGATACAAGCATACAATGATCAAATTGGGGTAATTGAGATATCCATCACCTCAAGAATTTATAATTTCTTTGTGTTAGAAATATTCCAATTCCATTCTTTTAGTTATTTTGAAATATACAATGAATTATTGTTAACTGTAGTTGCCCTATTGTGTTACTGAACACTAGATCTTATTACTTCTATCTAACTGTATTTTTGTACCTGTTAACCAACCTCTCCTTCTCCCCCATCCCCACTACCCTTCCCAGCCTCTAGTAACCGACATTTTACTCTCTATTTCTATTAGACCAATTTTTTTTAGTTCCTGAATATTAGTGAAAACATGTGATATTTGTCTTTCTGTGCTTGATTTATTTCACTTAAAACAATGTCCTCCAGTTCTATCCATATTGTAAATGACAGGATTTCATTCATTTTTATGGTTGAATAGCCTTCCGTTGGATATATATATTACATTTTCTTTATCCATTCATCCATTGATGGGCACTTAGGTTGATTTCATATGTTGGCTACTGTGAATAGTGCTGCGATAAACATGGGAGTGCAGATAACTCTTTGATACACTGATTTCCTTTCTTTTGGTGTATAACCAGCAATGGGATTGCTGGATCATATGATAGTTCTATTTTTAGCTTTTTGAGGAACTTCTATACTGTTCTCCATAGTGGCCCCACTAAATTGCACAAAGTACAGATTTCAAGAGTACACAAAATTTCCCCTTTTGCCACATCCTCACTAGTATCTGTTATTGCCTGTCTTTTGGATAAAAGTCATTTTAAATAGGGTGGGATGATTTCTCATTGTGGTTTTGATTTGCATTTACCTGGTGATTAGTAATGTTGAGCATTTTTTCATACATCTGTCAGCCCTTTGTATGTCTATCCAGATCTTTTGCTGATTTTTTAATCAGATTATTTTATTTTTTCCTTTCTTGAGTTGTTGGAGCTCCTTATATATTCTAGTTACTAATCTCTTGTTAGATAAGCAATTTGCAGATATTTTTGCTCATTCCATGGTTTGTTTTTTCATTTTGTTGATTATTTCCTTTGCTGTGTGGAAGCTTTTTAGGTTGATATGATTTCATTTATCCATTTTAGCTTTGGTTGCTTGTGCTTTTGATGTTTTACTCATGAAATTACCAAAGTCCTGGAGCATTTCCCCAATGTTTTCTTTTAATAGTTTCATAGTTTCAGGTTTTAGATTAAAGTCTTTAATCCACTTTGAGTTGGTTTTTTGTGTATGGCAATAGATAGAAGTTTAGTTTCATTCTTCTGAGTATGGATGTTGAGTTTTCCCAACACCATTTATCAAAGAGACTGTTCTGTCTCCAATGTATGTTCTTGGCACCTCGATTGAAAATAAGTTGAGAGCATAAGACATTCTATTATAAAGACATCTGTACCTGAATGTTTATGGCAGCACAATTAATTCGCTATTGCAAGGATGTGGAAACAACCCAAGTGCCCATCAATTCATGAGTGGATTATTAAAATTTGGTATATGTTTACAATGAAATATTAGTCAATTCTAAGAAACGACAGTGAGCTAGCACCACTTATATTATCTTGGATTAAGCTTAAGCCCGTTATCCAAAGTGAGGTGACACAAGATCAGAAAAATGGGCTCCACATGTACTCTCCATCAAATTGGTACTGACTGATTAACACTATGGTGCTCAAAGGGTGGTGGTGTTCACCAGGGATTAGGAGGTTTGGGGGGTAGACCCACATCTGAGGGATGTGGTGAGCATTGTGGAGGGAAAGGGCATACCTCTAACCCTTGCTAGGGAGAGGCAAAGATATAAAATGCAACCAAAATGTTCGAACTTTCATATTTTCTGGAAGTAAAATAAAAATGTAAAAAAAAAAAAAAAGAAAAGAAGTTGATTGTAAATACATGGATTTATTTCTGGGTTGTCTAATTTTGTTCCATTGATCTATGTGTCTATTTTTATGCCAGAACAAATATTTCATTTTATTTTTATTTATTTATTTATTTTTTATTTTGGGGGATAGTCTCACTCTGTTGCCTAGGCTAGAGTACCATGGCGTCAACCTAGCTCACAGCAACCTCAAACTCCTGGACTCAAGCAATCCTACTGCCTTAGCCTTCCGAGTAGCTGGGACTACAGGCATGCACCACCATGCCCAGCTAATTTTTTATATATATACTTTTAGTTGTCCAGCTAATTTCTTTCTGTTTTTTTGTTTTTTTAGTAGAGACGGGGTCTCACTCTTGCTCAGGCTGGTCTCGAACTCCTGAACTCAAATGATCTGCCTGCCTTGGCCTCCCAGAATCCTAGCATTACAGGCATGAGCCACCATGCTCGGCCCAGAGCAATATTTTACACTTGGGAACCAAGAGGGAAAATTGAGTATGCTGTATAGAAAACAAATTTCTATATTTTTAATTGATAAAACTCAAAGAATAACAATAATAATAGTGTACCATTTTTTGTAATTCAGATCTGCTAATGAGAAAAATGAAATTTTTATTCAAAGGATAACAATTATGCTTAATTAGGATGTAAGGTTAGTGTTTCTAGCCATCAAATTGATTGCATATATTCATTAGTAGAAAACAGTGTTAGTCTGTGGGCCATACAAAATCATGTGGCAGGTCAGATTTTGTCCACAGGCCATTTTGGCCTGAACTCTGGCATAGATGATTTCCATTATAGTATGGATTCAGTCATTTCAATGAATCTCTTACTTTCTTTATAAGCCTTAAGTTAAAGAATCCCCACTAAAATTCAAACTCTTTGTCTGTTCATCGTTGTATACCAAGCACCCAGAACAGTGCCAGGCACATAGGAAGCTCTCCATAAATATTTCTTTCATGAAGAAATCAATAAACATTTCCTGCTATTTTATGAATAGCTATTTGGACTAGGTGTAACCTAACTAACTCGTAGAGTCAAGATTCTTCAAGCTCAAAATGAATAAGACCAAGGAATCTATTTCATTTACTTCTGTACATTCTATTTGTCCCACCATCAATTACTAGGAGAAGTGACTGGTCTACTCAAGTGATAGTATGTTCAATGTCTGAAGAAAAGTTAATAGAAGAAAAATTTTAAATGTGGCTAATTCAATGCATTTATTTAATTTTTCTGAAAATTAATAGAGGATTATTTTGTTTTGGTAACATCTTATAGGTGATTCAGAGAAAATTAATTTAAAGGTTGTTATTCTAAGACTTTAAATCACAAAATGCTATTTAACTCAAAGTTAGCTTGGACCTCAGTAATAGAGGCTACAAGCTTTCTGCTGTAATTAGTCCACATCTTGATACTCATATTTTATCCCTGGAGAAAAAGTAGACCAACACCTGTACCCAGAACAAATAGAATTTTTAGAGTCACAGGATACTTCATATTTTTTCTAATTCAATATCTTTATTTTAAACATGAAGAAATGCATTCCTGGCCATTTAATTTTTATTTTCATTTTTATTTTTTTGCAGTTATTGTAAATGGGCTTGCCCTATTGATTTTGTTCTTGGTTAGATTGTTATTGGTGTACAGAAATGCTATTGATTTCGGTACATTGATTTTTGTATTTGAAACATCACTGAATTCATTTATCAAATCTAAGATTTTTTGGTGAAGTCTTTAGAGTTTTCTAGATATAAAATCATATTATCACCTACTAGGGACAACTTGACTTTTTTTTTTTCTAATTTGAATGGCTTTTATTTTTTCTCTTGCCTGATTGCTCTGGTGAGGACTTCTAGTACTGTGTTGAATAAGAGTGGTGACAGTGGGCATCCATGTCTTGTTCCAGTTCTTAAGGGGAATGCTTTCAACTTTTTCCCATTAAGTATAATGTTGACTGTGGGTTTGTTCCATGTAGGTTTTATTATTTTGAGGTATGTTTCATTAATGCCTACTTTGTTGGTTTTTTTTTTTTTTTTTTTTTTATCATAAAGGGATGCTGAATTAACCAAGGAGGTGAAAGATCTCTACAAGGAAAACTGCAAAACACTGATGAAAGAAATTATAGGCAACACAAAGAAATGGGAAAATATCCCCTGTTCATGGACTAGTAAAATTAATGTTAAAATGACCATGCTGCTTGAAGCAATTTACAGGTTCAATCCAATCCCTATCAAAATACCAACATCATTTTTTCACAGAATTAGAAAAAAACAATTCTAAAGTTTATATGGAACCAAAAAAGAGCCTGAATCACCAAAGCAATTGTAAGCAAAAAATAAATAAATAAAGCTGGAGATATCACACTGCCTGACTTCAAATTTTACTATGAGGCTATAGTAACCAAAACAGTATGGTACAGGTATAAAGGTAGATATATAAACCAATGGAACATTATAAAGTACCCAGAAATAAAGCCATATAGCTACAACATACTAATTTTTGACAATGTAGACAAAAATATACACTGGGAAAGGACACCTTATTCAATAAATTGTGTTGGGAAAATTGGATTGTCATATGCAGAAGAATGAAACTGCACTCTATCTCTCACTATATACAAAATCAACTTAAGACGGATTAAAAACCTGAATGTAAGATCTAAAACTACCAAAGTACTAGAAAAAAAACCTAGGGAAAACTCTTCTGGACATTGATCTAGACAAAAAAAAAAGTCATGATTAAGACTTCAAAAACACAAGCAACAAAAATGAAAATAAATGGGACTTAAATAAACTGCAAAGCTTTACACAGCAAAAGAAATAATCAACAGTGTGAACAGATAACCTGCAGAATGGGAGAAAATATTTGCAAACTTTACTTCCAACAAGAGACTAATATCCAGAATTTACAAGGAACTCAAAGAACTTGACAACAACAAAATACATTAAAAGCAGACTGAGGCCATGAATAGACATTTTTTGAAAGAAGATAAACAAATGGCCAATAAGTATATGAAAAATATTCAACATCGCTACTTATGAGAAAAATGCAAATTAAAACCATAATAAAATGTCATCTTTTACCAATCAGAATGGCAATAATTATTATAAAAGGGCCAGAAAAACCTCAACAAATATTGTCGAGGATGCGGAGAAAAGGGCACCCTATACACCATTAGTGGGAATGTAAATTAGTGCAGCCTCTCTGGAACACAGTATAGAGGTTTCTCAAAGAACTACCATATGATCCAGCAACCCTACTTCTGAGTATCTAACCAAAGGAAAAGAAATCAATATATAAAAAACATACCTGTGCTTGTATGTTTCTTGCAGCACTATACACAATAACAAAGATAAGGAGTCCACTGAAATGTCCATCAATAGAGGATTGGATAAAAAAGATGTGGCATATATTCACAGTGGAATGCTATTCAGCTGTAAATAAGAATGAAATCTTTTGTAGCAATATGGGTGGAACTGGAGGCCGTTGTCTTAAAGGAAACGACTCAGACACAGAAAGACAAATACAGCACGTTCTCGCAAGTGGAGCTAAATGCTGTGTACATATGGGAGCAGAATGTAGAATGATGAACAATGGAGACCCAGAGGGGTAGGAGGGAGGGAGAGGGGTGGAAGTTAGGAGGTTGCTTGGTGGGTACAATGTGTGATGCTTCAGTGATGGATGCATTGAGGACCCTGACTTCACCACAGTGCAATATATCGATGTAGCAAAATTGTACTTGTACCCCATGAATATATTCAAATTTAAAAAGTGGGAACAAAATAAATGTGAGGAAATGGGCAGAGCATGAGTAGGTAATTTGCCTGGGTGTCTCGCGTTTGTCAGCGGCAAAACTATCATTATAATCAATTCTTGAATTCCACCTCTAACTATATTGTCATGAAAGATGAGTTATTTTTTAAAAAAGTAAAATTACACTCCATTCATTATCAAGTTTATAGATTGGGTAGCTCAAACAAGATTTAGCACATGTCTTATTTTCATGATTAATACAACCCATAGAAGATAATATACAATTATTTCAGCAAAGACTAACACTAAAATTTTATGTTTGGGCCAGTAATATTCTCTGGTCTACACTCAATATGCCAATAGTCAGAAACTGATTAAATTTGATGAAACGCTTGGTTGGGAGCAGAGTGAATATGATAATTTCAGGAGAACAGACTGGGCACAGTTTGGGAACCAACTTGGTTATAGAGGGGATAAGGTTATCCAAATATTTGTTCCTTGTCCCATCTGTCTTCCTAAGGCGGCACATTGCAAGTAAGAGGGAGAAGGCCAAGTCCACAAATCCTGTATTGCATTTTTTACTTACTTATAACTATTGCTATCATACTGAATATATAGCAGATTACCACTGATCTGATAAAATTATGACGCATTAGAACAAATACTGTTTTAATTGTATAATGTCATAAGGTTTACAAAATGCTTAATATGTGTCTGAATTGAACCTCATAATAGCATCACAAAGCGGGTAAGTATAATCTGCTGATTGTATCAATGACCTAAATTCTTCACCCCTCTGTGCACCCATGCCCCTATGCCATGTGACTTTGTGGTTCCTCTTAGGAAGGTGCGTCTATTTTCCAGCACTTTAATTCTGAAATCAGCCACTTGACTTTTCTGGCCAGTGGCATGTTAGTGGATGAGATGAGTGCAGACTCTCAAAAGGTGGCTCACACAGTTCCATTTCCTGTCTTGCTCCCTTGCCATGGCCATGATAAGAGACTCAGGCTGGCCTTCTGGAGCAAGAATCAGGCGACTTGTTCTGTAAAACACCAGATAGTAAGTACATTTGGTTTTCTAGGCCATGTGTTCTCCACTGCAACAATTCAACTCTGCCATTGTGTACAAAATCAGTTACAGAAAATATGAAAACAAATGAGTACCTCTGTGTTTCAATACAACATTATTTTTAAAAAAATAATGGCTGGATTCGGCCCAAAGGCCATAGTTTGCTGAGCATGATACTGGGAGAATAAGACACATGGGATAAAGTTGGGTTGCCCCAGTAATGCTTGTGGAGATCTTTCTGAATCAGCCAAGCTTCAGGCAATTTCCAGATACACGAGCCCAGCCACACATCTGGCAGAACTGCCTGGCCCACCTGTACCTTCCAGCTGATGCATGAGCAAACCCCGTCAAGATCAGCTCAACCCTGCAGCGTCGCTGGGTCCTGGGATGATTTGTTATGCAGAATTATTGTGTCAATAGACTATTACTATAGTAGGTAAAGTATTAATTTGGCCATTTTAGAATTGAAGACGGAGCTTAAAGCCTTGGTTATTTCAGGCAGCCAGAAAGGCTCAGAATCAAGACTCAGATATAGGTGTTTTTCAAACCCAGTATTCTATTCACTACACCACACTGCTTCTATCCCTTACTTTTGTCTTTATTTCAGGTGGGTTGTTTTTTTGTTGTTTATATAGAGATATAGATATGTATGATTTAGGCTGAAAAATTAAGAATTTTAGGCAGCTTCTAACTCTCCACTGATTTCCCTCTTAGCCATTAAAATTCATGTCGACATGGCTTAAAGTTTGGATTATTTTCTTTATTTACTAATGTGGATCTCTTTGCAGTGTGTTGGAGTCAGTATTGTCCTGGTTCATATTTTCCAAAACTTCAGGAAAAGGAAATAACTTTAAATGGTCTACTCTTACACACAGCTCCTATCCCTCCGTTTTACGGCTCACATTTTATGCAGGGCTGTCAGGGTTTTCTGAATTAAATGTGACTTAAGGCCCACGCTTGCTGACTGAGGAGGCTCACAGGTCCTATAGCTCATCCACAATCTTGTACTTGAGCTGTCAAGTGTGAGCGATTGGTGCCAAATTCAACCCAACATAGCCCCTTCCCAGTAGTCTGCCTTTGACAACTCCTCCTTGTCAAATCCAACAGTTTACATAGAATATATAGTGAATAAAGTATCCTGAAAGGTATGAATGTAGAGGTGCTGCTTCGGCTGATGGCAGGAACACCTATCAGCTTCCCACAGGGCTGACATTTCAGGCTGGCAGGGGGAGATGATCATAGGATTTTTGCGCTGCCATTTCTAAATGGATTGTAAAGACTCCCAAGGCAAATGCCTCACATCTTACCATCTGCCTCCATGAAGAGTCAGTGTGATGCAACCATGCAACCCAAAAAACTTTTTTTTTTGGTTTTGTATTTATAAAATAGAGCCCTCAGGTGAATGGTGCATAGAGCTTCTGCAGGATTCCCCAGGACTGGGCCTCTCTGCCTTAAAGCTTAAAGCTTCGGGTGCCTTCTCCTCACTGCCTGAAAAAACTTCTGGCCTTAGAATCACTGAATGTTAGATCAGGAAGGTAGCTAACAGTGCTCAGGGATTTTGAAAGTCCCCCTCGTCCATCAATAACTAGGGGCTGGAGTTTGCACAATCGCCCTTCTAGTTAACCTCCTAGCTAAACACAGCAGAGATATGCCAGGTCACTGGCTTCCTAGTTAGTAAGACCCAAGAGGTAGCCTCTGTGTGTTTCAATATGGTTAAAGGGAAAATGTTTCAGTCAGAGAGCGATTGGATAGCTAAGGAAACAGGAAAAGAAGAAGACTATGAAGATAAGCATTGACTGTGCTTGTCCAAGCACCCACAGTGGTGAGGTCTCACGTCATCAGACTTGGCCTTGCCAGGCCTAATTGCAAGGCAGTTCCAAATGTGGAGATGAGTACAGGGTACTGTGATCAATGGACTGTGTGTATCTTTAGTCGATTCATAAGCTCATCTCTATCTTGACATGGATGTGTCAGATTATCTTAGGCTTATGCCATTTAATATTTGATTCCTCTAACTCTCTTTGGTCTAGCTCTATAATCACCAAACATGCCGTTTCACCACACAAGCCTATGCACAGCAGTGAGCAGAGCACTGGGCCATGCAGGGACTCTGGGATCTTTAGTGGTGATCCCACAAGAGAACCAACAGTGGCTTCTCTTAGGACTTAGCTTCCAGGGCAGCTTGACCACAGGGATAGAGTGGACTAATTCTCAGATTCAGAAAAAAAGCAGGCCATAGGACAGTTATAAGTCTGAGTTTCCATGAATTTCCTGCCATTCTGTTTTCCACTCCAGTTTCATTTATATTTAGGTTCTTATGTGTCTGCCTCTCAGGGCTTAATTTACACCTGTGCCCTGAAAGAGTCAGTCTCTCAGTCTTCCAAAGGGAGAGACACATCCATTTGACATTGATTCTACAAGGTTATCTCAACCTTGTTTAAACCACAGAGCCTTGCGATATACATGAAAATCTCATGACCCACCTCCATTCTTCAATGTGCCTGAGACAAATACCAGTGCATCTTACGGATGTTCCCACCTGGCATTAAGAAAATTCCACTTCATTTAATATTATATAATAAAACACTAGGGTTTCGTCCCATATAATACAGATTCAATATCTATATAAGCATACATATTTGCCCTTGCTCCATTGATTCTGATAAGACCCTCCCCATGCTCCACTTGAAAGTCATTGAACCCTCCCCGCAAAACTCCGATCAATGCCCTAGATGATGCCTCTATAAAAGGCACAGGTAAATATCTTCTGATTTCTACAGAAGGATCTTGATTTCCTTGTGCTAGAGCTGGTTTAGAATAGGTAGAAAGAGAACAAGGTGTGAGTGTAAGGAAATGGTGATGTTTGAAGAAGTAAAAGGGCTGCCTGATTACTAAGCATCCATAATGGTTATTACTGGTGATGGTGTCATATTATGCGTGTATGTGTGTGTGTGTGTGTGTGACTGTGTATGTGTACGTCTGTATGCGCGAATGTGAATGCAGACACAAAGATAAATAAACCACAATCTTTATTTTCAAAGTGTGCTAATTAAGTGTCAGAAACAGGGAAATACATCCTTCTTGTCCCTCATAGGTAATCGTGTTAAGGCAAACTGTGCATTTCCACCTATGTCCCATCACAGTTTAAAGTCACTTGCCAAACAGACTTTACTCTAGAGCCAATCCTATCATGTGGTTAGATAGGGATTCCTTGGTGTAAGAAAGACAAAGCCAGTAATAATTCTTCCCCTTCAACCACCCTCCTCCATAAAAGCGGTTTTACTAATAAATCTCCAACATCTAAAGCTTCTCTTATTAGTGAAAATACAGTTAGAAACCATTCTAAATTTTTTTTACAACTTTTATTTAAATTTGGACACTGAAATAAGTAATCCCTAGACTTTTTCATTTTCCTTAAGCATGTTCTGCACGTATACATAGTTCTTAAACCTCTGAGAATATAACATTAGAAAGTCCTTTTCTCTAATAAATGTCTGGTAATGAATATCAAATATTTATAGCTAAATAGATAACCATTACAATAACCACAATCCATTCTGCTACTACTCAGAGAAGCATTAGCAGGTGAATAGAAATTTTAAGAAAACAATGAGATTAGTGACAATGGTTCAACAAAAATCTGACCCAAATCCAGAAAAAATCTCAGCTAACTGAATCTTTATGATTGGTGAATTACTCAAATAATTTACATGTGGAGAACACTTCATTGCTTACGACATACTTTTTCCATTTGCTTCACATACAGAGAAGCATATGACTTCAAAGCATATGACTTATGCGATTTCAAAAAAAAATCACATAAAAACTTTGAGGAAACTGCCAAGCATAGTTGACAGGGTAAGTAGGTTGTCCAAATCCAGAGTGCAGGCAGTGTGCTGATCTATGTGTGTGCATGTGTTTATGCAGGCAGATCCAATTCTTGGATACTGGACTTTTCACTTCTGAGCTCACTGTATTTTCGATTAATTACACCACAATGATTCCCTAAAGCCAATATCCACAGTATGCAAAACTGTTTCTTAACATTAGGAAAAGAAGTACAGAGAAACTGTACAGAATTTTTCACAGTCAATTGACTAATAGGTTTTTGTTGATGGTCTTTAGGGTTGCTCAAGCCATGAAACCTAAAATATTACTTTATGCTTGTGTGGCAAACCTAAATGATTCACAAATGCCACTAAAAGTACCATTTAATAAACAAATAATTAAGACTAATCAAAAGATAGAAAAGAAAACTAATAGCTAATATAAATTGGATGGCATATATAAGACAAATATTGATATTTTAAAAGTTCACCGTTGTTATTAAAGTTTACGTGCACATAATTCCATTTAAGACAAAAATGTCTAAATTTGTGAGTATTTATTTGTAGGTTTATATATTTATATTATATATATTTTACAAATTTCTATGTTTATGTATTTATATTTTTAAATAAAAACCAAACTGAGCAACTCTAGGTGCTAAACCCATTGGGTGAAAGTTTTTAGGGGAACAGGATATCCACATAATCTCAATTTATTACTTTACATATGATTATGGAGATAAATAGATACCTTTACAATGGACAAATCTGATTGATACAACCTTACTAAATTGATCAAATTAACATCACCAATAATAGGGCAAACTGACATCATATGCCTATAGGTGTATTGTAATATGGAAACACGCACCACCAGAAATGTTTAACCTGAATCTAAGAATGCGGAAAATAATAGATAAAACAAATCCTGATTAAGGGTCATTCTGTTAAACAACTGGTCTGTACTCTTCAAAAAAAGTCAAGGTCATTAAAAAAAAGAAAAGAAACTCTTCCATTTTAATGAAAACTAAATAAGATGATAACAGAAGGCAATGTATGGTCTTTGCTTGATTCCTGGATCAAATATACACCAGTTATAAAGGCTATTATCAGGAAAACTGGGGAAATTTGAGTAAGGACTATATATATAATAATATTATATTAATATTAAATTTCTTGGGTGAGATAATGGTATTGTGGTTATTCAGAGATTATCTTGTTCATAGGAGAAAAATGTCAAAGTATTAGGGGTGATGTGTCATGATATCTACAACTGACTTTCAAAATGTTCAGAAAAATTGAGTAGAGAACTAAAGCACATGTGCAAAGTGTTAACAAATGATGGGTCTAGGTGAAGGGTATACAGAGAGTGACTGTACTATTTTTCACCTCTTCCGTAAGTTTGGCACTTTTGAAAATAAAAAATTGGGAAAAATAAAACCGAACAAAATTATTCTTTAAATTTTTTATTACATATGCCCATTTCAGCAGTATTGAAATATAGGTTTCCTATACCCACAATCCTTTTATAGATTCTACATATGAAATGCTGAATGAATGCTACAAATTATAACAATCAAAATTTCCAACAAAGTACTTTAGGAAGACAGAATACATAAGAATTATGATGTTAAATTTCGAGTACAAGTATGAAACAAGAATACAGGATATTGGTGATGCTAATATTCAAAATGAGTTTTCCCTGGTGCCTAAATTCTTGGCTCCCCTCCTACCTAAAACCTAGGGAAGTATTCATTATGTATATAAAATTTTAAGTACAGAATTCTTAAAACACCAGTTGGATGTTGAGTTGCATGATTCTCTTTACAGGTACAATTTATTCCTCAGCAAACTGTAAGCCATTGAAAAAGTAACTCCATAGCCAACAAAAAAGCCCAAAGCCCTGTTTGGCTGGGGAAGGGGTGTCAAATACGCAATTGTGTGGTAGATTCGTGCTCCAACAAAGAGTCTGAAGTGCAGGAGGGCTGTAGAAAGATCTGGACCACTCAGGGAATACAGAAGGCCAATACCAAGAAATGGAACAATATTTTCAAGGTCATTCAGGTGGGCCCTGTGGAAAAAGATGACTATTAAAGACACTAATTTCAAAAGCAGCAGAAATATACTCCCATTTCCCTGTCTTCTAAAACTGAAAATAAATGCTAATGGATCTTTAAATTGCAAAGTAAGATTCATTTTTTTCTCTCAGACTGCCTGGCTTCCTTACCCGCTTGACTTTTATTTAGAATGTCTCATTATTTTTGTTTCTTTTTTATTTTTAGTGCTTGTTTAAACATAACAGACATGGTAGTTTGTAATTTCTAGATATCAAAACTACATCTATCTAATAAAATGTGCTCCATTTTTATAAATATGAAGTATCTTCTCTTCTGAGGTTCATAACAATTAGTAATTCAAGATTCTTCCTATAAAAACACTTTTTCCCCCCGGAGGAAGAAAACCATTTCGATGATGACCTTTCTTAAGATTCGAAGATGACCTTTCACTTCTGCTACACTACGAAAATGGTTATTCGTGAGTCCTTGCCAAATCAAACCACTAGGATGTCAAGAATTAATTTACCAATTAGTATCAAGAATCTTAACGTCCAAATAACAGAACACACAACTAGCCTTTCAAATATGGGTAAAGTCTGGGCCAACCTATCTTCAAAATGCCAAAGGAAGTAGTTAATCATGATGGTGCAAAAGTACAAAGTATACACAAAAATGATGGCTGAAAGAGAAAGAGAGGTTTTCTAAATTTTATCTTTATACCACAGCTAGTAGAAAACAAAAGGCATGGTTTAGCCACAGTTTTGCTCCAATCTATGAAACCTCGGGTCTCTCAGGCTAGGACTGTTAATACAAGGCACATCGATTATTGACTTGCCATTTTTAAAAAAGCTTAATTTTAAAATATGATGTCCCTTTTAAAGTCTACAAAATTACAAAATATTTTAGAATCTAAGCTAGGAATGGGGATTTTGATGGAGTTTGTCAGCTACGGATACATATTTCACAATGAAACATATTTCTGTTTTCTGTTACTGTCTTTTTAGCAGAAAATATAACTATTTCCTATTGCCTGCTCAGTGATCACCATTATCCTCTTTCTTTTCCTTTCTCCTGTTTTCCTACATTATCTTTAACTTTGCCCGACGAAGCTGATCACTGCACGAAGAGTTGAAGAGAGCAACAGCAATGTAGATAAGTAACGGTTCGAAAGGCTTAGACAAAGAAGTACCTGCCCCTGAATAAAAGCAAAGACAGAAAGACAGGAAGCAAAGAGAGAAAGATATGAATGTCCCTGTGCCCTCTCTTTCATCAAACAACCCCAAGGCTACTGAGAATAAGGTGGGCAAGAGAAGACAGGCAATACCATTTTCTACTAAAGAAGGGCCCGCTTCCTCAATTACACCACGTGCATTTGTTTTGGTCCTCTGAATTCTCCTGCAGGACTGCAGGGATTATCCTCACCGCCAACCTTGGGCCTGTTAGTGTTCTCCTTCCCAACAGGCTAAAAGGTCAGAAATTTTAAAGTGGAGGAAGAAATTATCATAGGGACAGACCCTCCGGAAAACAATATCTACTTCTAAGCCCATATCAAGCAATTGACAAATAGAATGCAATGTTATAGCGGAGAAGACGTCAAGGACAATAGAAAGACATGGGGCAGAGGAAAGGAAGGGTGGGGCAGGGGTTCCTTTGACTTTTCTGGCTCCTCCATTTTTTTTTTTGTGGCCTCACTCTCTCTCTATCTTATTTCTCCTTTTCAATTCTCTTTCTCTTTCTTCAGCCCTCAAAAGGTTCTCACAGATAACACTCCTCATGGTCCTAGTACAGATAGACCCTCATGCTCTGTGCTAACGCAAGCCATCGTATGTGCTGTTCTCTTTAGACCCTGTTCCAGGCATACCCTTCCTCAGCTCTCCCAGTGAGAACCTGCCCTAGTTCAATATCACCCTCTTCCGCTTCAACCCTTCCCTCTGTGCAAACAAAAGACCCCTTCCGAGAGTGGCAGCTTCCTTCACTTTAGTGCCATTTATAGACAGCTGTCAAAAAACCTATTACCAAGTGGATATCAGTCTTCTTGAGTGACCACTTTCTCCCTGAGCCTATCTCCTCCCCCCCCCAGACTCCATGTTCCCACTTCTCTCTCCTTTGGACCGGTGCCCGTTGGCACACGTGTGCTGTGTGACAGGCCCTCCCACCAGCTCTGTGCTCATGATGTCACAGCCACACCTCATCCCCTCAGATCAGAATCACTCGGATCTCAGCACCCACCTGACCTGGAACAGAGCTGCTACACGCATCTAGGAATTGTCAGGGAGCTGACAAAAGGAGCTCCACACCGGATTTCTCTCTCCTGACTCCCTCATCTCAGCCAAAGCTCTTCTCTCTCAGCGTCCCGCAGTGTGTCCAAATCCCCAAAATGGAATTTTCCCAAACTGATGTGATTTCTCCTCTCCTCTTCCTCTTTCCAAATCCTAATATTCTTCAAGGTCTTCCTTCATGAAATACTCCTAAACATCCTAGGAACTTATACTTTGTGCCCCGCCACTTTAACATGTAACGGAGCACTGCTTCGTATGATTCTCTAATTGCTACATGCATGTTGGTCTTATTTTCAGGGGGAGCGTTATAAACCCAGGAACCCAGTCTTACAGCTCTTTGGTAGCATCCCAAGGGAAGTGACAGCTGATACATACATGATGAAATCTCCATGAATGCTTTGTTTATGCACTGGGGCTACAGGGATGTCATCTAGTTCAACCCCTAGCCCAGGCGTCCTCAAACTATGGCCCGTGAGCCACATGCGGGTGTTTTTGTCCGTTTGTTTTTTTACTTCAAAATAAGATATGTGCAGTGTGCATAGGAATTTGTTCATAGTCTTTTTAAACTATAGTCCGGCCCTCCAACAGTCTGAGGGACAGTGAACTGGCCCCCTGTTTAAGAAGTCTGAGGACCCCTGCTAGCCGATGCTCGTTTCTTGAAAGAATCCCCAGCAAGTGTCACTTAGATTCCAACAAATGCTCTCAGTGAAGGAGTATTCTCTACATTAGAAGGCAGTGTATTCTAAGCGTCTCTCCTTTCCCTAATACCAAGCCCTAGCCTTATTTTTGTCTTTTGAATGAATCCCTTTATCTCACCAGCTACCCTGTTTGCTTTTCAATTTCTTTTTATCTTGTTGTATTGAATGTATATGGGTCTTGAATGCTTCCCAGAACAAGGTAAGATAGGATTAAATAAAGAAATATGTAAAGTGCTTTCTAACCATCACTGATTTCTATCTGCCCAGAACTCAAGTAACTTACCTTAAGCCCACGTATCTTGATATTTCAACACGTTACTTTAAGTCTCAGATTAATCGTGCTATATGTGTATGTATTCATTTTCTCATTATTGCACACCGTAAAGCATACTTTGCCCTTCATTTGTAGCCCCATTCTGTTCCTGCCATTTGAAATATGCTTTACATGTGGAAGTGATAAGAGAGGAAAAAAGTTTAGGCTAAAAATGGGAAGGGGAGATTCTGGAAACCCTTTCTCTGAAAAGTATCTCCAAAAGTGTGTAATAACACTTTTTTAATAATATGAATTTTTTGGATGGGGCAGATAAGTTCTCAAAAATTATTAATACAACTAGAAACTGGACATCTTGTCTTTCTTGGAGATGCTCCAATTGCCACAATGAAAAGCCAGTATCTGATCACCAGGGGGCGCTGTGCACACAATCGCTGCACCTCCTCAAGGACACTGAACCCTTTAGGAAGTAGGATCAATTGTTCTTACTAAAATGTATTCGCAACCTGACTAGAGAATCAACTTAGATAATAGCTTTCTCCTCTAAAAGTGCAATCCCAAGGGCACGGGGTAAGGGTAGGAGGTGGGAAAGAATAGTGGGGAGGAATCTAAAATCCTCAAATAAATATCTTTTGTTAAGCTTTCACTCATGAGACTTACTTGGATCTTCATTTCAATTTTACTAATGCTACTGAGAGTCTAATTGCTATCACTTTCCAGTTATTCCTAGTCAATTTCATGAGTGTAGGGCCATGATTAGCATCATGCTCACAGCTGCCTGCTCTAAAAGGGAAGTACACAAACGACAAGACAAAGCTTCAAACTGCCTGATGTCTCTTCAGTGGTTCTGAGAATTCCAAGCTTCACGCACCTTTTCTGATTTTTATTCTTTTTCATCATTACACTTACAATTTTTCCTCTGATAGTGTTTCAAATTTACACATTGATTCCTTGTCCTGACACTATTTTAGATTCATACTCTTGGCACAACCCATTTTCCAGGTCTGTTGATTTACTAGGTAGGACTGCTGAATGAATAAGCATTTAGCTAAGTGAAACAGAAAATGAAATTGTGTTCTAAGTATCCAGTAAAGATTTTCTCTTAGAAGGAAAACATTCTTGCTGATGAATACCTTGGGAGTAGAACTGTTTTGCATGAGCCAAGAACATAAATTTAATTTTAGTATTGAAAAAGCCGAAGAGTATATAAGGTGAGAGGGGACCCTGGAAAATGGTGCCATGCTGGGCACCAAGTGAGTGGAGAAGGTACGGGCACATTCCCCAGTGACAGGACGCTAAAGGAAGGACACCATCTGACACAGCACTCTAACATACAACTTGAAATGTTTGCATAAACTCCTCTGTGCTTCCACTTAGTCAGGTCTACTTTTATCCACACTTTCTAGTTGATTTTTCGAGGGAATTGAGAAAAGGTCTGAGTTTACATCGGAGTAACAAAACGCAGAACATAGAAACATGCACAGATCTGGAAGTCCAGATCCAGAGTTAATCTTGAGACCATATGCCCCAAGGGAATCTGCAGAAATCTCAGGAGAGACTTTAGCCTTTCACAGGGAATTGAAAAAGGGATAATGCAAATATAATCTAGATCCTAAAGAGACTAGAGACTCCAGCTGATATCTGAATTACAAAAAAAGGAAAACTTTTTTCTTTCAGTATTCATTTCACTATCTATTCATACTCATCAAATTGAGGAAGTATATTCACATACATTCATTATTATTTCCTATCTAACCTACTCATCAAAAATCCAAATATCTGCAAATTTAACTGTGGCTTATAAAAACTCTTCACTAATTCTTTAATTGTATATAATTTTATGTGTTCCTTCAATGTGCCTAGAACTGCACCATAGTTTGGATGAGCATCAGAAAACACTAAATGAGAAGACAGTATATAACTTTGGTGTTTCACATGTTAGAAAAAGGTGACTAAAGGATTGGCAGTGAATCTCAATATAAAATATTTCACGATTTACATGACTTTATGATAAAGATTAAGAAATATACCTCCCATACCTCCCAAACTAGAATTCAACCTGCTTTTCAAATAAGTATATTAATTGTATTGTTAGGAAACTGTATAGATGGTATCTTGGCTTATTGCTTTTCATTGCTTTTCATTGTTCATTGAATTCCCAGTACATTAAACATAGTATCTACAAAAGATACATAGTATCTACAAAAGACAGAGAGAGAGATAGGGAGATTGATTTCCCTACTTCTGCAAAAATTATCAACACTCTTATTTTGAATCTTATGCAAAAACACCTGGTTGTTCAACTTTTTATGAGTGGGTTTCACCTCTGGAGAAAGATGGCAAAACTGCAAGAATCCACTGTCTTCACTTTACCTCCTACCTGCCATACTTTTGATATATCCCTCTACAGAGCAAAGCCATTAACCCCAACAAACTGCATATGAAAGTACAGTATTGCAAAACTGGCAATACGTGCAATTGCAGTGATACTTGGAGACTTTTAGATCCCTAAATTTCTGCAATTATCATATATAGTAGGTAAAATGACTGGCTTTTTATCCTTCTTCTCCAAGATTCCAGGATCTTCATCAAACTCCTTGGCCAAAATTCTTTGATCTAGTAAGTAATTTCTAGACATGGTGGTTTACCTTCGTACACGTTCCACTCTGTCATCTGTGCGAAGATACTTCTTGGCATTTTCTCCTTTGCCAAAGCCTGCGCAGTCTTCTGGGTTGGCAAAAACCTATTCCAAATACCAAGAAAAAAACTTATTCCAAATACCAATTAACATGGGGATATCCTACTTGGTTAGTTATTTGCATTTCAATAAAAGAAATACAAGCATCCAGGTGGCACTTATTAAAAGAAAATTTGGAGCAATAAGGCAAACACGGGGGAGGGAGGAGCATCTATAGTTTGAACCTAAATTTTTATTAACAATGCAAAAATTTTTTAAAAAGGCATAGAAAAGAACTTAAATAAAAACCAGCATATAAAACAGTATAAAGGAAGCAAAACTGGAAAAGAAGCATAATTCTAGTCATCATTGACTATTATTATGGCTCACTGGCATCTCTTTCATAGCGATGTTGACACAACTTCCCTTGAGTGTATTAACATTTCCAGGTGATTGGCTCTTCTGAAAGTAATAAGTTTACTTGTCAAAGATGTTAGAGAACAGGCAAGAAGCATAAAAGAAAGGTGTTTTGTACTATGTTAGGATATGCGTACCACTTTTCTTTTTCCTAAACTCGAAAAAACTTTTGAGTTGAAAAATACTGTGCAGTGAAATTTAAGAAGCTGAATTGCATTCCTAAGAATAACACTACATATTCATATATTCCTTCCTGCAATTATTATGCTGTTTGAAATGATTTCCCCTTCCCTTGAAACTTGAAATATGCATTTACAAAACATGTACACATGTCCCACTGTTTAATAATTTACTATAAAGAGAAACACAGACTGCAAAATCAGTCTTAATTTAAGCTTAAAAAATCTCATAAATATTACATTTTTTCTTAATATGATATGAGCATTTATTACAGATGAAGATGTTGAGGAAAACTGACAGGCAGAGATGTGATACAGTATCATCAGCTTTTGAGGTCAGGCTTGTCTGCCTTGCTCATTTTAGTGTCCCCTAAACAAGTGCCTGGCACATCCTAGATGTACAATAAATACGTTCTGAACAAAGAAATAAATGTATTACAATGGAAAGTGCAAGAAATTTGGATTTAAAACAATCTCAATTTGAATCTCAGTCTCACCCTTTACTTGTATGTAACCTTGGGTAAGTTATTGCTATGAACTGACTGTTTGTGTCCTCCCAAAATTCATATGTTGAAGCCTGATCCCCAGTGTGATGGTATTTGGAGGTAGGGCCTTTGGGAGGTACTTAGGCCATGATTGTGGAGCCCTCATGAATGGTATCAGTGCCCTTATAACAAGAGACAGGAGAGAACTTACTTCTCTCTCTCTCTCTCTCTCTCTGCCCCTGCCTCTCTCTCTCTCTGCTTTACCCATATGAGGATGCAGTAAGAGGATGGCCATCTATCTGCAAAACAGGAATCAGGCCAGGGATGGGGGACCTGTAGCCTTAAGGCCGAGTGTGCCTCTCTAGGTCCTTAAGTGTGGCTTTTTAACTGGATCCAAAATTTTATTTTTATTAATACAAGTTTTTCATCTCTAGTACTTTTATTTTTAAAATGAATATTTAAAATACCAAAGAATAAAATAATTTTCAACAAAATAATTCTCCCAGATTGACCAGCACGCTTAGAACATTAGTAAGCCACAGGGCTAAACTGACAGCTACTTCACTCATGGTTTAGTTCTAACTTCCAGCCAGTTCTGACTGGCTCCACTACCACACAAGGCTGGTTGGTGAGGGTTTATGGGGGTCAGGTACACCAGTTGGTTATCAGCTTTTGACAAGGGCGCACCGTGTTTCTGTTTGCAGTGGAATTTGTGAATAGTTGCACCGCTCTACAGAATTTTTTAGTTCCGTCTGTTTAACAGCCCATTATGTCAAAAAAGACCAAGAGAACGCCGAAGGAAGAAAACATTTTTTAATGAGGATTGGGAATTGCAATATTATCTTGTTTATGCTAAAGATGATTTGCTTGCTTTGTGATACTGCAATATCAACATTCAAAAAATTCAATGCTCATCAGCATTATAACACTCATAAGGACCACAAATATTTTAAATTAGAGGGAGAGGCATGAAAGGTTGTATTGTAGAAATTAAAAGATAAGAAGCAAAAGCAAAAACAATTCTTTCAAGCAACAACAGGACGTGGAAATAATGCCACTGAAGCAACTTATAAAGTTGCTTAGATACTCAAGAAAAAGGGTGTGCCATTCAGTGATGTAGAAATTGTGAAAGAATGCATTGTCGAAGTTGTAGGATGCTTAGACCTGGACAATATTTCAAAGTACTGCCTCTTTCAAGGAGAACCATAACGGATCTGCAGCATGAATTCACCTTCAACTTAACATAACAACTCCATGCAATATTTCAAGAGGAAAATATATATTATTCAATCACTTTGGATGAATCAAATGATACTACTGACTAGGCACAGGTTTTATACTTCATTCAGGTTATAACAGAAGATTTTCTTTGCTACAAAGAGTTACTCACTTTCAACACTCTTGAGAACAGAACATGGTATCTTTAACAACTTTCAAGATAAATGTCATGAAATTGGACTGAATTTGGTCAATTTAGTGAGTATATGTACAGATGGTGCACCTTCCATGACAGGAAAACATGAAGGGTTTATTCACAGATTAAAAAAAATTATTAACAGATCCAGATACTGTCATTTCTTTTCATTGTATCTTGCATCAGCAAAATCTTTGTGCTAAAGTGACACTTTCAACGGGTTATAAATATTGTTAACATATTTGTACAAATGCAACATAGTATCACCAGTTTTGTAACATGCTAAAGTTGAACAAGATATTCAGCATGGATTTGCCTTATCATTCTAAAGTTCATTACCTATCACAGGGACAGGTGTTAGCCAAAATTTTATCTCTTCAAGAACAGATAGTTAAATATTATGAAGGACAAAATCAGCAATGTGAATTATTGAAAGAAGACTTCTATAGGAATGCAGCATTTCTGTGTGATATCATGTCAAATCAAAACAACTTAAATATTTCTTTGCAAGGTAAAACTAAGTCTATATATGATATGTTGCCAAAAATCCAAGCATTTAGAAAAAGGTTATCATTTTTCAAAACACTTCTTCTTCAAAAGGAAATTTCAGAACATTTTCCCCAGTTAGCAAAGGTCACTGATGAGTAGGATGATATATGTGAATCATTTGAAGAATATGCAGCTGTTATAGACCTATTAATTGCAGAATACAATGAAAGGTTCACTGACTTTGAGAATCATAACGTCCCACTTAAATTAGCATTTCAGCCTCACCTAGTTGATATCATCAAAGCACCTAAAGAACTACAGATGGACTTGATTGAGCTCTCAGTAGATGACATTTTAAAGTCATTGTTTGATGCTAAGAAAGATCCAACTGAAATAAGGAAAAGTGCCTTCGGCAACATGCCTGAAAAAAATGCTTTCTTGCTTTTCAAACATTTATTGCTGAGAATCTATATTCTCCTACCTAACCCAAATCAAGATACCCTTAAGATCACAAATGTCCGATACCCATCTAGGGGATCATCTGAAACTGCAGACCTCCATGCTGCAACCAAACATTTAAATGTTTTCCAACAAAAAAGCAGACACAACAAAGTCATTAAAAGCTTAGTTAACTTTAAAATTAAGAGTTTTCATTTTTTGAAAGTATTAAGTACACAGTGGTTAGTTTTTTATAAAATAATGTACGTTTTTAAGTATATCTAATTGAAGTTTCTTGAATGTGGCCTTATTAGATTACAGCTAATTTAACGTGGCCTTCCAACACATGAAAAGATTCCCCACCCCTGAATCAGGCCTTCAGCAGACACCAGATCTGCTGGCATTTTTATCTCAGACTTGCCAAGGCTCCAGACCTGTGAGAGAGAAATGTTTAAGCCACTCTCTTTGAAATCGAGCAGCCCAAACTGCCTTTATAACTACCTGAACAGTCTTTCAGTTCCTCTTCTATAAAATGGGGTAAAAACAACCCTCAATTCACCTGACCATGCTACTAATTATGAAAAACGATTCAGTGATCAGGCACATATAACTAGTGTTGTGACTCCTGGCACGACAAACCTGAATTTCTTATTAAGGAAGGGCCCATTTCCTTGGTGTCATTCCTCACTAGAGGGCAGTGTGGACCTGGTAGCAGAGAGTCAGGTTGTGACCTACAGCTCCAACACTGTGCCCCACAGAGACTTAACCACGTGGGCAGGTGCCAACTATTAACATGCAAATATCCTTCCATTAGGAGAACAGAGATCTCTAGATAAAATCAAGGCTCTGGAGGAAAAAAAACTCAGGACAAGCCCTAAGAGAGAAACAGGTGGCTTCCAGGAAGAAGGTGACAACAAATACAGGGACTATATACCAATGAAAATCTTTTAACTTTGTCAAGGCAGCCTCACTCATTCCCTTTCCTGAGCCATAAACCCTGCCAGAATACTGAATGTGTGCCTCAAAATCTTTCTACCACTTTTCAAATGCCTGCTTTTTTCTAAAAAGTCCTTCCTATAATGCTGCGTAGAAAAGGCATGCACTTAAGAAGTCAGAAGTATACAAAATTTAAAAGGTTCATTCTAATCATAAGAGGCTCTACTGTGGGAATAAGAATTTTAATTCTCTGCCTTTTCTTTTTCTTTTTTTTTTTTCTTTCTTTCTTCTTTTTTTTTCCTCCCTACTCTCCCCTCACCAAATAATACTTTTAACCTATAATAAAACTGAAAACAACAGTTAACTGTCTGGGAAATGACTGTTTTCTAAACTCTAATTGGCAAAATTAACTCCAAAATCACAGAAAGTCTCCTTGAAAACTTTGATACTCCAGAAATCTCATCTGCTAAAAAGAATGACAAAATGTAAGAATCACAATGAAAAAAATCATTTACTATTTCCTGAGAGAAGCAACTGTTCCATAAGTATATTAGATCCATCTGCATCAAATGATTATATACTTCACTTAACAGCATTAAACAGTGTGATATTGGGCTGTACAAAAAAAGAAAAAAAAACAAATAAATTAAGAAAACTGCTTTCCAGAATTCCAACCCTTAAAAGTAAGAAAATTTTACTTTCAAATTTCTTACCTTTCTTGTTAGTCTATAGAATGCGGTTGCTGTACTCATAAACATCATTTTTGAAAGAATAATTGTTGCATAGGAGGCAAAGGCCATGAATACCTCATTTTCCATTAGCTGGGTAAGGTCAGCCATTTTTTTCAATTTTGGTCTGAAATCTTAAAAAGATTTTAGATAAGATGAGAAAAAGCACACACAAATACCCAAAACAACTTGATGATCATTCGATTTGCTTATATTGCAGCATTAACTGTTAATATACTGTTCTTAAAAGCACCTTGGGTTATATCCAGAAGAAATGAACGTTTCATTTAAAAATTTTTAAAGTAAACAATATTATGTTTTCTCTAGTTCTACATCATTAAGCTTAGCGACATCAAACAAGTACTGAATGAAAAAGTAGAGGGTATTACAAGCAAAACTAAATAGCCAAATGTCCTAAACATAGACTAAAATCATATGTTTGCACTGAGATGAACTATAGGTTGAATACACAAGACCAGAGGTCTTAAACTGATCTCTTTAGAAGCATCAAACTATGTACAGAGTAGCACCACTGCTGTTCTATTAGGAAGGCCTAGGTTCTAATCTGTGTCCTGCCCAACTTACAGTTTTTTCATCATTTCAGTAGTATTCAAAATCACAGGCTCCAGGATTTGCATTCCATTCCACCATTAAGCTACTAAACTTGCTTGAAAGATTCAGCCTCTTTGAGACTAAATTTCCTCATTTATAGGATAGGAATAGCAATAGTTTCTAACTTAATGGGCTGTTGCAGAATTTCACTGAGATAACACGTGAACGATACTTAGCATAGCACCTGGCCGATGAAAAACCTTCAAGTTTATGATATCTTTATCATGGTCATCACTATCATCATGATCATGGTCATCACTAATACCAAGACAGGTAAAGGACAGAAGCGGTATAATGGAAACATCACAGTAACAGGCTTGCAAATGCAAGGTAAGGAATTAGCATTTATGGCACCTTCATAGAAGGAATAAGAGAAAGAGAATTAGTTTTATGTGACTCTTTGGGTCATTTCACATTCCATAGTTACACCCATCTAAAAAGCTGTCGAATAAAGGAATGTCCCTACCTGCGTTTGGAGTTAGAAGTATAATCGGCAATGTGGTCAGGAGGAAAGCTAAGGCACACTGGTGATACTGAAGTCAAAGCATGTGGGACTTCAGAGTAAGTCTTAAAATTTAAACTCTCAGCCATATTTGACAGTCATTCTTTGTTACCTCCTCTTGTCCTTTCATCAGCCCGGCTATCGACTTCTTCTGTCTCTTCCACAGAAACACACATCTTTTCCCATCCCCAAGCTTAGACACTAGTTAACCTGCTTAGCATGTAGTACTACCTCTTCAAGAAGACATCTGTTCATCTGTTCCTGCCTTTAAAGCTCACCCCCTGCATATGACCATATTAGCCTGAAAAGTATCAGATTCCAATCATTCTATCCATCTCCCAATAATTTATAAATATATATATATATATTTCTATATATATTGTTACTGATCATATAGTTGTCTACTGTTACTGGTGAATATGATATAAGCCACATAGACTTAATTTTATAAGAGTGTGCTATGTGTCCAACTATGCCATGTGTGTTTTGCACAATAATACATAATCTTTGTAACTGTTACATAATCTTTGCGACTGTATTTTACTTGTCATAACTATATCCATTTCGCAGATGAAGAAAATGGGAATTAGCCAAGCTGGGACATAAACCCAGGGCTTTGACCTCACATTCCATACACTAACCACATTGTACTGTCTCCTTCCAGAGACTTGATTAATTCAGCTCTCAACTGTTTAATTCTGCTTAATTCTGATGCACCTGATATTGACTGAATGCCCACTTTGTGGCTGGCATAGCTGGGCGTCTTTGGCATCTGTTATCTTTCCTTTTCCAGTTATTCCCTGGGGTAGGTATTATCATTCCCATTTTGCAGATGAAGAAACCAACGCTTCCTAAATATTAATAAATCCCTATTTTTGTTTTCTTAGACTAAAAATGTACTCCTTGGATTTAGGCAAATAAAAACTATATATTCTATTTTTTTTTAAATCTCACATATGATAGCAAATTAATCCACAGGTCTGTAGTCTTGAAAGCACAGTCTGTTAGATTAGTTCTCAGTGCAAGATAATACTTTCAATAACATTTAATGTATCTGCTCTTATTCTAGTATTGAGGAGGTGAAAGTCATGAATAAACTGCATTATCCTTCAGAGCACATAAAAAGTAATTTGCTCAATAAAGGATCGCTAAGTCCTATGCCTCTAGACAGAGATCTGAAGAAATACAGCAGGAATGTTAATTTTTAAAAAATTGAGAAAAGTTTATAAAGTAGGAAGTTGCTACTTAATAACAACCTTAAAACTAAAATAGTCTCCGTAGTTCTCTACTAATGTTCCTAGAATTAAATTTATTTGGGGATGAAATAAAAGTCCAGAGAACTTTTTTTTCCCCCTCAGTGAAAATCAGTATTGAAAGAGTAGAGAAAAAGTGGAAGCCTTCCAGAACTGTTAGTGGGAAAAGAACACAAAGATGTCAGCAGCTGGGGAAAAATGGGAATGGGAGGCAGTTTCTTTAAAAGTGAACACAAAGAAAGTACACTTCACATAAAGTTTCTCAGTCATGAAGAATGTGGCTTAACTTCTCAAGTCAGTGGTTTTGGGAGATGGGCCAACACCCAGCCTCTGATACACACCCTATAGGTCAATGAACCACCTCTCCTGGACATCTTCCATTGCCAAAGTACCTGAGGGCCAGGTAATGAGTAGTGAAGGTAAGAAAATTAAGAAATAGAAGTCGGCCAGTCGTCGTGCGTCACACCTGTACTCTGTACTCTTAACCTTGATCGTTTGAGGTCAGGAGTTCAAGACCAGCTTCAACAAGAGCAAAACCTCATCTCTACTAAAAATAAAGAAATTAGCTGGGCGACTAAAATAAATAAATAAAAAAAAAAATTGGCCAGACATGGTGGCATATGCCTGTAGTTCAGCTACTTGGGAGGCTGAGGCAGGAGGATTGCTTGAGCCCAGGAGTTTGAGGTTGCTGTGAGCTATGCTGATGCCACAGCACTCTAGTCTGGGCAACAGAGCAAGACTCTGTCTCAAAAGAAAAAATAGAAGTCATTTATAGTATGGATTATAGCCATTTTGGTCTGGACTTCTCTTTTCCCGCCAAAGCTGATTTATCATTAAATTACCATGAGCCTGATGTACAAAACTCAAGCCACTATGATGGATAGGCACTATAGTCAAAGTTACTGAAAGCTTTTACCAGGAAAGGTTGCCAGAAGGAATAAGAGCAGTCCAATAGTAATAATAATTAAGAGGCAATAATAAAGAAATAAAATGTGAGATGACCTGAGTATTCTAGGAATAAAAGAGAAATAGGCCGGGCGCGGTGGCTCACGCCTGTAATCCTAGCTCTCTGGGAGGCCGAGGCGGGCGGATTGCTCGAGGTCAGGAGTTCAAAACCAGCCTGAGCAAGAGCGAGACCCCGTCTCCACTATAAATAGAAAGAAATTAATTGGCCAACTAATATATACAAAAAATTAGCCGGGCATGGTGGCGAATGCCTGTAGTCCCAGCTACTTGGGAGGCTGAGGCAGGAGGATCGCTTGAGCCAGGAGATTGAGGTTGCTGTGAGCTAGGCTGACGCCACGGCACTCACTCTAGCCTGGGCAACAAAGCGAGACTCCGTCTCAAAAAAAAAAAAAAAAAAAAAAGAGAAATAATCCGAGAAAAAGCAAGTAGGGAAAAACATGAAACTTGGTTATGAATTACAGAAGATATTTACAATGATGAATTACATTTGCACAGTGGTTTGTACATTTTATCATCCATTTATTGGCCAGCATAGTAGTGAATATGTCCACCTATCTCACCAGATTAGGGCTCAGTCCCCAATGCGGAAGTGACTGCCTTATAAGAGGACGCAGGGTAGAGTATCCTAACTGAGTAAAGTGGAAAGTGCTCAGCAAAGCACTGAGACCTACTAAGTGCTATGTAGTGTTTAGTAAATAAGAAAGTTCTGACTTTGGAGCTGTTCCAGGCACTGAGGATGCCATTTTAGAATTTTCAAAAACCTTTCACATACTCTATCTCACTTAATCTGATAAGCCCTAAAGTAGTCAGAGTAAATATTTTCTCTAGCTTTAGTATACAAGGAAGTTGAGGCTCAGAGTGGTGGAGTGAGTAATACGACCCAAATTCACAGCTGGAGAGACCAAGACTGGAATTCAGTTTTTTCAACCATTTACCTCATGGGCTAACCACCATCAAGGCTAAGAATTCTAGACAACTCTGGTCTTCTGGAGGCTTTTTCCTGTTAAATCCCATTCCTCTCCTGTTACCCCCCACCTTAGAATCTATCAGAGAAGTGTCTACACCTCACAGTTAATCCCTCCCCTTTATAGGCTCTTGGCCAAACAGAGCAAAGTTCTCTTCTTCTCAGGATTATGCGGCCTCTCTACGCCAATATTGTGAAACACATGGAAAATCTGGGCACGCATGCCCAGTACCATGACTCTGCAATTTTGTGCCTTCTGAAACTAACAAACACTACCTATGAGATTGTTTTTTTTTTTTAAATAAAGATAATTCAATGTCCATGTTGCTGTTTACATTAATCGATTCTAGAAATGACTGAAGAGGCTGTGGTAGCTGCAAACTCAGCCTCCTATGTGGTCTCATGAAAAAGGGATCCAGAGCCCAGGGGCCAGGAGGAAAATGCTGGTGGCTGGGGGTTTAGGGGGGGCAGAGGAGGGTGTGGTGGGAAGTCCATTCTCAGGGTACTGCAGGGACCTCCTTTTCCAGGCTCCAGGATTAATAAACACCACTGTAAAACAAGCCCTTGGAAAAATTTTACTTGTCTGCCACAGAGATTAATATTCAAATATGGACAGATTTGCCATTATTTAAATGACCAAAAATGGTCAGCACACATAGTCATCTTATTTTGGAAAGAGCAGAGGACTACAAAGCCCAGGACTACCCTAACTCCCAGGAGAGCAGGGCTCCAGGGCATGCAGATGGGGGGCCTAGCCTGGCTACAGCCCCCCAGAGAATCCTAGGTTTAAAAACTATTAGCTGGGGATGTAGGCGGACACACTATAATGCTTCATAACCACCCAGGTGGCACTCATTGGGAGAGGATATATGAGAAAATAAATATTTTGCTTAAATTACGACATTTCAAGTGGAGCAAGGAGGCCAGAAGACTTGCATGCGCTCTTCTCTCCAATGCCCCAGTGCAGCCAGAGCAATAATATCCGAGGCCTTAATTCCCAAAAAGGGTTCCCTTCTCCTCTCCTCCTTCCACGTGTCTTCCTCCTCCAGACTAGGGGACAGGCGTGGGGTGACACACGTGAGAACCCTCCCACCGGGTTTTATCCTTAGCTCTCCAGTCATCTGGCTATAAAATCAATATCATAATCCAATCCACATCTTCTTGCACTGCCAGCGAACATCATTATGATGATGATTATTAATTATTATTATAATTTTTAAAACTTGCCGATGCTTCTCTTGCCTATCAAAGCGGACCGAGGAGAGCAAACCGTGTCTTGCAACAGGCACGAAAGTCCACGAAATCAGAGCCACCGCGACTTCCCCTTTTCCTGCACGTGCCTTTCCCTCGCTCCCGGAGTTCAAGGGACCCTTTGGAAGTGGAGGCTGCCTCGACTTCACATTAAAAAGTGAGGCAATCGTCACTTAGACACGAAAAGACTTGCTACTGTCAAGGTTCGTTCTAAGGAGTTTGAGAAACGGGAAAACTTGCCCCCCGCCCCGACCCCCCACCTGCTCACCCCCCAGGGGAACAGAAGTAACAGTGTCCCTGCAGGAGTGAGCGACTGGAAAGCGGAGGTTTGGCAGCTCAGTGGAGCCAAGAGCTTGCGGGCCGCTGGCAGAGACCCTCCAGCCTCGCGCCCGCCGCCACCCCCTGCGCGCCCTCCCTCCGCGCCCCCGCCCCGGGCACCTGCCGTGAAGCCGAGCCGCGGGGACGCCGCCGACCTGTCCAGCCGCCGGGCGCGCGGGCACTGCAGGCGGCGGGCGGTGTCCCCGCGCGGGCCGCACGCAGGCGCCGCCCCCTCCCCGGCTAATCTCGTGGTAATTAGCTCTCCCGAGTTGCAACCCGACTTCCCAACCTCGCCAAGCCCCTCCCCTGAATCGCCTGATCGTCCCCCCGCCCCCCTCCCCGGAGTAACCCCGACTATCCGTTCCCTTCTTTGAACTTCTGTATTTGGCGCCTTTGGAAGCTCTGGCTCCAGAAATGCCACCCCCCTTTTTCAGGAGGGAGGGGACTTTAGCGGTTGCACAGGAACTCTGCGTCCTCATGCATTTCAGAATCAGGAGAGCGGAAGGAAGGGGAAGAGGGTCCAAGATGTATTTAGCTGAAAACAATGAAAAAGAGCTCGATGTTGCATTTTGAAAACGTTTAAAAAAAAAAAAAACTTTTAATATCTCTAGGGGAAAACTGATTAGAAGTCATTGACAAAATTACCTTCCCTTCCCTGCAGCAGTGGGGAGGCCGCCTTAAAAGGCTAGCACTGACAGAAAGTAACCTTTAACAAAGGTGGTCATGTGTAGTGTCCCAAATTCATGACACCAGACAACTTGCTTTGTCACTGTGTCCCCACACATTGAGAGTTCAAAGTGGAATTGGAGGAGATTAGACTGGAGCAATTCATTACACAATCAGTTTAGTATGTTTTTTTTAACAGGGACTTTTAGAGGAATGTTTTAGGAAGGCAAAGTTATGCTAACAACAATATCTAGATTGGGGATATTTCCAAGCTTCCAATTCCCCACAATCCCCACAATAATATTTGTGGATCTGTCTTCCATGGGTTTATCTGAAAATTTTTTAATAATTTATGTTTTCAGTTTATATTACTTCTCTCATAATAATGCATCTCAGACATTTACCACCTGTTGCCATGCCTACTTCCTTCCCTTTTTTGTAATCTTAAATTTACCCCCTTTAGGCTTTAATGGATACTCCCAGAACTAACTTTCTAGGATTTGATGGACAAGTTCATGTTCTACCAAAAACAGAAGTAAGAATTACCAGTTTGCTCTAGGAGACAGATATGAATCCCAGGCATGTCTGAGAACAATTTTTACATAAGCATAACAGTAGCAGCATTGGAAAATCTAGTATCAGAAGACATTAGTGCTTCATTTTTATGTCTCTATCTTTTGAAAATTTTATTTATTCACCTGTCTCTGTAAAATACACTAGAACCTGACTGTAACATTAACTACAATAGTATATAATTTGAGATTCTAAAAAATCTATTCTGAATTCTCTTCAAAAGAGTTTGGTATTATAATAAGTATTTAAAAGACTGTTTTCATTTATAACAAGGTGATACAGCCCAAATCTTATGAATAACAATGATAGAAAAAGGTACAAAAGAGCTATTATTTAAATAATTTGATCTACTGAATGCCAGTTGAATGGTTTTAACATGTTTTTGAAAAGAAAGGAGTACTTGACTCAACTACAGAATGTGTTCAAACTATTAACTAATCAGTGAATAAATACTGAGTTCTTGCTATTACTAAATCATGAACAACTATTGCCTATCTGTTATATATTTGACACTGTCTTTGGTACAATACCAGCACTCAACTACTATAAATACAATTTAATAAACATTTATTAAGTGTCTTGATGCTCAAATCTAAAACTAAGATAAAATAATTGTCCTTAAGGGATTTATGATCTAATAAACACACAGACCAAAAAGGTAAAAAGTTGCCGTTAAACTTGTAGAAGAATAGTTTCAATTTAGAAATAAGAATGATAATTGGGGTGTGAACTAGGACAGTAACAGGAAAAAGTTATGAAAAAATTGATGCTTTCTATTGATCTTTGCTTTATGCTGTTAGATGAGTGAGGAAGAGAAAGGGTTATTATTCAGCTTGTTTTCGTTTGGGTAAAAGGAAGAGCTCAGATTTTCAATTCTTCTCCTCACCACCATTTTAATCCTAGAATAAAATCTCTCTGAGAAACCCAACCCAAGCTTCAAGATGAGTAATTCCCTTGTAAATATTAGAACAGTTTAAAAGGTCATTGATTTGGGGTGGGGAGAGCAAAGGTCACTCAGCAAAGAGTAGCTGCCCACAATAAAGAAAAGAAAGCTGCCTGTTGGACCGATTGAGTTAGAAATATCTGGAAGAACAAAGCACTAGAAATGCAGTAGTTCCTATCTTTTTAAAACAGACAAGGAGAAATAGCAAAAAGAATTGACATGGCCAATTGATGAGGCTTATTGTAAATGAAAGGAAAACAAGTGTCCATCACCCCTCTCAATTATATTGGATATTTGTTTTTTCCTAAATCCACGGAATAGGTGCCCCACACAATCTGAAACCTAGGGGATTGCAGACCCTACTTGGGGATTTCAGTAGATATAAATGAGACTACGTCTTAAGATAAAGGGCCATAAAAAGTAAAATGAAAATAAGCAATATCTTACATATGTAAATGTTATTTTAGAATTATATTTTTAAAATGTACACTACATTATTTATTTCTCCTACAATCCTATAAGGGAGTTCTTATTTTTCTTGTTTTACAGATGGTCACGCTGAGATCCATGGCAGCTTGGCAGTTGTGTTAACTTCTGAAATAAACTCTGAACTTAACACCAGCAAGAGGCAGCAATGAGAGGGACAGCAATAAAAAAATGATAAGATTCTCGAAGCTAATCAAAAGAGTACTATAAGGGTATAAGGATAGACAAATAGGTCAAAAGAATAGAATAGGGTCCAGAAATAGGATCACACTTAATTGGACAATTGATTTTCAACAAAGGCACCAAAGCAATTCAATGGAGGAAAGAAAACTTTCAACAAAGGGGGCTGGAACAACTGAATAGCCATATGGAAAAAAATGAACTTTGACCCCTAACTGACACCATGCACAGAAATTAATTTGAGATGGATTGTAGACCTAAACGCTAATGCTTTAAAGCTTCTAGGAGAAAACATGGATTATCTTCATGACCTTGGAGTAGAAAATGCTATTTTAAACAAGACACAAAAAGCATTATCTGTGAAGCAAAAAAAATTGATAAATTGGGCCGGGCGTGGTGGCTCATGCCTATAATCCTAGCACTCTGGGAGGCCAAGGCGGGAGGATCGCTCAAGGCCAGGAGTTGGAAACCAGCCTGAGCAAGAGGGAGACCCCATCTCTACTAAAAATAGAAAGAAATTAATTGGCCAACTAAAAATATATAGAAAAAATTAGCCGGGCATGGTGGCACATGCCTGTAGTCCCAGCTACTCGGGAGACTGAGGCAGGAAGATTGACTGAGCCCAGGAAATTGAGGATGCTGTGAGCTAGGCTTACACCACAGCACTCTAGCCTGAGCAACAGAGTGAGACTCTGTCTCAAAATGTAAATAAATAAATAAATTGGACTTCATCAAAATTAAAATCTTCTGCTCATCAAAAGACATCATTAAGAAAATAAACAGACAATCCACAGACTGGGAGAAAATATGGATACTCTACATTTATCTGACAAATAACTTGTATGCAAAAGAACACCTCTGACAACAATATAAAATTAAAAATAGAAACATGAAAAGTATTTGAACAGACATTTCACAAATGAAGCCATATGAATGGACAAGGAACACATGAAAGGGTGTTTAATGCCATTAGTCTTCAGAGATATGCAAGTCAAAACCACGATGAGAAACTTCTTACCAAAATTTACAAAAGCAAGAATTAAAAAGACAGACAAAATCAAATATTGAAAAGGATATGAAGAAAAAGGAATTCCCATACATTGTTAGTGAGGGTATAAAATGGACCACCACCTAGGAAAACTGTCTCATCGTTTCTTATAAAAATACACAGAGATCTGTTTTTTTTAAATTGTTAATTATCATGGGTATATAATAGTTGAATATATTTATAGGAAATGTGATTTTTGATATAGGCATTAATGTGTATTGATAAATTCGAGGTAACTGAGGTAGCTATCACCTCAAGCATTTATAATTTCTTTTTCTTAGGAACATTCTAATTTCGCTCTTTCAGTTCATTTAAAGTATACCCTAACTTATTGTTGACTATTGTGACTTTGTTGTGCTATAAAATATTTATTCTAACTATCTAACTATATTTTTGCACCCATTAACCATCCCTACTTTATCCCTACCCCTCACCACCCTTCTTAGCCTCTGTAACCATAATCTACTTTCTGTCTCCACAAGACCAATTGTTTTTAACATTTAGCTCCCACATATAAGTGAGAACATGTGAAATTTCTTTTTCTGTGCTTGGCATAGTGTTCTTCAGTTCCATCTATGTTGTTGCAAATGGCAGGATTCCATTCTCTTTTATGGCTATATAATATTCTATTATGTATATGTACCACAATTTCTTTATCCATTCATACACTGATGGACGCTTAGATTGATTCCAAATAGTGACTATTGTGAGTAGTGCTGCAAAAAACATGGGAGAGCAGATATCATTTTGATACACTGAATTCCCTTCTTTTGGATATACCTAGCAGTGGGATTGCTGGGTCATATAGCAGTTGTATTTTTAGTTTTTCTGGAAACTTCCATACTGTTCTCCGTAGTGGTTGCACTAATTCACATTCCCCCCAACAGTGTACAAGGGTTCCCCTTTCTCTACATCCTCACCAGCATTCATTATTACCTGTGTTTTCAATAAAAGTGATTTTAACTGGAGTGAGATGATATCGCATGGTAGTTTTGATTTACATTTCTCTTAAGACTAATGGTGTTGAGCATTTTTTCATATACCTGTTGTCCATTCATATGTATTCTTTTATATTTGCATTCACATTCTTTGTCCATTTTTAAATCAGATTATTTGATTTCTTTCTATTGAGTTGTTAGAGCTCCTTATATATTGTAGTTATTAATCCCTTGTCAGATGAATAGTTTGCAAATATTCCCCCCCATTCTGTAGGTTGTCTCTTTACTTTGTTGATTGCTTCTTTTGATGTATGTACAGAAGCTTTTTTAGCTTGATGTGATCCCATTTGTCCAATTTTGCATGGCTGCATGTGTTTTGGGGGAATCATTGCCCAGACTAATGTCTTGAAGCATTTCCCCAATGTCTTCTGTTAGTAGTTTTATAGCTTTAGGTCTTAGATTTAAGTCTTTAACCAATTTTGATTTGATTTTTGTATATTGTGAGAGGTAAGGGTCTACCTTCATTCTTCTGCATATGAATATCCAGTTTTCACAGCATCATTTATTGAAGAGACTGTTCTTTCCCCAATTCTTGGCACCATTGTCAAAGGTAAGTTCACTACAGATGTGTGGATTTACTTCTGAATTCTCTAATCTCTTCCATTGGTCTATGTGTCTGCTTTTATGCCATCACCATGCTGTTTTGGGTACTATAGCTCTGTAGCATAATTTTATTTCTATTTCTAATTTTACTGGATTTGTTTATCAATTCTAATAATGTTTTTGTGGAGCCTTTAGGTTTCTCTAGATATAAGAGAATATCATCTGCAAATAAGGATAATTCGACTTCTTCTTTTCCAATTTGGATGCCCTTTCTTGCCGTCTCTTGTCAGATTGCTCTGGCTAGAACTTCCCATACTGTGTTAAATAGCCGTGGTAAAAGTGGGCATATTTGTCTTATTCCAGATCTTAGAGGAAAGGCTTTCAGTTTTTCCCCATTCAGTATGATACTTGCTGTGGGTATATCTGTCATATATGGCATGTTGAGATAAGTTTCTCCTTTACTCAGTTTTTTTCAGAATTTTTTATTATGAAGGAATTTTGAATTTTATCAAATGCTTTTTCAGCATCAGTTGAAATGATCATATGGTTTTTGTGCTTTGTTCCATTGATATGATGTATCGCATTGGTTGATTTGCATATGTTGAATCGTCTTTACATTCCTGGGATGAATCACACTTAATCATGATGAATAATCTTTTTAATGTGCTGTTGAATTTGGTTTGCTAATATTTTGTTGAGGATTTTTACATCTATATTCATTAGAAATATTAGCCTTTAGTTTTCCTTTTTTTGTTGGATCTTGTCTGGTCTTGGTATTAGGGTGATATCATTCTCATTGAATGAGTTTGGGAGTATTTCCTCTTCAACTTTTTGGAATAATTTGAGTACGATTGGTATTAGTTCATCTTTGAATGCTTTGTAGTATTTAGCAGTGAAGCCATCAGGCCATAGGCTTTTCTTTGATGGGAAACTTTTTATTACTGCTTCTGTCTCTTTACTTTTCATTGGTTTATTTAGGTTTTGTATTTCTTCCTGGTCCAACCTTTGTTGATCTTTTGTGTTGATTTTTTTGTTTCAATTTCATGTATTTCTGCTCTGATTTTTACTAATTATGAATTTGGTTTGTTCTTGTTTCTCTGGTTCTTTAAGATGTATCATTGGGTTGTTTATTTGAAGCTTTTCTACTTTTTTGATGTAGACACTAATTGCAATAAACTTTCCTCTTATTATTGCTTTTGCTGTATCAAATCCCATGGGTTTTGATATGTTAGTTCATTTGGCGAGGTCACATTTTCCTGGATGTTCTTGATGCTTGTGGATATTCCTCAATGTCTGGGCATTGAGGGTATTTATTTTAAACTTCAAAATCTGCACTTGTTTGAACCCATCCTTCTTGAGAAGGCTTTCAAGATATTCAAAGAAATTGAGTGTTAGGATCTAGTCTTTGGTTACTGCAGCCATCTCAGCAAGCACTGGGGGTGCCCCAAGCCCAGTAATGCTGTTACTCTTGCAGACACCTGGTGGTACTACCTTGGTGGGCTTAGGTAATATATGGGAGATTTTTCTGGATTACCAGGCAAGGCCTCTCACTCTGTGTTGGGCTGCTAGACTTGGGGGAGGAGTGATGTGGGCACTCTCTCATGGCCACCACAGCTAGGACTGTGCCAGGTCACACCTGAAGCCAGCCCAGTCTCACCCAAAGCACTTGGTGACTGCTGCCTGGTTACCTCTGATATTTATGCAAAGTCCAAGGGCTCTTTAGTCAGCAGGTGGTGAATCTTGTCAGGACTGGATCCTTCTCTTCAGGGCAGCAGCCTCTCTTCTGGCCCAAGGTGGTTCTAGAAACACCGTCCAGGAATTAAGTCCCAGAATTGGGGCTTCAGGAGTCTGCTTGGTACTTTATATTACCATGACTTAGTACCCAAGTTGCAAAACAAAGTCCTCTGAACTCTTCTCTTTCCTTTCCCCAAGTAGAAGACTCTCCCTGAGCTGGACTGCCTGCGGTTGGGGAAAGGGTGGCACAGGCAATGGCTTGTCTGTCACCACTGGTATTTATTTCACTGGGTCACATGCACCCCAACTCCACTGGCTCCAAGCCAGCACAGCCACAAGAATTACCCAAAGACTGCAGCCTTTGTGGCCCGGCTGCCTTAGGAATTTAGTCCAGGCCCCAGGCTGCTTTTTGTCAGCCCATAATAGGGCTAGCTAGTACTCAGGGTTTCAGAGCTGAGGATTTCTCTCTGGCCAGACTGGTCTAAAAGCTCACTTGTGGGCATCAGCAGAATTCTGCCCTGTGCTGTGTTCCCCTGTGACAGGGCAGCCCTGAGTTCCAATGAAAATTCCCACAATCATGTGACTATTCCTCCTCCTGGGCACACGGATTCTCTCTTCAACTGGTTCATTGGCTGTATGCTGCTGGGGTTGCCGGGAGGGGTGGCTTAGGCAATGCAAGACTATCTTTTCTGCCCTCTTCAGTGCTCTCTCCTTGATGTAATGCTAAAACCAGGTACTATGTTCACTTATCTGATTTTTGGTTCTTCTGAAGGTGCTTTCTTGTGTGGATAGTTGTTGAATTTGGTGTTAATGCAGAGGGATGATCACTGCAGGTTTCTATTCAGCCATTTCACTGCACCCAGTCCCATAGATCTATTTTATAATCCAACAATTCTGCTTCTAGGTACAGCATTCACCCAAAAGAAATGAGAACATATGGCCACATAAAGAATTATTTAAAAATGATCTTAGTAGCTTTATTCATAATTATGAATAACTGGAGAAACCAAAATATTCATCAGCAGAAAAGTGCAAAGACAAAATGCAGTGTATTCATTCAAGAAAATGTTAACTACATCACAAAAAACTATTAAAAACTATTGATAAGCACAATAACAAAGCTATATCTCAGTATTATGCTAAGCAAAAGAAGCCACACACAAAGAGTATGGTTTCATTTACATGAAATTCAAAAATAAGAAAAACTAATCTATAAAAATAAAAATGAAAAAAGTGGCTGTTTCTAATGGAGTGGGGGCAGTGATTGGCTGGAAAGGAGCATGTCGTGGTTCATTTGTGCTGCTATAACCAAATACCTTAAACTGGGTACTTTATAAACAATGGAAGAAATGTATTGCATATACTTCTAGAGGCTGGGAAGTCCAAGTTCAAGGCACCAGCGGATCTGGTGCATGTTGAGGACCTGCTCTGTGTTTTTAAGATAGTGCCTTCCTGCTGCCTCCTCACATAGAGGAAGGGGCAAGGCAGCTCTCTTCAACCTCTTTTGTAAGGGCACTAATCCCATTCATGAGGGCTCCACTCCCATGACCTGTTCACCTCCTGGAAGCCTCGCCTTTTAATACCATCACATTAGGGATTAAGTTTCAACATATGAATTTGGGGGGACACAAACATGCAGAGCATGAACAAACTTTCCAGAATGATGGACATGTGCAGACTATTGGTTACATGGGAGTATACATTTGTCAAAACTCATTGACCTGTACATATTAAAATCTGTGCATTTCACTGTATACAAATTATATCTAGACAACAAATTAACTTTTTAAAATAAACTATGACTAAATTAATTACATATTGATCACTAGTGGCTTCACCTTAATATTGGATTGCAAGTATTAAAGGGAAATGCACATAAATATGTCATAGTTCTCTATGAGAACTATACTTCTCATAGATCTCTGTGAGTTCCTTGTTTATTTCAGGGTTTCTGTCTTTTCTAGGGAAACAATACATATTGTTATTTGCTTGTTTTTCCTAAAAGAAGGATATTCTTATGTCTAATTATCTACCAAAGGTTAATAAGGAGATTATCCTTTTTATTCAAGCAGTCAAGCAGGATTCCCTGACAAATATTTCAGGCAACATGGAGACATACTTATTATTTCAAGTTTAGAAAATAAGCACTGTGCATTATTTGCTAATATCTCCATAATTACTTTTGTTCCTTTGACATCACATAAGCTTACTGATAACAATTACCAGAATGGACTAATAAAATTTATCAACACTTCTATCAGGGAGCCTCTCTTAGAAAGATTAGAGCTTTCCATGGGCTGAGAGAAATTACTTGGTAAATCTTGTAGAAACTATTTTTTCCTGCCAGACCTGTTTAAAATTCTTCTTTTTCTCCGTTTTGATTTGGTAACTTTAGATCTCTGCATTATGTTGTGTTTTGCAGGGAGCTATTGACTTCAGCTAAGGAACCGTGAACAATAATTATTTTGCATGACTAAGCTCTGGTACACCATTGTCAGACAGGCACTTTACAGTCCCACTAGTTGCAAAATTTAGAACAGAACTGTCAAACAAGCAAATGCCTACACCAAAGACTTCTATTTTCAAGCTACAGGCATGAGTTCTATGATGTGCAATAATAGAGGGAATTTTTGTGTTCTTGTGAAAGCTCCCGATTTGACAGTCTTAGAAGCGAAAGCCTGTTTCTTTTTAGCACAGGTACATCTGTGGTAGCAACAGTACATATTTTCAAGCAAGGCTGAGGTGTAGCATTAGTGCTGGAAAAGGGAGACTGAGATTATTAAATGTTATTACGAAGAGTTGGTTTTTTTATGGTGATCAGAGGATAACTTATTTCTGATTGGGCTCATCTCAATTGAATATCTTTCCAACCATTCCAGAAAACTTCTGAGGAGTTACCAATTTATACTCGATTAAATTTTCTATCCTAGAAGCATCATACATCTTTTTTTTTTTTAACATCATACATCTAACACCAGTGTTCACCAACATTTTTTAAACCCTAAGAGCAGGGTACATGATCAAATATTAATAGTCAGGGACATATTTATAGAAGTTAAATGTCTTTTATCCTTTCAACCCAGCCACATAGGACTTATTCAGGAACAGTGGGCCAAAAAAACAAATTTTGTTTACAAAAATGATCTTTTATCCCTTTAAATTTTTATAACATTTCAATTTTTTTTCTTTTTTTCTTTTGCCAAATGTCCCCTCTTCTACTGATAATTTGATCCTAGGAACAATACTTTAAGACAAGTATTATCTACCTTTCATAGATTAGGAAACTGAAGAACAGAGCTTAAATGATCTTGAAATGTCGCATGGCAATTAAAAAGTAAAGGCAGAATGGGAAGCATCTCTGACTAGAAGGTGGGTGGGCTGCAAATGCTGAGCCTCACAGATGTCTCTGTCTTTACATATTAAAATATTTTAAATATTTCCTTTTTATTAGCCTACACAAGTCTTCATATCTCCAGAATGAATTCATATTATCAGGTCGTTAAATATGAAGTGTCTGATTTTGAATCAGAAGTTTAGTTTATTATATCTCAAACAAAAAGCAGTACAACTAATCGAGGTATGCTCCTGACCTGTTGACACAGCTTTGCTATCTTAACAGTAGCTTGTTTGTGCCAGCAGCGAAGAAGCCTGGAGAGCAAGTGACGATGAAACCACAAAGGGCATTTTCCACAGCTTGTTGGGAATCGAATATTTTTCCTTGCAAGAAGTGTTCCAAAATCTGAAGGAGTGGTACTCAGTTGGTGCAAGGGCTGGCGAATGCCGTGGATGACAGAGAGTTTCCAAGTCCAGCCTCTGCAGTTTGAGCAGCCTTCTTTGTGCGTTTGTGGATGGGAGTGTCTCTATTGACCAATCTCGGCTGCTTAATCTCAAGCATCCTCATCTTTCTGTCCAGCTGGTTGCAGTAGACATCCCGCTGTAATTGATTGACCAGGTTTCATAAAGCTGTAGTGAATAATACCAGTGCTGGACCACCAAACAGATACCATTAGCTTTTTTTAATGAACATTCAGTTTTGGACTGTGTTTCAGCACTTCATCTTTATTCAACCACTGTGCCGAATGCTTGTGACTGTCAAAAAGGATCCATTTATATGGTGTAAAAATGGTTTGCCTTTATGTCATGACAGCAAAGAAAGGCAAGCTTCCAGATGCTTTCTCTTCTCATGCTCATTTAATTCATGTGGAACCCATCTATGCAGCTTCTTTATCTTGCCCGTTTGTTTCCAATGATCCAATGTTGTTTGAATAATAATGTCAAATCTTGCTGCTAATTCACGCATACGTTGAGATGGATTTGCTTCCAATTCAGCTTTCAGCTCACCATTATCCACCTTAGTCTCAGGTCATCCACGTGGCTCATTTTCAATATTAAAATCACCAGAATGGAACTTCTCAAACCATCCATGTACTGTGCACTCATCAGCCACATCCTTCCCAAACACTTTGTTGATATTTCAAGCTGTCTGTGCAACATTTGGTTCCAACGACAGGACTCATATTTGAAAATAACACGAATTTTTGACTTATCCATGGTTTCACAAAAATGGCTCTAAAATTTTTTTTGAAAGATCATCACAAGCCAAACCGTGCGTTTCAAAGAATGAAGAGGTACCTGCACAATAGAAATAAAACAAGAAGGGTCAAAGTGAAATGTCAGAGATATCAACTGTCAAACTTAGTACTTAAGGAAATCGGACATTTTAGACTTAATAGCCTAAATAATATGTTTATTATTGCTCATTTATAAAACAGTATTGCAATTTAGTAAGTAAACAAGGGGAGTTCTGTCTTTCCATTCATGAGACTATTCTATCTACTTTATGTGGTATTCACTTCTTAAGTGAAAATCCAAACGAGAAATAGCAAATTGTCCAGAATAAAACGAATGCTTTATTCAGGCTATAGTAGAATTTGGGGAATTATCTCGGGTTTTCTTCAGAGGACACCTTTCTAGTGACCATGGAAATATTACCACAGTTTTGTAATTGTATTCTCCAATTTCAGTCTCTCTCTCCCTCCACGAGAGCCCACCTAGCACTGACCGCCTGGACTTTCTGAAGCAAAGCTCTGGTCAAGGCACTAGATTTCGCTAGGGAAAATCACCTTAGTGAGTCCCCTTGTCTGGAGTTTAAGCAACTTAGTCATTTCTTCCAGGTATACCTTCCCAATCTTATCTCTAGAATGTGTCATGCTGCAGTAAAAGTGAAGTATTTGGGAAATAGAATGGGTCTTCTTAACTGGATTGGTCAAATTTTGGGGTGTCAAGATCCTGACTGTAATATTCAGGTAAGATCTACCTGCATTCAGTATTAATAGGATCCGAAGGAGTTATGTAACTTAAGCTTCTCTCTTTGAAGACAGTTTGAAGGATTTGTTGAGAATAACTAAGCAGACATTTTGAAAATAAACATATTCTTTATTATACATATGGAAAATTTTTAAATTTCTATTGAAGAAAATTAGTGATTTGCAATTTTCTGGCATCCTCAAAAGACAGTGGCTACTGAAAAAGAGAGAGTTTAACTAGGTCTATGTAAGATAGGAAGGAGATATAGAGAGAGGAGGGTTGCTGGAATAGAAACCTTACAAGGCAGAGACAGTAAAGCTTCAGGAGCAGAGAAAGGATTGAGAAAGAAATGAGGCAACTGGAGAACTTCAGAGGGAGAACAGATGTGACTAATAGAGATTTTTATTAAGTTTGCAGACATAGCATGTAATGTAACCCTCCCCTTCTTTCCCCATGCAATCTTTAATAAAGTGTCCAATTCTTTGTAAAGTCTTAGGTAATTGATTTCCTATTTATTGGCCTAGGCAACTCTATGCCTATGGGCCTGGGTGAGCCACAAGAGGTGCTGAGCCGAGCTTCAACAAGCAGGCTGAGAAAGAGAGGGCTTTCCAAGCACAGATACATTTCAGTTCAACAACTAACACACAATAAACATACAGCAGGTTTGGATCACAGTTCCAGTTCCTCCTTGGGAAGAAACTGGCAATCGTTTAATTCAATAACTCAATAACTGGCAACAACTTGAGTCTGAGTGGATTTGTCTCCTGTGTGTCCTACTCTATTTATCTCCAACAAAACCTGTGCTGTCCCTTGCTGCAGAATGCTTACTGGGAAGTCTCAGTCTTTATGTGGATACTTGCTCATAGAGCAGTTTATATTTGGAAGTCTATATAGGACTGTTATAGGAAAGGTTTTCTTTTCAATATGATCTTAAATGCTAACTGCCTGCAGACAATGGCACTCTCTATGTCTGCTGTCTGTTTGTAAACTAAACATCCTCCTATCTCCTACTCAAAGGGTATTGGAAAGATAAAGATGGGGTTTAAAGCCCACATCCTGATAAAATGTATTGCTACTTGCCTCAAATGAGATCTGGAAATAGAGTGCTCTATGTTAGCAGTGATGGGATATTTCCAATCCCTGTCATCAATAGCTTAGGGATGCCAAAATAGTTAGCTTATGGGGCCTGTAGGGAAAGTATTAATATCTTGACTGCATATGAAATTGCTGATGAGGCAGAGAAAGCAGAAGAAAAGGGTGAGAGTCTGAATGCATTACTTGATCTGGAAGTGGTTTATTCACACATGTTCCACGGGCTTCCATGGCTATACCTCTCTTTGGATTATCCTGTCTGGGAGCGTCTTCTTTCTCATGTAAGTCTCTCTAAAACCCCTATAGCCTAACTAGCCCCTATTTCTTCTCAATTCTGAAGCTCTTAACCAATTAAAAATCATTTCATCTTATGCTGAACTTTTATAGCAAATTATATTTGCCTCTTTTATGACATGTTTACATTACCTTCTAATATAAAGATGAAATGATCTTTAATTGGTTAAGAGCTTCAGAACTGAGAAGAAATTATATTTACCTCTTTTAAGACCCATTTACATTACCTTGTAATTTGATTACTTTTATAATTTTAACATTCCTACTACACCATCCTAATTTACCCTTGAATATAAAGCATGGCCCTTAGTGTGTTGAAAAATGATCTATATATCTATCTACATATTCATATACACACCTATGTGTATGTATTTATATTCTTCCTTACACTTATCTCTATTTTTAAATGTCTATCATAATATGTCTTATTTAAAATATGAAATACAATAATACATATATTTGATCTGAAAACTAAATGTTTTATTATATCCTTTAGGCCCTTTGCTCCCAAGATCCTCTCAAGTGATGTCAACAAAACCTACAAATCACCTCCCACCTAGTGTTAATTGACAGAAGAATAGATAATCTCAGTCAGTCCTTGTGTTCATATCACTGAAACAGGCCTTGCTAGTATTAGTTCTAGTGGTTTTCAAACTCTTTTTTTCCCATAGAATTTTTTTTTCTTAAACATAACCTTAATATTTAAAATAATTTACAGTAATAGGCAGGTCTCTCAGATGGTCTGAGATCTTTAGAGATTGGAACAAATATATTCTTCCTTGGTTAGGAAATCCCTGAAATGGAATCTTGGGGTTCATTGAGTCCAGCTGCCTCACTTTACCAGGGAGGAAACTGAAACACAGAGAGGTTACGGTAATCTGTCCAAGATCACTCTGTTAGTAACTTATATCACACTGCTCTAATTATTGTTTGTGATTATTTTAGAGCATTACATTTTGGGGACCTAATTCTAGATTCTGACATACATCCAATTTGAATCCTCGAGCTCCAACACTCTGCTTCCATTCTAGTCTTCAATGTCTAGAGTTCTACTTTCATTCCAGATCCCAGGGAAGCCTTCCTCACCAAGAATCTGTCACCCAGTGGCTGTGCTCCTGACCTCCTCAAGTCTTGTCCTCAGTGTCTGGCCTGTCATTTGGCCCTCTGCTCATCACCTATGTTGTTCCTCCTTTCACAGACAGTGAAGATTCATTTGGACCTGAAGGTACTTATCTCTTTTGTCTCTTCCATACTTGGCCTGATTTTATAGTTGAAAACTCTCTGGCCTCCACATGCCTGTCTCTAATTTTACCAACCTCAGGCTGAGCCACAGATCTAGATTCTCCCCATTCTTCTGCTTTCTCTGCCTTACTCAACCTACAGGGAATAGTGCTTGAGTTCATTCCATCTGGTTCCTCTAAGAATTAATCAGTATAATACATCTCTGTCTCTCTCTCTTACTCTTCCACATACACAAGTGTACAAGGTAATAAGACAACAAATGACTAAATGCCCATTAGTAGAATAGGCAATACCAACTTCAGTGGTTTAAAAAAAGGAAAGAACAATATTGGTGAAAATAAACAGGAAAATGGTCTTGAAGAATATCTCTTCCCAATTCCATTGGATAGACAGTTGGGAGGGGGATGATATGAACAAAACATCACCAGAAATACAAGGAGATTGACCTGGACTAAGAAAAAAGTAAAATGTTTGCATAGGGGATTCTTTAAAGATTATTTTTCACTGGAGTTTGGGATTAGTTATTTTGTAGAGTATATTAACATTGGGTCATAAATCCTTCAAAATTTCTGGTTTTGATTTAATTGATTGTGGTCACATCTTTCTCTTTATTTGTTAGTCATTAGGTGGGCCTTAGGCAAAACCATGAAGTAGGCAATAATTCATCTGGCAGAAAAGGTCAGCCAGGCTTTTCTGTGTACCTAGAAAACACATGAAAAAGTCCACAGCGCTTTCCTGGATCCACCTAATAGTCAGATGCCATGGTTCTTTTATCAGAGCAAGGTCACTACCTGCAACCTGAGGTTGATCTCAAAGACTTCAAGATCTTTTCCCGCCTAACTTCTCTCCATATATTTCTCAGACTATTTTATGTTACAGGTATGAGACTACTCAACATAAATTCAACTAAAAGGGACTTGTTGACTCATATAACTAGGTGGTCCACAGGTGTATCTAACTTCTACAAGGGCTTGAATCAAGTATCATAAAATAAAATTAGGCTCTCTCCCCATTTTTATGCTCGGCTTCCTTGGTGTTGACTACATTCCAGGCAAACTCTCCTCTCATACTTGCAAGATAAGTCTGTCCCCAAAAGCATATTAAGTCACACAATTAACCTTTCTTGACCTTAATTTGTTTTAACTAGATCAGATAGCCATCTCTGAAATTAGTTAGATGAAACACACTGAATGCCTTACACTGGGTGGGCCTACCAGGAGTTGAGGATGAAAGCCAATCTCATCCAAACATCAAATGGGAAACTAGGGAACAGTTTTAGGAGTGAGTTCAGGAGGCTTGGATACTAACAAGGCAATAAACAAATATCCACTAAGACTTAGCAATTTTCTATGCTGTTTGTTCCCTATGCTTCCTTTTATTGCTCAATTCTGGGACCAGGTGTCCAGATTCTGCCACTTCTTAGCTGTATGACCTTCAGCAAGTTACTTGACTTCTCTGTGCTGCATTTTTCCCTTCTGTAAACTAGCGGTGATAATGGTACACACCTCATGGGGTTGTTGTGAAGATTAAATATTAAATAATGCTCTAGGACCTGGCACATAGAAAGTATTCTGCTGTCCTTACTATTATTACTACATTACCTCCTTTGATCCCTGGTTTTTCTTTCCCATTTGTTGAGTTTTCAGTTTCTCCAAATTGTCTTGCTCGGAATTCTCAGCTGAAATCTTCTGGGCTAGTTTTTCCAGCCTTCTCTAGCTTCTTGATCAGAATTTATCCATGCCAATAAGATTTTCATCAGTGCATTCTTTCTGCAATTTACAAAGCTGACCAGAAAACCTAGAATCATAGACTTTTAGAACTTGTAGGGACTGTGGAGGTCATCGACTCTAGTAGTTTCCAAAGTAGGGTGCACAGGAATCTTGATCCATTCTGTCAAGGCAAAAATATATTAAAATGCACATACCTGTGCATTTTAGTATAAAATTTAAGAAAGAAATGAGAGAACAATTGAATAAATTTAAAATAGCACATATATATGATTCAAAATAAGAATGTATTGGATGGCACATATGTGCTCAAAGAATTTTTTTCAACTAATAAAATGGTAAAATCAAAAAGGTTGGGAGAACAATGATCCCATCTACTCCTCACAGAGGAGGCAAGTGACACAGAGAAAGGAAACATATTATCTAAGGTCTCAACTGTGAGTGGAAGAGAGTGGCTATCAGTGGGAACCAGCGTGAGATGACCTCAGCTAGGTTATCTGGCTCCACTGGGTCCCAATTTCCTCATCTTTAAGGAGGAAATAATAAGTCCTACCAAATAAAGTTGCTATGAGTATTAAATGAGAGCAGCATATTTAAAGAAAGTAGTACAGTGCTTGGCACAAGTTAAGGGCTCAATTAATGTTAGTTCTCTTATTTTCATGCCCCAGAGTAAATATCTTTTCATTGAATAGTTTTGCTTTTCACAAACTAGAATAAATAACACTGTACTATTTGGTGCTGATAAGGGTATATGTTACTGCACTTTCTAACAGTTTGTAAAGGTTGCAGACATAAGAATAAAACAAACAACAGTCACAGCAGACGGGTGGCTGAGAGATATAAGGGTAAGGGGCTTCTTGGACATCCTCCCCCCAGATGGATACTAGTGGGCCAGTACTAGCGCTGGTTCCTGAATATTCTATTGGAGAAGTGATCTGTTTGGAAACAGAAATCAGGGACTTGTCCTAAAGCTGGTTGCATAGCAAATACACTGTTTACTCAGATGTATGCTTATTTGGAGTAGTACTTTAAAGGGGTGTTTCTATTATCTCCCCCGACCCCTCAGCTATCACTGGTTGCTGACGCTGGCTGTCACATATGTCTGGATTCCTAGCTTAGTAGTCTTTCCATTCCTTCTCAAAATCCTATGCAAACAACAATAAATCTCCTTCATATTCATATGTGCTCTAAATAGCCACTATACTGTGCAAACTGTTCGCTTTCAACTTAATAAGTCTTCCCATCCCTAAATCAAAACTAATTAGCTTTGTTTTTCAAATTGCTGACACTGGGGGTCTTTGCTATAACAAACCTGTGTGTGATTAGTGATATAACGGCTGGTGCTGAGCTTGGGCAAATATTTATAGAGTAATCATATTGGATAGGGTTGAATAACCTCTTGGATTAAGTGTGAGCTTCTGCCAGGCAATGCTGCAAAATTGTGCTAATTTAATGGTACAGTCCATTGTTCCATCCACTAACACAACCTCTGTAGACACTGATACAAATATAATCAGGGATATTAGGGCACAGGATAGCTGCTTTATTGGCACGCCTAGTGGTAATGTGCTGGTAGAATCCAAATATCACTTGGTAAATATAAATTATGTGAAAGGTAAATGGAGACTCATACAGGGAGAAGATCAAATATATACACACCTTGCACACAGAGGAGCCAAAGGTAAGTAGTCACTGGATAAATAGTTGTTACATTTATTAGTATATTAGATGCAAGAGGAACAAATTTGCTTTTATTTACTTTGGGGAACAGTAAACAGTTCTTAATTAGGCAAGTCAGTTTTAAAGGAGGATTTCTTCTATATTAAGCAATATTGATATTAACTCCAACTTCTCACAAGGGCACTGCAAATAAATCCGGAAATATACAGCTAATGCTTAATGTGTAGTTTTTAACCTATTGTCTGAAAGGAGACTCAGACCTTGAGAAAGAAGAGTTGAAGGCAGGAGTTTTTACAGATGATGCAGTTAAGCAATGGCTGAGTAGAGACTAGAAACCCCATCTTCATACCCTGCCCTGTACTTTGCCAACCAGGATACAGGGATCCATAAAAGTGAAATACTGTAATTGTGATATACAAATGACTTTAAGAGCCTAGGTCATTTCCTTACACATATTTGTTACTCATACATTTATACAATTTTTCATTTAATTAAAAATTATGTATTTGATGTATATAGGTAAAAAGACCTTGAGCTTTTTATTTGCATTGATTAATCACACCTGCACCATTTTTCAAACACAGCTTAGCTATCTTTCTTAGACACTCCAACCAGTTAGCTATATTTAGATGTGAGGAGGAGGCAGAGTAATTCTTAAAGAGTTCTATGTTTCTTACAACTGACTTGACTGACAGTCGTTAAGTGCTATTTCTTTCAAAGCAAAAATGACTCACAGCCCTTAGGTAGAGTGTGTGCACAGGCTAGAAATATTGATCTGTCTGCATCCTAGAAACATTCAAACACAATAAAAAAGAATTTTTAACTTGATTCTGAATAATGCAATAGCAAAACCATATGAACAGAACACAATCAGCGATGGTAATACATCCGTAACGTTTTATAATGTCAAGGATTTAATTTAAACTCAAGAAACAGAAAACTGTCCTTCCAGCCTGAACTCACCCTCTTCAGCTTAACTATGACAGTTCTGAGAGCAGAAGGTGCCTAAAGAAGCCTGTTTAAAGATATAAATAAATATGCATTATTTAAGCCATTGAGTGCAATGTAACCACCTTATAAGTAACTTCAGTCACCAGCTCAAAATTTAGAAATGAGAGCAACCAGGGGGCAGTTTGGTCAGACTTCCCTTTGGAATTTACTGGTAATGGAATGGAGAAATGTTCCCCGTCACTCCACATCAACACGGGCCAGAGCTATGTGGAGGAAGAGGCAGGTTTCAAAAGGCAGCCTAGGACCTGGAGGTCCCAGTCAATAGATGCTCCCCTCCCTGTGCTCCCTGAATTGTTTGGAAACCCCTTTTTCTACTTGCCCCTGGCCAGCCTTCCTGCTACAATTATTTCTGGTTCCCACAGAAGGTGGTAGAGAATAATCAATACTGCTGTGGGTTACAAAATACAAAGTTTTCTCAATTTTGGCACCACAAAGGTGCCAGCAGCTGGATTCTTCTTCCTTCTAGCAGCGGTTCAATGACAGGTTTGCTGGCTACACTGCTGTCACTCACTACCTTTGAGTAGTATTTCCAACTTTTTTTTTAAAGTTAAGTTTTCTACAATTAGCTCTGTTTCCATTTAATAAATGTATATAATCCTTCCCTGGGGCAATGCAGATATGCTTCCACACAATTGTACAACTCAGGGAGCAGATGTCAATGAATGAGAGAGAAATGGGCTAGAGGCAGAAAGAGCTGGTGAGAATGGGAAGGAAAAGACTGACAAGTCCCCAGAGGGCATTTTCCCATGACTGCTGACTTCTCCTGTTTCCCAGGCCAGCCCCTCTCCACATCATGGCCTTAGTCGCCCACTCCTTTCCCAGTACCCTCTAAAGTTTGCTTGGCTCCTGCCAACGTAGTGATTGGAAAAATGTCTGCTTAGCTTTCACCTAGAGGCTAAGAAGTTGCCCCATGCAGTGAAATCAACCCAGTGCTTAGGCACAGTTAATTTAAGGGTTCGTATTTTAGAAGTTTAATCCCCATAATAAACCAATTTATTCGCTATCATGACACTGTGACTAGTGCAACTAAGTTTCCCCAAGGCTGGGTTCTTAGCCCTGATCCATCCTTATTATCTAGGCCCTCACCTAATATCATGGACTGAAACTTTGTATACACCAACATTCCTATGTTGGAGCCTCATCCTTAGTGTGGTAGTATTTGGGCTGAAGGTATTAAGTATGGAATGTATGCTTTCGTACTAAGTTTGACAGTTGATATTTCTGACATTTCACTTTGATACTTCTTGTTTTGTTTTTTACTGTAAAGGTACATCCTCATTCTTTCAAATGCATGTTTTGGTTTGTGATTATATTTCAATTTTTTTTAAAAGCAATTTTTGTGAAACATGGACAAGTCAAAAATTTGTGTTATTTTGAATATGAGTTCCATCATGGAACCAATGCAGCACAGACAGCTCAAAATATCAACTAAGTGTTTGGGAAGGATGTGGCTAATGAACACACAGTATGTCAATGGTTTGAGAAGTTCCATTTTGGTGATTTTAATCTTGAAAATGAGCCACGTGGGGACCTGAGACCAAGGTGGATAATGATGAGCTGAAAGCTGTAGTGGAAGTAAATCCATCTCAACCTATGCGTGAATTAGCAGCAAGGTTTCACATATCTTTGCAATTGTGAATTGTACTGCAATAACCATGGAGGTGCAGGAGTCTTTTTTTGTTTAATGACCTCTTTTCTTTTGCGTAGATATCCAGTAGGGTATTATCAGATTAAATAGTAGGTCAATTTTTAGCTCTTTGAGGAATCTCCGTACTGTTTTCCATAGAGATTGTACTAATTTACATTCCCACCAACAGTGTATGAGCAGTGCTTTTTCACCACACCTGTGCTAATATCTATTGTTTTTTGACTTTTTAATAATGGCCGATCTGACAGGGGTAATGTGGTATTTCATTGTTTTTCTAGTTCCTTGAGGTATGACAAATTGTAAATTTATGATCTGTCCTTTTGATGTAGGCATTGAGTGTGTTTCTTCTGTATCCCAGAGATTTTGGGAACTAGTATTACCATTGTAGTCAACTCAAAAATTTTTTTGATTTCCATCATGATTTCATCATTGACCCAAAAATCATTCAGCAGCAGGTTGTTTAATTTGCATGCATTTTTGTAGTTTTGAGAGTTCCTCTTAGAATTAATGTCTAGTTTTATTACATTGTGGTCTGAGAAAATACATGGTATAATTTCAATATTTCTAAATTTGTTGAGATTTATTTTATGGACTAAAATATGCTCTATCTTGGAAAATGTCCCATGTGCTGATGAGAAGAATCTATATTCTGCAGTTTTGAGGTAGAATGTTCTATAAATGTCTGTTAGGTCCTCTAGAGTCCCATTTAAGTACAGTATTTCTTTATTGATATTTTGCTATAATGATCTGCCTAGTTCACTTAGCAGAATGCTGAAGTCCCTGGCTATTATGATATTGTTATTTTTTTCCTTAGATCTAATAGAATTTGTATTATGAATCTGGGATCTCCCATGTTAGGTACAAATATGTTTAGGATTATTATATCTTCTTGTTGAATTGATCCCTTTATCATTATATAATGACCATCTTTGCCTTTTTTTTTTAACCACTGTTGATTTAAAGTCTATTATCTGATATGAAAATACTACTCTTGCTCACTTTTGGTTTCCATTTGTGTGGACTATTTTTTTACCTTGAGTCTATGAGAATCTTTCCAAGTAAAATAGGCTTCTTGGAGATAGCATATATTACTTGAGTTGTCTTATTTTATCCATTTAGCCAATCTATATCTTTTAAGTGGGGCATTAAGACAATTTACATTCAATGTTAGTATTGATATGTGAGCAACTTCTCTGGTCGTCATGTTGATTATTACCTAGTTGCTTTGTTTTCTCCCTCTGTTACTATTTTATGAATTGTGAGTTTTAACTTTTACACGTTTTTGCACTGGTAGATATTGATTGTTCTGTTCCATTATATAGAGCAATTTTAAGCATTTCTTGTACATCAGGTCTAGTGGTGCCAATTTCTCTTAGTGTTTGCTTGTCTGGGAAAAACTTTATTTCTCATTCATTTATGAAAGTTAGTTTTGCAGGATACAAAATTCTTGGCTGACAGTTATTCTGCTTAAGAAGACTATAAAATGGAATTCCAGTCCCTTATGGCTTGAAAGGTTTTGTGGGAGAAGTCTACCATTAGTCTGATGGGTTTTCCTTTGTAAGTTACTTGATGCTTTCATCTTGCAGCTTATAGGATTTTTCTCTACTGTGGCTTTAGCCAGACTGATGACCATGTGTTTTGGCAATGTGATTTTTAACTTGAGCCTTCCAAGTGTTTGCTGACATTCCTGTATCTGGACTTCTAAATCTCTAGCAATACCAGAGAAGTTTTCCTCCAATATTCCTTCAAATAAGTTTTCATGACATTTGCTGTTCTTCTTCCTCAGGGATATCTATGATTCTTATATTTGTTTGTTTTTCACAACCCCCTATTTCTCAGAGAGATTGTTCATTCTTTTTGATTCTTTTATTCTTCATTTTTGATCGGGTTAATTCAAAAGTCTTGTCTTCAGCTCTTAAATTCTTTCTTTAGCTTCTCTAGTCTGTTAAAACTTTCCTCTGTATTGTGACATTCCTTAAATGGCTCTTTCATTTCCAGAAGTTCTGTTATATTTTTTTTCTTAGTTTATCTATCTCTTTAGTGAATTTTTTATTCACATCCTGAATTATTGTTTTTGGTTTCTTTGTGTTGGTTTTCAACTTGCTCACCAATCCCCTTGATCTTACTTGCAATCCATACTCTGGATTCTATATGCTACATTTTAACAGTTTCCTTTTAATTCATTGCTGGAGAGTTAGTGCGATCCTTTTGGGAGTGTCAAACCAACCTGCTTTTTCATGTTTCCTGAGTTCTTATGCTGGTTCCTTCTAATGTGAAACCTCCTCTCTCAGCTCAAAACAACTTTGTGGTACACCTGTTCTCTGTTGGGAACCCTATTGCTCAGTAAAGAGAGGGAGAGGTCCCTAGATGGCATGCTTGAGTCTGCTCTGGAAGACTTACCAGGCAGGAAAGGGGTGGATGTACTGTCAACTTTTAACACTGCATCTCCCCATTTCCCTGTGGTTGTCAGGGTCAGGCAGGGCATGCCAGGCATATGGTGGGCAGTAGGTGTATGACAGCCTGGACATTCACTCTCCCCAGGTCCCATGGCAGCAACAGCAACAGCATGAGAGCTCACCTTGCCCAGGTCCATGGTGACAATGCTACCTAGGTAGTGGCAGTGGGAGCTTGGGACTGCAGGCTCATGCTCCTCCCAGGTCCTGCGGCAGCTCTGGCTGGGCAAGGCTACCCAGGTGGCAGCAGCAGGCACCAGGTTCATGGCTGTTTACTCTGCCTGGGTCCCCCAGGAGCAGTAGGGACGTGTGGCACCCACCCACAGGGTGCATGATAATGACTACCCTCCCTGCTGCTTCCCCAGCCTGCAAGGAGCAATGGGGAGGAGAAAGCAATAAATCTGACCCCAGGGTAGACACAGCACTCTGGAGCTGGGACCTCAAAATGGTACCAGTCACAGAGCCCAGATTTCAGGAACCAGTGGAACCTATCTAGAACAATGCTGCTACCCAGTCTTGAGTCCGCTCCCTATATCAGATTGGAGACCTGCTGGAGTGGAGAGACCTGCCTGCAGCTCCAATGGCAATGTCCCCAGGATTCTCTTCGCTGTCCCTTCCCCATGTGTGGGTGCCTTGCCCGGTACTTTCAATCCTGCCGAATGGGTCGCCTCACTTCCCTCTCCTTCACTTTGGGTTCCTCTTGTCACCTTTCTGTTTATTCCCAATGCAATCCTGCCCATGAAAGTGAAGAGCCAGGCCCTCTCTAGGAAATGCTATTTTGAACAGGTAGGATGTATGTTTTTGGGCAGGCTACTTGCAGATCATTTCAGATGGGGTGGTGCAATTCAGAAAAAAAGTGATTCTTTGACAGGGCTAGAAACATCATTAATGACAACCAATTATTAGAATGAAGCAGGATTACAGTATATAAATAGGTCAAATGGAAGGACATAGAATGAAAGCTAAAATAAAAGTAATTCCATGAAACCTAGAAAGAGCCCATTGTGTTTACTAATGAAAATGTTCTAAGTCTAAAAACTATCAATTTACCCAAATAACAGTCCAGTACACACTTTGCAGAACAATAACCTGTGAATAAAGAACTTAAAGGAAATGAAATGTGTAGCGTTTTCTGTGATGGCCATAGTGCTTTCACTCTGTGCCATCATTCTGCAGTGGTGTTTTTTCTGTTAATGTTTGACAATATGGTTTGTCACATAATGCCTTTTTAGTAGCTTCTCTCTGCTGACATTTCTCTCCCATTTCTGCTGTTAGCAACAGCTAATCATGAAACATAAAAAGGTATCCAGAAAAAGGCAAGTACAGTATCACATATTAATGGCACACAGCAGGTTTATGATACAATTTTCATTCACATGAAAAGGCTTAGGAAAAAAGCAGGAAATAAAAGAGCAAATTAGAAGACCAATTGTCTCTAGTCTAGTCTTATAATGGTGACTGATTCATTAAATATTTGTAAGGGTGGCAAGTCATCTAACCCAACAGAAGCTCCTAGATGCTCTTCTTGACTTGTAAATCAACTATGGGCAGGAGAAACCTACAGTAGAGCTGAAATTTACTGCCACAGGACGTGGCCCAAGCTGGGTTGGTTCTCTTCCAAGTGACAACCCCTGCCAAACACTTAAACACCTGCTGCAGTTATCAGTACACATATTCCCTTAGACAACTGAGAACCAACTCATCGAATAAACTAATACGTAACACAAAGTGCCAAGTATATCCTCAGTAGAGGCTGATAAAATAAAGCATTTCAGTAAATTTAACTGAATACTTCCAAATAGCACACATGACAATGAAGAGAATACACACTAGTGGTATCCTTAGAGAGAGAAAAACAATATTAGTCTTTTTTTTCTATATTTCTAAAAAAGCCAAACCCCTATCTAACCACACCCTCATGTGCAAATAATGTGAGTTCCTTCCCTGGGGTGAAGAAAAATGAAATAAAATAGAACACTAGCAACAACGACAATAACAAACCTTAGAATTACACAGTAATAAAGGACTTGAAATAAAGAACACTGCCCTCCTTTATTTATTTGAGGGAAGACTGAAGCTTTTCTTCGCCTACTTGTTAGTTTTTTTTTCTCTCCAGTACTTAACTCCTGTATGAAAGTCTCTGACTTAAGAGGTAGGGCTTAGCTAATGAGGTGTGTCTACACAATTGGAAGCCCATTTCTAAATGAAAATTGCACTGTGCTGTGAGCACAATCCCTTCAGGTTGGAGAGAGCATTTATAAAGCAGCAGGGGTGGTAGCCTGTGCTTTCTCTTTAAGAAGGGACCTGTAGGGTTACCACAGCTGGGAAAGAGAGAGGCTGACCCGGAGCTATGGGCTAACGTGATAATTCTCCTCCAAATTAGTCGTATTTCTCCAGGTTACCTTCGCAGATAGTGAGTAAAGGCAGATATAATCCCTCTTCTAATTGTAAACCAGCACCAGCCTAATTATATTCCCATTTACTCCAGATACTCTAAAATCATAGGCTTTCTGTTTGCTAATTCCTCTTATTCATGGTTTTATGACTCCGGAGGAGGCTTTGGGGAGTACGAATGGAAAAACAGTGCAGTGAGTTAGTTCCACATAGACATTAACTATGAAAAAGTAATGGCATGGAGGAGAAAAGGCGTGGGAATGAAAAAGCCTCCTATTTAGCGTAGACTGATTTCAATCAGTATGGATGAGTATTTGAGGCCTTGCCTAGTAAGCACAGAGGTCAGGGCCATGGTTGCAAGACTACACAGCAGTTTTATAGACATCCCGCCTGTATTCCTTTTCTATTAAACAGCCATTCTGTAGTAAATTCCACCCCCTTTGTCTTAGAACATGTATTTATTATCTTTAACCTAGTTGATAATTAATATCTATATAATGTTTAAGTATTTTTATGTCAATTTATTAACACTAGCCTGAGGATGGACCCATGCACTGAAGTGTATGGGGCATTGCTGAAGATTGTAAGATGACAAGATTAGAAGCTGACAAGTAGGACAAAGGGTGAAGGTTGCAGTGATAAACAAATCCATTCAAGTCTTTCCAGATAAAATTACTTCCATGTTCCTTTCTCCCATCCAAGGTCTGTGCTGGGGAAACGATAATTTGGAGGATTATATAATGATATTTCAGGAGAAGATAATGCATGTGCATGTGGGTATATGTATATATATATGTATGTGTATGAGAATGTGAGAGAAGACAAGAGAGATATCAAACTACATAATTCTTGACTGAAAACAAGCACTCTTAAAAAAGGCTTGAAATGCTTTGCTCTTCCTTGGCTTTGGGGCATCAGTAAATAATAAAAATCTTTAAAGTTATTGTCTAGATCACAGAATCTTTGTCGCTTAAGTTTTTCCTGGCCACAGCTAAAAAAAGAAGTTAAGGCACCAATATTTGGTGTCACCTACCATGGAAGGCCAGGCGTTATTTTAGTCTTTAGTTGGGGAAATGTTCGTTGCTGGTTCACCAGATCAGTGCCCATTCACAAGACAGAGGAGGAGCAGGAATTAACCTTGGACAGGTGTCAAGCGAGCAAGTGGTCTGAAAGAGAACGTGCATGCCCTTTCTGCAAATGTGGGCATTTGAAGAAGAGGCACTGTACGCCAAAGCAATGTGGGTCTACGATTTGATCCTCCACTTCTACAAGTCAACGCATTTAATGGTCATCTCCTCCAGATGATAATAAGGCCTATGTTTATATGAAAACCAAGCACGGTTCCACCTGACAACCTTGTAAGCAAGCTGAGAACAAGGATGGTGTTTCACTCATGTTTTGTGCCTCCCAACAGCCTGGAAGAGTTTCTGGCATACATTAAGTACTCAAACAGAATTGCTTGAATTGGTAGTAGAGAGCAAATTTAATAATTTTCCATGAAAAATCTCGATTTAAAGCAGACAGGTTGTGTTTTGCTTTATGTTTCTTAGTGCTTTCTTATCCAGGTCAGGAAACATTGGGAAATTGAATTTAAATTTGGAGGTTGTTTGCTAAACATGAAATCAGAGAAATAGACATTTCAAAAGATGATATTTTCATCAAGCTATAAAGCCTGGTGAGTCATTCTTCTCCACTGAAGGGTTATGTTTGCCAATTAAATCATATATTTGTGTTCCTTAGTCAAGTTATCCTCTTTCTTTTGAATGCTGCTTTTTCCCTGGAAACAATTCATTCTTACCCTACTTTTTATTTTTATGGAGTCCATAAAAGCCCTGTTGTTTGTACTTATTATCATCATGTTCTGCATTTTTATTTAATCTATATCATTTTTTTCCTGCAAACCTGTAGAACATTCTCCCAACGAACTTGCTAATTTTTATATCTAGGTTAGGCCCTCTCTTTTCTTAAATATCCTGCTGATGTTCTCAGGGAATTCAATATCTCATTCAATCTGATACACAATGATCACAGATAAGGCAGTGAATAAAGTGGATATAAACACACACAAGATATAGTCTTGCTTTCATCATCTGATGTCAAGGACCACATTGATGAGCCTGTAAGTCTAGAGGGGAATGGTCATGTGCATGGGCTCTGAAGCCAGACTGCTGGAATTCACACTTGCCCTGACATTTGCTAGCCATGTGATCCTTGAGCAACAACTTACTCAACTCCTTTGTCACTGTCTCCTCATCTATGAAATAAGGACGTTAGTCATAGTTTCTACTTCTTAGGGTTGTACTGAGAATTAAATGAGTTAATATGGTTAAATATCTTAGAACAGTCCTTAGTGTGTTAGTCCATTTTGTGCTGCTATAAAGGAATGCTTGAGGCTGGGTAGTTTATAAAGAAAAGAGGTTTATTTGGCTCAGAGTTCTGCAGACTTAAAAGGGGCATGGCCCTGTCATCTGCTTCTGGTGAGGGCTTCAGGGAGCATCCAATCAAAGCAAAAGGCAAAGAGGGAGCAGGTGTGTCACATGGCAAGAGTGGGAGCAGGAGAGGGAGGAGGTGATGCCAGGCTCCTTTAAACAACCAGCTCTTGTGTGAACTAAGTGAGCAAGAACTTATTCATTATCACTGGAAAGGTACCAAGCCATTCATGAGGGATCTACCCCCATGACCCAAACACCTCCCACCAGGTCCCACATTCAACACTGGGGGATGAACTTCAACATGAGATTTGGAGGCGTCAAACATCTAAAGCATATCACCTGGTAAACAAACAAACAAAGCCCAGTGTGTTTGCTATTTTTACATACTGCTTTCTCAACTGTTAAAACCTTCACAATTAGTTTTCAACTATCCATAGGGACAAAGACACCTTCTATATTATGTTACAATGGTGATCTTCTTTGTCACTTCCTTCTCTGACTCTATTAACTATGAAGATGTAGATGAGCAATTATACTTCCTCATGTTCATTCGTTCATTCACTGACCAAATATTTATTGAGTGTCTACTCTTTGCCAGGCTCTTTTAGCATTGGATATAGAAAAATAAACAAGATAGAAATGAGGCATTTGGCCTCATGAAACGCTTATAGAAAAGAGAAGCATATACAAATATAATAATAACAAAACAAGATAGTTAAAAATTGTGATATAATATCTCTACAGAAAAGGAAAAGGGTGTTGTGATAGCAAGTTGCAGGAAGAAGATCATTTATGAATAATCCTGACACATCATGAGCTGGGAGAGAGCATTTCAGGCTGATGAGATTGCTGAAAATGCCCAAGAAAGAGGCAAAAAGGGCTTGGAAGGAACAGAATGAAGCCCTGCGGCTGACATAAAATGAGATTCCACATCTACTTATGTGAGGCCTTGGAGACCATGGTTCAGAGTTTGGATTTTACTCTAACAAAACATGAGTCCATTAAAACTAGATATTCATAAGCAATTGAATGAAACTAAAGCCCTATCTCCCACCATATGCAAAAATCAACTCAAAATGGATTAAACACTTAAATGTAAGGCCCAAAACTATGAAACTAGCAGAGGGAAACATTGGGGAAACACTTTTGGACATTGGTCTAGACAAAGATTTTATGGAGAAGTCCTCAAAAGCACAAGCAACAAAAGCAAAATAAAACAAATAGGATTAAATCAAACTGGAAAGCTTCTGCACAGCAAAGGAAATAATCATCAGAGTGAAGAGAAAACCAACAGAATGGGAGGAAATATCTGCAAACTATTATTCTGACAAGGGATTTGTATCCAGACTATATAAGGCATACAAACAACTTAGCAGTAAAAAATTAAATAGTCTGCTTTTAAAATGGGCAAATGAGCTGAATAGACATCTCTCATAAAAAGACATACGAATACCCAAAAAGTATATGAAAAAATGCTTAGCATCACTAATCATCAGAGAAATGCAAATAAAAACCACAATGAAGGATCATTTCACCCTAGTTAGAATGGATATAATAAAAAAGACAAAAATATTAATAACAAATGCAGGTGAGGATGCAGAGAAAAGAGAACTCTTATATACTGTTTCGGGGAATGTAAAGTAGTAAAGCCATTATGGAAAATAGTATGGAAGTTCCTCAAAAAACTAAAAATAGAACTACAATATTATCCAACAATCCCACTACTGAGAATATAACCAAAGGAAAGGGAATCAGTGTGTCAAAAATGTATCTGCACCCCCATGTTTATGGCAGCACTATTCATAATAGCCAAGATATGGAATCAATTTAAGTGCCCATCAACAGATGAATGGGTAAAGAAAATGTAGCATATAGATACAATGGAATATTATTCAACCATAAAAAAGAATAAAATCTTGTCATTCATTGTAATGTGGATGAGTTCCGAAAGATTTTATTAAGTGAAATAAGCCAGGGACAGGAAGACACATATTCTTACTCATATGTGGAAGCTGAAAAACTTGATCACATAGAAGTAGAGAGTAGAATAGTGGCTACTAGAGGTTGGGGGGTTGGGTAGGGGGTAACCTGAGGTTGATTAATGGATACAAAATTGCAGCTAGATAGGAGAATTAAGTTCTAGTGTTCTATAGCACTGTAGGGTGACTATAATTAATGACAATTTACTGTGTATTTTCAATTAGCCAGAAGAGCAAATTTTGAATGTTCCCAACAGAGAAATCATAAATGTTTGAGGTGCTGGATATGCTGATTACCCTAATTTGATCGTCACGCATTATATACATCTATCGAAATATCACAATGTACCCCATAAATATGTACCATCATTATGTGTCAACTCAAAATAACAATAAAAGCAAAAAAATGCATCAAAAAAAAAAAAAAACCAGAATCCATTGAACGGTTCTAAATAAGGTCTCTTGGCTGAGAGGAAAACAGATTTTAGGGGAGAAAAGTGAAAGTAGCGGCAGGAGGCCACTGGCCATGGCCATTGTTATGGCCATGGAGATGAGGGGAGATAACTTAAGGCATATTCCAGAGGTGAAGCAGACAGCACACCTCCAAGTAAATGGGGAGCACCATGATGCTGAGAAGCTTGCCAGTGAACCAGGAGGTGGGGCAGCTGGCTGAGACCTCCATGGGGTGGGGCAGAGAGTGCTTCAAACCAATCTGCATATTTAAATTATAAAGTAAATGAATTAAGAGAATAAAAATTAGAACCTGATTCTAAATTTACTTATAAATGATTATACATGATCAAAAAAGATTTTTTTGTACAAGATTATACAGAAGGTAATGTTTGTCTTTAACATCACAATCCATCCCTTTAAAAATTATTAATAATTTTTGAGAGCTTATTCTAAATTAATTGCCTATGTCTATTTTCTTATTTAATTTACACAACAGCCCTATAGACACTTAGTATGATTATGCTCAATTTTATAGATATAATTTTTATTTTTTTTGAGACAGGGTCTTGCTCTGTCACCCAGACTGGAGTGCAGTAGTGTCATCACTGCTCACAGCAACCTCAAACTCCTGTGCTCAAGCAAGGCTCCTGCCTCAGCCTCCTGAGTAGCTGGGACTACAGGTGCACACACCACCACCATGCCCAGATAATTTTTTTCTTTCTTTCTTTCTTTTTTTTTTTTTTTTTTGTAGAGACAGAGTCTCATTATATTGCCCAGGCTCATCTTAAACTCCTGGCCTCAAGCAATCCTCCCTTCCTTGGCCTCCCAAAGTTCTGGGATTACAGGCATGAACCATGACGCCCAGCCTAGATGTAATATAATTGAATCTTAGGGAAGTAGCTTTCCCAAGTTGATGAAGCTGGGGAACATACAAGTTGAACCCAGGTCACTGACACGAAAGCCCTGAGCTCTTAACCTCTAAATAGAACCCTGTTCTGTTTTATATCACTGATGGCACCTGTTTCTCTCCTCTCCCTCTCTCTCTCTCTCTCTCTCTCTCTCTCTCTCTCTCTCTCTCTCTCTCTCTCTCTCTCTCTCTCTCTCTCTCTCTTTCACACACACACACACATCCACCTCTTCTCAAAATATTCACTCAGAAAAAATGTTACTCTCAATCTTTCCAAACCCGCTGATGATCTACACAGAGTTACATCTTTCATTTCAACAGTAGAACCACTAATTGTGAGAATCAGGCTTAGACAGTGGAAGAGATACTTCCTGAGCAGAGCAGCCTTATTCTTGCCTCTGAAAGCACATCATAGCCAGCCCTGTGGATAAATGTAGCCTTTGCCAGGAAAGGATAAATGATAGATGATTTGGAAGAAATAAATGACAGGAGTGTTAAAATGTTTTAGGGCAAGGGACATTCAAATAAATGCTATTGGATGATTTATTTTCCAAAAGGTGTTACATTCACTGCTGAAACACACCTACATGTCAGCCAGAAATGTGGTCGTAAAAAATCTATGCGTATAAAAAATTTACACTGTAGCGAGCTGACCTCAACCTTTCATTTACCAACGCCGCCCGCCACCTTAGCTCCAAGCACACATTCCCAAGTTCCTTCTAGACTTCAACACCTGGATGTCTTACAGCTACCTCAAGGAAAATGCATTCAAAATTCTGCTCATTACTTCTCTCCAAACGTTTAATATTTGAAATCTCCGTTAATGCATTATCCCAGCGGTTGCCAATGCTGTAAACTTCAAAGTTTTCATAATAGCCTCTCTTACCATTCCTCCCTCCAATTCCAAGCTCATGCAACAGCAGCACAGAACATTCTTCTCCCTAATTGTCTTGCGCATGTACCTACCCCTCTTTACCATCTGCATGTGGCTTGTGTAGTTCAAGTCTTCAACACGACTCAAGCACAATACCTTAGTCTAGGTTTTCTAAAAGATTCAGAGCTGAAGGCAAAGCATGAATGCCAGCATTTTTTTAAGGAAAGAGTGAAGGGAAAGGAAAAGTGAGGCAAGGAAGGAGAGAAAGTGAAAATAAGATTTGTTACTGAACTGGCCACAAATTCTCAAAGAAGTCTAGAGAATGCCTCGGGTCCACAAGGCAGAATGAAAGCACCGCTAGGCAAAAAGTATAGAAGAGGGAGAGTCAGGAGGTAACCTGCCAATCCTGTCTTCTGTCTCTCATTGGTCAAAGTCCATCCCTTGGGGCTTAATTTTTCCCACACTTTTATCTTGGTTTCAGGGTCCCCCTGGACAGCCACTGGAGAAATGGGAGCCTGTGGGTATGTACTCAAGTAGGACTAAGCACTAAGCTACTATGGCTCCTCTATTGAATTGCAGTGGGTGAGATGAAGGTTGCCCTGAAGGCCAGCCCTAAACTCCTGGGGAAGGTGTAAGCAATTGGAAGTATTAGGAGATAGGGTGACGGGCTTGTATTCTGGTATAGTGTAAGCAGCTGCTGGGAAAAATCTGGACAGAAAGCAAGGCAAATGGCTGAGTTTGAGGTGACGAGGCAAGGGGGCCTGGCTGATAAGGAATGATGCATAAACTGAGTCTGATAAGATCACTCAGTGCCACTCAGTTCTGCTCACACCCTCTAACAATGTTTGAATCTCCTGTATGAACAAGATACGCTCACTTCTTCCCCAGGGGGGAGGTAAAAAATATAATCTTCCAAGACTGTGCCAATTGCCATATTCTAACCCTTAAGGAAGGTTAGTAACCCAAGCTACATTCCCAGTTGCTTTAGCTGATTCTGTAGCCATATTGACATTCATTATCCCTTTCTTCCCCATACCCAGTCTGGATTTTCCTCATCCTTGGCTAGAATTGCAACTGATCTGGATTTTTTGTCTAGTGAGGTGACCCAGACCTTCATTCTGGGAGAGTTCGGGGTCCTAGTTTTCTGTCCTTGTCAGGCTGTGATTGCAGTGATTGCCTGTTCACAAACGTCATAGGGCACAGAATCATCAAAGGAAGACCCAGTGAGTCACTTTGGTTCTAGACAGGTCTCTTACTGCCCCCCATTGTGCAGTGGAATCCCTACCTCCTGAGAGTAGCGAGGATCAATTACCTTGGCCTATAGTGTAACTTCATTTTGCCTGCAGATCTATTGGCATGGAAATCCCAGAGTAGCCAAGTAGTGTTTTATAGTGTCCAGTTCCAACCTAGCAAAGCCTAAGTTTTCTAGGATAATAGGCAAGTGGAAGAATGAAAGTATAGTAAAAATGGACAAATCCTACTTCTATTCCTTCATTCATCATCTTAAATATTCTTGCTATGAGAACACAGTTCCATATCCTGGTCGTAGGTCCAGCACACATGCTGCATTAACCTCTCAAAGGTTACCCCTGAGCTGGTGCCTTAACTGAGCCTTTCCCACATCTTATCAAGCTGTCTACTTATGAGTTATGAACACACATGAATCCCATGGGAAGGAGCCCAATGTTGTACCTCCTTTGCCAAGCAATGGATCGCTTGGCCCAAGGCGATGTTGTATGGGATACCCTATCAATGGATAAGGCTTTCTGTAAAAGTTTCAAATGTAATTCTGTCATGTGCACAGCAGGCAAGAGAAACAAACCTACTGTATTCAATTTATATTGAAGCTATGACAAATCACCACAATTTAGTGGCTTAAAACAACACACATTATCTTGATCTTAGCCCAGTGAGATCCACATTGAACTTTCAAGCAGGGTACATTTCATTCTGAATTCTCTAGGGGAAGAACCTGTCTCCATGCCTTTTATAGCTTCTAGAGAGGGGACACATCCTCTGGCCCCCTTCTCCATCTTCAAGGCAATCAATGTTGAGCTTAGTCCTCTCATACTGCCATCTCTCTGCTTCTCTCTTCCGATTCTCTCTTCCACTTCTAAGGACCCTAATTATTAACATTGGGCCACCTAGAAATTCCAGGATATTTTTTCTACCTTAAGGTCAGCTGATTAGCAAGTTTAATTTCATCTGCAATCTTGATTCCCCTTTGCTTTGTAACCTAAATGTTCACAGGTTTTGGGGATTGGGATATAGATGTTTGGGAAAGAGGGGAACATTGTTTTGCCTACCACACCCACATCCAGAATCACACGAAATTGTCATTCATGTAGGACAAAATGGTCAAATATTGAGGAACTCATATTCTTCCATCTATTATTGGTTCTGCTAAGGATGGATTATTGTCCCCTCCAAGATGGAAGGACTTCAGTGTGGTTGACCTCCCACCATGTGAGTTAGCTGTTCTCTACAAAACATGGTGCCAATCCAAGGCTGAATATTAGTCACTGCTGCTGGCGAATTGTGCATTCCACAGTGCCAACACCCAGACTGGCCTTTGTAAGAGGAAGGTCTTGTTGTTGAACTCATTTTAGACACCATCTCTGCTCCCTGGTCACTCTGTTTGAAGGTCCATTAGAGAAACACTGGATACTAAGGACAGTGCCAGACAGTAGCTACATAACAGGGCCACTTATCCACCTTGGTACTTACGGCCTCTACTGAGATGATACTTTCTGTTGAGCATTCACACAAGAAACAAAACTTACTCCCTTTGTGCTCATCCTCAGAGACCCATCCTAAGATGTCTTGTCCCTGTTCTTTTAATATTTTTCCTCCCAGGCCACTGACCTACTGAACAAGCCCAGTGATCACTGGCTAGGAGACTCCAAATGCCTATAATTCAATTCCCCTTTTCTTTAGACAAAGTGGACAACTATGTGAATTGCTCATTATTCTCCCCACCGTTAAGATTTCCTGTGAACACATTCTTTCAGGACCACTCCTAAGTGGTGCCATGGTGGAAAAACAGTCCATTTCTGGATAGCACCAATATAACTTGCCAACCCATCTGTGAAGCAGGACAAAGTTGTCCTTTCCTCCTCAGCAATTCATCATAACAAAATTATATGAAGTCATGGCTATAAATTGAATAAGAGTCAATGGTATACCAGATGTAAGTGACCTGGGAGTCTGAGCCCCATGTATTTCACTTATGCCTTTGGAGCTGCTCAGATCCAGTCCCAAATGTATAGCTTCCAGCCCACAATGATTTACCAGGACAAGGTTATGGCCTTGTACCAGGACCCTAAAAGTCTGCACTGAGGCTCTCCTTCTGGGGCATCCTTCTTCACCATGATGGTTACCTACAACATAATTGAAACTGCTAGATCCCATGGTCCAAATCACAAGGCAGCTTGTACTGCAGATCTCACCTATGACAAAGGTCACTTTTGTACTGTGCCCAATTATAAACTGGCAGTTTTCCAATTCATCCTGTTAAATAAGTAACATATACTGCCATCCAAATCCAAAAACTTCTACCAAGTACTGGGCCTCTTTCTCAGTGATAAGAAGTGCAAGGTGCATTGCTGGTGATAAGAGGTGAAAGTCCTCTAACAAGGGTTTTCCCAACACACCCCAGACCACTGGGCTCCTGAACACTTCACTGAGTATCAGGCACCTGAATCTTTATTTCCCCTTTGTCACATAGGTGTTTTATGAAGGCATCTAGGTTACTTGTTACCTCTTACTCACCAGGCCCAGTTGGCATGGCATCATCAACATAAGTGAGCAATGTAAGTCTGAAGAATGGAAAGATCATCTAAATTCCTATGTTATTATAGTAAACAGGAGAGTTATATAAGCCTGTGCAAAACACTGAGGGGTACACATCCATAGGGATCTAAAAGAAAGCATTCACCAAATCAATAATCACATACCAAGTACCAGAGGTCATGCTGATCTACTGTAATAAGGAGTTCACATATGACACAGCCACTGTGATTGGAGCTCCAAGTTTATAGTAATACTGTCATGTCATCTGTCATAATCTTTCAGGTTGTTGCAGAGGCCAAACAGGTGAATTGGGCAAGGATAGAATGGAAACCACTATCCTCCGTATCCTTCAAGTCTTTTTTTTTTTTGAGACAGAGTCTCGCTTTGTTGTCCAGGCTAGAGTGAGTGCCTGGCGTCAGCCTCGCTCACAGCAACCTCAAACTCCTGGGCTCGAGCGATCCTTCTGCCTCAGCCTCCCAAGTAGCTGGGACTACAGGCATGCGCCACCATGCCCGGCTAATTTTTTATATATATATCAGTTGGCCAATTAATTTCTTTCTATTTATAGTAGAGACGGGGTCTCGCTCTTGCTCAGGCTGGTTTTGAACTCCTGACCTCGAGCCATCCGCCCGCCTCGGCCTCCCAGAGAGCTAGGATTACAGGCGTGAGCCACCGCGCCCGGCCTCTTCAAGTCTTTAATAAGGACAATCATCTCTGCAGTCGCCCTGGGATACAATATTGCTTCTAATGCTGTTGTTGTCCAAGGGGTGGGGGCTGTTACAGGAACTTCCAGTTGGCCTTTCCTGTTATAATGGACCTCATTCCACACATCAGAGATCCAATAATAGGGTTCTACCAGCAGCTAAGCTTATCTATCCCAATTACAACTTACAGGAATGGAGAAATAACCACAGGTTAGATTCATGGACCCACAGGACCCACTATGAGACTGTCTTGTATCAGCAATGCAATTATCATTCACCTTCCATAAGCACCTGTTCTATCTGCATAACTATGATGGCACTTCACTTAACATCACAAATCTAATGCTTCTGAAAAATTTTTGTATTCCTCTTTCACTGTACTCTGGTAAATGTGGTGGTGGTGTGGTGTGGTATTTTTCCTAAGGAATCTGGTCCCCTCTTCAATCAATGGGATGTGGATCTATGAACTGATTTAGATTTATAAACTGAATGAGAGGCCTCAGTTTTCCATTTCAGCAACTAAGTTCTACTTGTCACTCTCATTTTTATTTTTATTTTTTAATACACAAATTGAGCAATACCTTAGCTGTTCCTCTGTCTCACTCTTAGGAATACCATGACTTATTTGCCATTACCACAGATTCTTGCAAGTAAAGGAACCCCTGATGGTCACAATCGCTTTGCTACCTTTATTTCCAATTCTGTAGTTAAATCCATCTTATCTTTAATATTTAAGTACTGTCACTTGGCCTCTGACATTATGTAATCCCAACATCCCTACACCTAATAGGGAGCTGCCTAGTTCCATGGCATATCAGACTGTCAACCACAGCCTGCAGAGAATAGCCACCAACTTCTCAAAGATTTCAGTGTCTTCCTCTCCAAGGCATTCCTTATTGCTTTGGTGAAGGAAGAGATCTCCATTTTAATTCTCTGAGGCCCCCTCCGAGGGACCATAGTCAAGTGTGGGTCTTACCATTCCCCCCTCCCTGAGTTTTCCCTCACTTTTACCAGTAAGATTTCAAGGAAGTTCTGGCCTCTCTACTTCATTTATCATAGGTCGTTATCATGACCAAGGTTTGATAAATCATCTCAAGAAAATCCCAGAACCAACCCCCAAGTGACCTTGTCACAATATTGAATCCTGAGTCACTGTTGAGTGCCCACGATGTCAATGAATTTTTTTTCATATTCAGATATCTATTGTACATCTCCAGGCCAGCACCTAGAGATCTGTTCCCATATATATTATCCTAATTCCTGTTAGCATAAAGTAAGAAGTTCCATCATTTCTTTGTCTTATAGCCTTTATTTTTCTGCAATAGAGCTTTTTTTGTTTCCCCACTGAGGCTGTGTTGAGACTCTATTATGAGATTGGGGTACAGGCAGGAGAGGGATGGTGGTGGCATATCTTGAGAAGAGCAAACATCATCTCCCATGGCATCTTCTTAGCTGAGGTTATTGAATGGTGTTCACATGCTACAGTCAGAATATTTGTGCTACCCTCCAATTCATGTGTTGAAATCTAATCAGCAATGTGATGCTATTAGGAAGTCTTTGGAGTTTATTAGGTCATGAGGGTAAAGTCCTCATAAATGGGATTAATGTCCTTATAGTAGAGGCCTCAGGGAGATATTTTCCCTCTTCCACCACATAAGGACACATCTAGAAGGCTAAAAGGCACTATTTTTGAACCAGAAAGAAGGCTTTCACCAGCAGCCAACCACACCACCACCCTAACTCACACTTCCCAGCCTCCAGAACTGTGAGAAATGAATTTCTATTGTTTATAAGCCATCTGGTCTATAGTATTTTGGTATAGCAGCCTGAACAGATAAAGGTATCATGTAAATGGAGACTGGTCTCCTCAAACAAAGATAGAAGGAGCTTTTATGGCCACCCAGGAACATTGAGAGGAACTTTAGGGCTTACTACTTTCAGGTTTACCTACTCTAATGTCTGAGGATCCTATTTTCCCCCATGAGGCATCTAAATTTGACATAGCACACCTGACAAGGCCATGCATGTAGTCTTCTTTGCAGTTCTGCTTTAGAATAAGATCCTAGGTCCAATTTCTAGCACAGTCTTTCATAAGGCTGCATGAGATAAACATCTCAAGTATACAACCATGAAACTACCAACACAATCAAGGCCATAGACATATCCAACACCCCACAAAGTAAACTTTAATAACTGTGATGCCACTGGATCCTTACACATTCAGACCAGTGGGAAATTCCACTTCAAAATACTATTTGAAAGTCTAATTTCTAGGACCACTCATCATACAGTTGTCTCAGCCTATCCCAGAGACGAAGGCAAAATACACCTGTTGGTGTTTAATTTTGTTTTATGGGGTGCGAGGCAGGATAGTCCCAAGGAAAGTAGGAGTTAAGGAAAATAAAAGTGAAGTAGGACAGGAAACAAAGCAAAGATAAGGTGAGCTGGTTACAATGTCTACAAAAAACAAAAATCCCACAGCTAATAAAAAAAATAGTATCTCTACTTAGAACTTGTCAAGAAGAGGAAGCTGCTCATCTGCTGACTCCTCCCTGATTTTGGCCTTTAACTGGCCCAAATCCTATCTGTGTCAACTCCCCTATACCTCTGGGTTATGTTACCTGGCCTCTCTGAGCACCTGATGGGAAAACCAAAGTCTCCATACACAGTTGGTTCCCACTGTGGCCAGTGCTACAAAGTTTGTGCCAGAGGAAGCCCTTGCTCCAAAGGAGGCTGAGCCAATGGGTGATATTAGGAGATGAGTTAACTCTGGCTGTTATAGAGTCTCATGGGCCTGGTGGAAGACATTGTTGGGGCTTCTCTGGAGAGGAAGAGAGGTAAATAGCTGAGGTCTAAGTTGGGGGACAGGTGAAACTAAGTGGACCCAGGCTGATGCGTAACTTGGGTCTAGAATTATAACATTACAACAACCTCTTATGGTCTTCCTTCAAGTCTATCCTTGTGGCAAGAATTGTTTTTTTCTAAAAATGTCAGTCTTCTATAAGTTTTTCTAATATATCAAAACCTCTATGTTTCTTGTAGCCTATTCAGGACTTTTTCCTAACCTATATACTTCTCCCTAATCTTTTTTCTAATCAACTGTTTTTTCCCTTTCTTATCTTTGAATGTGAGATATGCTATTTCCTTTACCTGAAATTCCTCCCCCTAACCAATCTGCCTATGTCTGATAGACTCCAACTCATTAATCAGGCCCGTAGCTTCTCAATAAAATCTTCTAGGACACCATGGCAGAAGTCATTTTCTCTTCTGTGTTTCCCTCTAACTTTGCATGAAGTGTCCAGGCCTTAAGACCCAAGTCAAGGGGACATCCACTCAGAAAATGCAGCTGGGATTAGTAGAAAAAGCACAGGACATGAATGATCTGGGTTGGAATGTATTCCTTTGGTAGGGCTGCCATAATGAAGTATCATAAATAGGGTGGCTTGAATAACAGAAATTAATTGTCTCACAGTTCTGGAGGCTAGAAGTCCAAGACCAAACTGTCTGCAGGGTTGGTTCTTTCTGAGAGCTGTAAGAAAGAATTGTTCTATGTCTTTTCCCTAGCTTCTGGTGGTTTTCTGGCAAACTTCAGCATTCCTTGGCGTGTAGAATCACCTCCTTGATCTTTTTCTTTATCTTTACGTGGCAATTTTCCTGTGATGTGTTTGTCTCCAGTTTCCCCGTTTTATAAGGATACCAGTCATATTGATTTAGGGGACCTCTCTCCTTCAGTACGGCCTCATCTGAACTTAACTAATTACATCTGCAGTAGCCCTACTTCCAAATACGATCATATTCTGAGATACCAGGGATTAGGACTTCAACACAAGAATTGGAGGAAGGGGGAAAATTCAACCTGTAGTAGAATCCCAGTGACTTTGGGCAAATTTTATAAATTTTCTTAGCCTCATTCTTCTAATCAGACCAACAGAAGTAACAATAATTATCTAAGATCTAGATTAAATGAAGATCAACAGCAATATTGTAAAGCTTCTAGATGGAATAGCAGAGAGGGGATGGATAAAATCAAAAGCAAATTTGCTAAATATTAGAAAAGAATGCCTTCATTTAGACAAGTTGCTATTTTAGAATAGGATCTAGGGTTAAAAGGTTGAGGGGGAAAGAATCAAGCAAGAGAGCAAGGGTGTAGAATGTAGTAAGATAGAGAGTAATGAGATCCTCATTCATGAGGAGTTTTTCTTTAAATGGTTAAGAAAAAAGTAAAAGCTGTAGCAAGAGAGAAAGAAAATAAGAGCATATTACATGATCTTTCTGAGCCTCATATTCCCACATTGCAAAACTTTCTACCTCCTATGGGTATGAGGAAGGCACTCTGAGTAGTACACTGGCTTTAGCCGGAAATACGTTACCAAATGCAAACTAGCACCAATGATATGAATGTATGTGCTGTTTTAGTTCATATTCATCTTTCCTTTTACTTTTTCCATATTTTCTTTTTTATACAAGTACTGAATTTTAATTTTCTACCTGTAACCACAGATATCCTAATTCACTCTAAAATAATTTTATTTTTTAAAAAATAGTATTTCTTTGCAAAAATTTTATTCTGCAAGTAAGGGAAAAATATCTTTAGGATCCAATTTATTCTCAGAAAGCACTGGTATTAAAAATACTTTGTATTCATTAATTGAAAAGGTTGGAAAAAATCTACATTAGTATCCCTAACAAAGGCATTTTGCGTTATTCACAATATTTAAAACAGGATGTCAATCTCATTGCACAATAAATAAGGGGGTCAAAATGGTTTTGCATAGTCACAGCTATTAAAATGCTTTTATTTTTTTTTTTAATTATTTTTTTTATTTTGGCATATTATGGGGGTACAGATTTTAAGGTTTCAATAAATGCCCATTTCCCCCCCTCCCCCCAAAAGTCTGAGTCTCCATCATGACCATCCCCCAGATGGTGCACATCTCACTCACTATGTATGTATATACCCGCCCCCCTCCCCCCTCCCACCTGCCCAATACGCTATTACTGTAGCACCTATGTGTCCACTTAGGTGCTACTCAGTTAATAGCAGTTTGTTGGAGAATATATCTGGTGCTTGTTTTTCCATTCTTGGGATACTTCACTTAGTAGTATGGGTTCCAGCTCTAACCAGGAAAATATAAGATGTGCTATATCACCATTGTTTCTAAGAGCTGAATAGTACTCCATGGTGTACATATACCACATTTTATTAATCCATTCTTTGATTGATGGGCACTTGGGCTGTTTCCACAGCCTTGCAATTATGAATTGTGCTGCTATAAACATTCGAGTGCAGGTGTCTTTTTTGTAGAGTGTCACTGGATCATTTGGGTAGATGCCCAGCAATGGGATTGCTGGATCAAATGGTAGATTCACATGTATCGCTTTAAGGTATCTCCATATTGCTTTCCACAGAGGTTGAACTAGTTTGCAGTCCCACCAGCAGTGTAGGAGTGTTCCTCTCTCTCCGCAACCACGCCAGCATTTATTGTTTGGAGATTTTTTGATAAAGGCCATTCTCACTGGGGTTAAGTGATATCTCATTGTGGTTTTGATTTGCATTTCCCTGATGATTAGAGATGTTGAGCATTTCTTCATATGTTTGTTGGCCATTCTTCTGTCTTCTTTAGAAAAATTTCTATTCAAGTCCTTTGCCCACTTTTTAATGGGGTTATTTGATTTTTTCTTCCTAATTTTCGTGAGTTCTAAGTATATTCTAGTTATCAGTCCCTTATCGGATGCATAGGATGCAAAAATTTTCTCCCATTCTGTAGGTTGTCTGTTTACTTTCATGACTATTTCTTTGGCTGTGCAAAAGGCATTCATATACGCCAACAACAATCTAATTGAGAACCAAATCAAAGACTCAATTCCCTTCACAATAGCAACAAAGAAATTAAAGTACCTAGGAATATATTTAACCAAAGAGGTAAAAGACCTCTACAGGGAGAACTATGAAACACTGAGGAAGGAAATAGCAGAGGATGTAAACAGATGGAAATCCATACCATGCTCGTGGATCGGCAGACTCAATATCATCAAAATGTCTATACTACCCAAACTGATCTACAGATTCAATGCAATACCTATTAAAATCCCATCAGCATTCTTCACAGATATAGAAAAAATAATTCTACGCTTCGTATGGAACCAAAGAAGACCCCGAATATCAAGAGCAATTCTAGGCAACAAAAACAAAATGGGAGGCATTAATATGCCAGATATCAAACTATACTACAAAGCTGTAGTAATTAAAACAATATGGTATTGGCACAAAAACAGGAATATTGACCAGTGGAACAGATGTGAGAATCCTGATATAAAACCATCCTCATATAGCCATCTCATCTTTGACAAAGCAGACAAAAACATACGCTGGGAAAAAGAATCCCTCTTCAATAAATGGTGCTGGGAAAACTGGATAGCCACCTGTAGAAGGCTAAAACAGGACCCACACCTTTCACCTCTCACAAAAACCAACTCACGCTGGATAACAGACTTAAACCTAAGATATGAAACTATTAGAACTCTAGAGGAAAAAGTTGGAAACACTCTCCTCGACATCGGCCTGGGCAAAGAGTTTATGAAGAAGTCCCCAAAGGCAATCACAGCAGCAACAAAAATAAATAAATGGGACATGATCAAACTATTAAAATGCTTTTAGCAGAGACTTCCTCATCTCCATTTCAATATTAAGAAGACCCTCACCCTCCACACACAAACACACACCTGGACACTGAGGAGAGAAAGAGAAAGAGAGAAGAGAGATTCCTCAATCAGTACTCCAGTGTATCACAACTCATCACTCCTTTTGCACTTCTGCCTTGTGCCTTTGTTTCTCTCACTGTCAACCCCATTAAGTACTCAATTTTGTTCATTATAATTGTAATTTATAGTCTTACATTCTGTTAGTTGCTATAAGTAAGAGGAGTGAGAAGAAAGGCCAAAAGTCGAGTACAAGAAGAATCTCTTATAACCAAGGAGGTGAAAATCATAGATGTACGTAAATAATAATAATGTAAGACAGAATATACCATATATCAAAATCAATCCCAGTGTGTATTCAGATGAGGAAGAAATCACACACTGTGGGTGAGAATGAATGGGGACCAGGAGGAACTTCATAGAGAAGCAGTTTAATTCATATTGTATGTCCATATCGAAACATTACATGTACCCTATAAATATGCACAAGAATTAAGTACTCATAATAATTAACAATTTTTTAAAAAAAGAAAAAAAATGGAAAGGGCTTTTAGCAGTTAGGATCAATTTTTCAAAAAGACACAGAAACGATAAAGGAGTCAAGTTTGACTCAAGTCAAATATATTTGTGGAGGAATAGGGAGAGACAACGTTATGTGGTTGAAACATATAAAAAATGCTATTTTTGTGGGTCAAAATTATACATTGAGGCCAAAACGTAGAAGATCGCAAATGTCAGAACAAGGAGTCCAGAGGTATTTTCTTAAACATTTGGGAGGCCTTTGGGATGACAAAATATATGTGCTGTATTTTAAAGAAGATTCACTTGCTAATTATGGGCTTGGGCTGAAAGTAGGAAGAGCAGCTGAGAAGTTCTTGTACTACTGAGTGCCAACTAAGTCCCCAAAGCTCCACTAGACTTCATGTCATTCAACAAATTTCTCCACTTTCCCACATCCACTTCCTATCCCCTGTATGTTCCTATTTATTCAACATCCTTCACCAATTCCTTTGATCTCACTTCTATCCCTGCCTAGTCATAGGATTCCTGCCTGTCCACCTGCATGGGGGAAGGCCCAGCACAGCAGAGACATGGGGCCAGTCAGGCTAAACTCACAGTAATAGCTATTGTGATCCTTATACCCTTCACCATAATATTTGCTTGCACGTCTCTCTCTTTCTTTCTTTCTCCCTTTGACCATAGTATCTCTTCTGAAGAGCAATCATAATGCCTTATCTATAAGCCTAGAGCCTAGCAGGGAACCTGGCACATACTGGGTGCTCAATTAATATTAATTCAGTGAGTAAAATCCCCACCATAGAACTCAGAAAAAAAAAATAATGATTTTTTTGTTGTTGTTATCGAAATCCTCCCCAACCTCCTACTCAACCTCCTTGATAACATGTATTTAGTGATACTATGACCTGGGTTTTCTGGGATTGCCCCAATGTAAGATTAGTTGATAATTATCCAAAACAATTTAATCCCTATGGTATTGTTTCAAAGAGTCACACTTAGTAAATCTTTTCAATTATCCTTGGGCTTTTCATGCACAATTCTGGGCATATATAAGTGCTCAATAGACATGTATTTATTGATTGATTAGATAAACATTTCAGAAACTTTAATTACAAATCAACCAAATAAGTACAAGTACATCAAATTTTTCGAACCATGTATGCTACCTCGCTGTCCATACCAACTCCTATATTGGTTGTTAATTCTATATAAATAAGCACTTGGGTATATATTGTCACATTTCTTTCAACATTACTATAATTTGAATATAACCAGTTCTAGCTCTCAAGACCTGTCTAAGCCCCATTTTCAAACCTCCCAATGAATCTGATTCCAAAAGGCTTGAAGAGATACGTTTTTTCTGAGGGTTTCTTAGAAAGACAGGAAGTTGTTTACCTTACACATCACCAAGCAGGAGTTTCTAAAACATTTATTAAATATTTCTCTTCCACCTCAAAGATCCATTCCTTAGAACAACTCTTCTCTCTCTTTCCTGCTTACCCCCAACCCTCTCAATACAGTACTCAGTAATCACTCTTGCTTTTCTCACTCCATTCTCTGCCACTTTTTCTTGACTCCTACCCTTTCATTAGAAACTTTTCCTACAGCAGTTTTCCCTGTTCTTTTTTTTTTTTTTTTCTGTGATTAAGTCTGGTCAAATTTTCCCTGTTCTTAAGTAAAATAACTTGGCAAATCTCCACTAACTCAATATTCATCTCCAAAACTAGCTGAGCAATAAAGGATACTTCTTGCTATGGTGGGTGAGAAGAAAAGTGGGAATTTCAAATACATATTTAATATTTTCCTTATATTGTCTCCTACTAGCAGATTTAATGCATTTTTTTTAAATTTTCCTTAGGGCTGGTCATGCACAATCCTGGGCACATATAGGTGCTTTATAAATGTATGTTTGTTGACTTATTAGATAAATGTTTCAGAAATTCTAATTGCCAGTCACCCAGAAGTATTTTACAATATTGATCTAACATGTAATCACTGGACCTCTATTGTGTGTGGCAATGTCCTAAGTGCCAAAAACTATGCAGTTTAGGATTGAGATGAGAAGTGTGCCAGAATCCAAAAGAAGTTTCTACTGCATCAGCCTCTTTGTACCACTAACCGAATAAAACTTGAAAATTGACCTGATGAGGTGATCTAACTGTCTCTTTAGGCTCATAATTTTCCAAGGCTCATTATGCAATTTCACATTAGAGTTTTCAGCTTTTTCGATCAAAAAGTAATAGACCAAAAACAAACTAAGAATATAAGCAATATCTAGATCACGGTAGGCAGACTCTTTCCCCTCTCAGCTAATTGACTGAACCAGAAAGCCTAATTAGTGCTACAATCATTTCCTACTGGAACGCATTCACTGTACATTAGAACAATCTAATGTTAACTAACATTGTACATTAAACCTAGATCATGTTCACTAGCAAGGAAATCATTTTTTAATAGAAAGAATTCAGTTTTAATGTTCTGTAATGGGCCATTTATTAGTATACAAGAGGGTCAGAAGAACTAATTAGAGACTGTTTGAGCAAGTGTAAGTAATATGGTTTTCCCAGGTTGCCAATTGGGATTCCAAATCCCAGAGCAGAATACTTAGATGCAGATATAGTATCAGATTTTACCTGCCTATGGGATTATTTCAGCGCCCCCAAGCTCAATTTAAATACCAGGTTGTGAAAATTTGCTTCAGTAAAGCAAGTTTAAGTCACATTCATCCTTTTGATTTTTATGGGATCTGAGCAGCTAAAAGCCTGCTTAGTTTTTAAAAAATTAGTTCCATGGCATTCTTTTCTCATTTTATGTACTTCGGTATAAACACTGAAGAGTAAAATCTTTTCTCTTTTTCACACCATCGAGCATTCACGACAGTAATTATCTGGATTGCTTAATTCTCTCTCTCTTCCTGTTTGCATGTAACATACTTTACCAAAATTTCCTCAATGTGAGACCATCCAAACAGTTTCTTTTTTCAGCAGTTGTGAGGAAAGCTGTCTAAGGAGAGGGAGTAATTTTGGAATTTGATAGCAAGGCCCCTGGGGATATGAAAACTAGCTCAAAATGCATAGTACAACTGCCTCAGGCAAGTAAGGTATACCCAGGCTGTGAACATCTGGCTTGCAACTATTATTTACATAATGAACTCATTCTTTCCCACCCTCAGCATTTACCTGGAGATCCTCTGCTCTCTCTTTCTCTCAGAGAATGCTCCAGAATACAGCTGGGCCACCTAAACCTATCTGGGCCATCAGGTATCCAGCACAGCCTCCTCTTCCTCACCATCTTCTTTGAGAAGACCAGGAACACCTCACATCTATCTTTTATGATTTGCACTTTCATTGTTTCCATCTAAAGTTATTTTTTTCTTAATGTATAGACTTATCATTTAAGCAACAGCAAACATGTTTTCTTTTTTCTTTTTTTATTTCGGCATATTTTGGGAGTACAGATTTTAAGGTTTCAATAAGTGCCCATTCCCCCCCTCCCCCAACAAGTCTGAGTCTCCATCATGTCCATCCCCCAGATGGTGCACATCTCACTCATTATGTATGTATATACCCGCCCCCCTCTCCCCTCCCACCTGCCCAATACGCTATTACTGTAGTACCTATGTGTCCACTTAGGTGCTGCTCAGTTAATACCAGTTGGCTGGTGAGTATATGTGGTGCTTGTTTTTCCATTCTTGGGAAACTTCACTTAGTAGTATGGGTTCCAGCTCTAACCAGGAAAATATAAGATGCGCTATATCACCGTTGTTTCTTAGAGCTGAATACTACTCCATGGTATACATATACCACATTTTATTGATCCATTCTTGCATTGATGGGCACTTGGGCTCTTTCCACAGTCTTACAATTATGAATTGTGCTACTATAAACATTCGAGTGCAGGTGTCTTTTTTGTAGAGTGTCATTGGATCTTTTGGGTAGATGCCCAGCAATGGGATTGCTGGATCAAATGGTAGATTCACTTGTATCGCTTTAAGGTATCTCCATATTGCTTTCCACAGAGGTTGAACTAGTTTGCAGTCCCACCAACAGAGTAGGAGTGTTCCTCTCTCTCCGCATCCACGCCAGCATTTATTGTTTGGAGACTTTTTGATAAAGGCCATTCTCACTGGAGTTAAGTGACATCTCATTGTGGTTTTGATTTGCATTTCCCTGATGATTAGATATGTTGAGCATTTTTTCATATGTTTGTTGGCCATTCTTCTGTCTTCTTTAGAAAAGTTTCTGTTCAAGTCCTTTGCCCACTTTTTAATAGGGTTATTTGATTTTTTCTTCCTGATTTGCGTGAGTTCTAAGTATATACTAGTTATCAGTCCCTTATCGGATGCATAGGATGCAAAAATTTTCTCCCATTCTGTAGGTTGTCTGTTTACTTTCATGACTATTTCTTTGGCTGTGCAGAGCTTTGTAGTTTGATCATGTCCCATTTATTTATTTTTATTGCTGCTATGATTGCCTTTGGGGACTTCTTTATAAACTCTTTGCCTAGGCCAATGTCTAGGAGAGTGTTTCCAACATTTTCCTCTAGAATTCTAATAGTTTCATACCTTAGATTTAAGTCTGTTATCCAGTGTGAGTTGATTTTTGTGAGAGGTGAAAGGTGTGGGTCCTGCTTTGGCCTTCTACAGGTGGCTATCTAGTTTTCCCAGCACCATTTATTGAAAAGGGATTCTTTTCCCCAGCATATGTTTTTGTCTGCTTTGTCAAAGATTAGATGCCTATATGAGGATGGTTTTATATCAGGATTCTCAGATCTGTTCCACTGGTCAATATTTCTATTTTTGTGCCAATATCAGATTGATTTAATTACTGCAGCTTTGTAGTATAGTTTGATATCTGGCATATTAATGCCTCCCATTTTGTTTTTGTTGCCTATAATTGCTTTTGATATTCAGGGTCTTCTTTGGTTTCATACGAAGCGTAAAATTATTTTTTCTGTATCTGTGAAGAATGCTGATGGGATTTTAATAGGCATTGCATTGAATCTGTAGACCAGTTTGGGTAGTATAGACATTTTAATGATGTGAGTCTGCCGATCCATGAGCATGGAATGGATTTCCATCTGTTTACATCCTCTGCTATTTCCTTCCTTAGTGTTTTATAGTTCTCCCTGTAGAGGTCTTTTACCTCCTTGGTTAAGTATATTCCTAGGTACTTTAATTTCTTTGTTGCTATTGTGAAGGGAATTGAGTCTTTGATTTGGTTCTCAATTAGATTGTTGTTGCCTCTGATTTCTGAATGCCTCTGATTTCTGTGTATTGATTTTGTATCCTGAGACTTTACTAAATTCATTGATCAGTTCCAGGAGTTTCTTAGTTGAATCTTTGGGGTTTTCTAGATACAATATCATATCATCAGCAAACAGTGAAAGTTTGATCTCTTCTGCCCCTATTTGGATACCTTTGATTCCATTTTCCTGTCTGATTGCTATAGCCAAGACTTCCAGCACTATGTTGAACAGAAGTGGAGATAGTGGGCAGCCTTGTCTGGTTCCAGTTCTAAGTGGGAATGCTTTCAATTTTTCCCCATTCAGTATGATGTTGGCTATGAGTCTGTCATATATGGCTTGTATCATTTCTATGCCTATTTTTTTAAGTGTTCGTATCATGAAAGGGTGTTGAATTTTGTCAAAAGCTTTTTCTGCATCTATTGAAAGAATCATGTGGTCTTTGTTTTTGCTTCTGTTTATGTGGTGAATTGCATTTATAGATTTACGTATGTTGAACCATCCCCGCATCCCTGGGATGAAGCCCACTTGGTCGTGATGGATTGTTTTTTTGATAAGCGTCTGGATTCGGTTAGCTAAGATTTTGTTGAAAATTTTTGCATCTATATTCATTAGGGATATTGGTCTGTAGCTTTCTTTTTTTGTTGCATCCTTTCCTGGTTTTGGTATCAGAGTAATATTCGCTTCATAAAAGGTGTCGGGGAGGTTTCCGGTCTTCTCGATGTTGTGGAATAGTTTGTGCAAGATAGGTACTAGTCCTTCTTTGTAAGTGTGGTAAAATTCGGGTGTGAAGCCATTTGGACCGGGACTTTTCTTTTTAGGGACATTTTTAATTGCTGTTTCTATTTCAGCTCTTGAGATTGGTCTGTTCAGGAAATCTATTTCTTCCTGGTTGAGCCTAGGGAAGCTGTGTGTTTCTAGAAATTTGTCCATTTCCTCTACATTTTCCAGTTTGTGTGCATAAAGATTTTTGTAATATTCATGAATTATATCTTGTATCTCTTTGGGATCAGTTGTGATATCTCCTTTTTTGTTCCTGATGGAGCTTATTAGAGATTTCTCTTTTCTGCTTTTCGTTAGCTTAGCCAATGGCGTGTCAATTTTGTTTATTTTTTCAAAGAACCAACTTTTTGTTTTATTAATCTTCTGAATAGCTTCCCTGTTTTCAATTTCATTTAGTTCTGATTTGATCTTCTTGATTTCACTTCTTCTGCTGGGTTGGTCTGTTGGGGTTGGTCTGTTCTTCTTTTTCCAGTTCTTTGAGTCGTTTTGTTAGATTGTCTATTTGTGATCTTTTTGACTTTTGGTTATAGGCATTTATGGAGATAAACTTTCCTCTCAGAACTGCTTTAGCTGTGTCCCAGAAGATTTGATAACTTGTCTCTCCATTGTCATTTTGTTCATAGAATTTTTTTATTTCCATCTTGATTTCTTCATTTATGAAGTAATCATTTAGTAGGAGGTTGTTTAATTTCCACGTTTTTGTGTAGAAATGTGACTTTCTGTTAGGGTTGATTTCTACTTTTATTCCACTGTGATCTGAGAAGGTACATGGTATGATTTCTATTTTTTTTAATTTCTTGAGATTTGTGTCCTAGGATATGGTCAATCTTAGAGAATGTCCTGTGAGCTGATGAGAAGAACGTATATTCAGTGGATTTTATGTAGAATATCCTGTAAATGTCAGTCAGACCCAATTGTTCTGAGGTTGGTTTGGTTGGTGGGGCCCTGGGACTTCCAGGTGTGTCCTTTTCTTCCCCTCAGTGAGGGCTGGTCTAGGAGGGAGTCTGGGCGGAGCTGGGTTGGGTAAGCCTGCCCTCAGGCACCATCAATGCCGTTAGCAGGGGTCAAAGTTCTGTTCTCTGCTTCTAGGAAAAGCTGTCAGGGAGGGGCTGGAATGGCCCTGCTCAGCCAGAAATTCTGCGTGCAGGGGTGGGGCTGTCTGAGACCCGCAGTCTGGAGCGGGCCTCGCTTCTTTCCACCCTCCCCAACTCTGCAGCTATTCCTGGCCTCTGCCAGCAGGCCAGACCTCACAACACCAGGCCTCCCTGGACTGTGATGCAGGTGGAGAGGTTTCCTGCACAGGAATGCCACCTAGGGTGGGTGTATGGCCTCCTTTTGGGAGGAGGGTTGCCCTCTAGGATGCTGGTCTGCCCCTGAAGGCACACACACCTCAGTAGACTGTTCACGTTTATCCCTTCTGTGCCCCCGGCAATGTGAGACCTCAGTGCACGGGATCTGGTCTGCAGGTCTGACTTCTGGGCCTCAGAGTTCTAACTATACCCCCACCAGAGAGAGGAGTGCCAGTCCCAATTCACCCACAGGGAGCCCAAGCTGGGTCTATGTCTCTCAGCCTCAGGGCCTGCCCCGTTCTCCTGGGATTACCATGCCAGCAGCACCTGGGAGGGCTGGTGGGTAGGGAGCTCACAGTCTGAGTTCCCCTGAGTCAGCTGTAGGGCCCCAAAAGGGAAGGTCCCGTTCCCTGGAGGTGCCTCTGGCTGGGGCTCTATTGTCTCTCTGGGCAGCTGCGGGTAGGGTCGGCGGAGGGGAGGAGGAGGCAATATGGCGCCTGCCGGGCGGCTTGGGTCTGTGCACATGGAGGTGCCGGGAGGGATTTGGGAGTCTGGTGCCGCGTCCGCTACAGGCTCACCGCTAGCTGGCGGCGGCCGTCTCTGGGCTGGTGTCCGCAGGTCTCTCCACCCGCTGGGGAGCCCACCAGCAGTCCCAGATGCAGGGGAGGGGAAAGGTGACTGATCCACCTACCCTTGCCGCTGGTCTCCGGGCTGCTCCGTGGTCTCAGCTTCCAGTTCTCCTCTGCAGCCTCCTCCTGTGGAGTCTCCCGTGGTCTCAGGTACCCCTCCTTCTGACCCTCGTCTGCTGTATGTTTGTCTTCTTGCTTCTTTTTTCTAATTTCTGCTAGAATCTGTCTTTTTTGCAGAGACACTCTGGCAGTGTTTCTCATCCGCCATCTTGATACAATCCCCATTCTTCTTTTTTAATAATCATTTCCTGATTACCCCTTTCCTTTAATTTGGTCTTAATTAATTAATTAATTTAATTGATTCATTAATTATATTAATTGATGAATTAATAACTTTACTGTTTGTTTAATTTAAAACCACAATGACACTCCATATGAAAATAGGAAAGCATAAAAGTCAGATTTAAGATAGACTTATATAAAAGAATTGTGTTTAAGTAAATTTAAAAAGAAACAAAAACTAGAGCTAGAATTCTTCCCCAAATTAATCTACAAAAGCAATGGAATCTACAAATACAGTAGACTAACATGACAATCTGATTTTGAAATTAAGACAGAGTGGCAAAGAAAAGAGAACATCCAAGATAATTGTCAACAAGAAGAACAAGGAGTGGGAGATTTGTCCTATCTGACATCAACATTTTTATTAAATCTATAATAGGACAGAATGACGTTTGCATGGGATTAGATAAGCAGAATAATGGAAAAGAATAAAGAGCCCTAAAATAATCCTGCACTAATAAATTGGAGCAGAAATTAAAGATCAGTGGGGGAAAATGATGGTTATTCAGCCAGCCAGCCTGGAACAATTGGTTATCTACAAGGAAATAAATAAATTTGATTCTTAATCCATATCTTATCCAAAAAATAGTTACTAGTTGTATATTTAAGACAAATATGAAAGGTAAAATTATAAAATAAAATATTGAATATCTTTACAGCCTCAGAGTGTAGAAGGATTTCGTAAGCAATAATAAAATCTGCACACTGTAAAATTACATATCTCTACAATACAATACAATACAAAACAATACAAGACAAAACATATCTCTACAATAAGACTAAAAACTTGTGTTCATGCTCATCACAAGACATAACTAGTTAAAAAGACAAATCACAGAATGGGAGGTTTTTGCTATACATGTTTTTGGTAAAAGATTTATATGTAGAATCAATAAGAGAAAACAACCCAATGGAAAAATAAAAATGCAAATGGACATTTTACAGCAAAGGCAACACAAATGACCCTGTATACAGGAAAAGATGCTTATCTTTATTGGTAATCAGAAAAATACAAATTAAAGCCACAGTGGGAATTGTTAATTAACTTTTGTTAAAAGTAAAATGATGACAAATTTAAAAATTCAGCCAAAAACAAGGTAAGGGTCTGTATCACATGGCTGGTGATAGTATAAATTATTACAGCCACTTGGGAAAAAGTTTATCCAGACATTACTAAGGTATATTGAACATAAGCATATGCTATGATTCAGTAATTTCATTCCTAAATATATATCATATTAAAACTCCAACCCATGAGGGAAGAAGTTTTGTACAAGGACATTCTTAATAGTCCCAAATAGGAAATGATCTAATTGCCCACCAACAGGACAATGAATAAATGTGATATAGTCATACTATAAACTAAGACATAGGAATGAAAGGTAATGAATTACTATTATATGCATTCATATGTGCATGTAAGGGTATATATTATTGACAGGTATATATTATTTGTGAGGGTGAGGGATGAGGGGAATTTAATAAATGTGGGGCTGTAGGGGACTTCTAAGGCACTCATAACATGCATTTCTTATCCTATGTGGTAGTCTCGTGGATGTTCATTTTATTATTATTTTTTAAACTATACAGATGGGTTCTATTAACTTTTATGTGCATGTTATATTTCACAATAATCAAACACCTTTTTTTTAAAGAACCAGAGTAGTCAAATTTTAAAACTCTTGGAAGTTCCCAGAAGTCCTCTTCAAAATCTTTGTTCAAAATGTTTTAATTAGGTGGAGAGTCATTTGAAATAACTACCTCTCTGCATTTAAGTTGCAGTATTCCTTCAACTTAAATGAGGTATAGAGTAGAAACATACAGGTTACTCATCAAAAAATCGATCCAGAGATTTCTGAAGCAAAAAAAAGCTCCTTCAAGACCACTACCACATCAGTTTTGCTCCTAACTACATCCCTAATACCTGGCCTAGTATATGACACATAGTAGGTGCTCAATAAATATTAATATTTTTTGAATGAATGTTACATATCATGAACAATAGATGATTGGATTCATAATGGGTCCTCAAATTCTATTTGGACATATCCAGTAGTACAGAGAATAATGAAATGATCTCCAATTGTATCAGTTAACATATAGACTAAGCTCCTGTAACAAAAGAGACCCCCCCAAAATTGCAGTGCTTTGAATAACAGAGTAATGTATATTTCACTCATGTACCAGTCTAAAGTAGGAGTGAGGGGACCTTGAGTATATTCACAACTCTGCTCTTGTAGGATCTCAAGGGATTCAGTTCCTTCTTCTTTTGTTTCAACACCCCCTAGAAGAGGGATTGGCAAACATTGTCTATAAAGGGCAGAGTGGAAGTATTTTTTTAGGCTTTGCTGAACACAAAGTTATCTGTGGTATATTCTTCTTCTTTTAGTTTTACAACTCTTCAAAATTGTAAAAAAAAAAAAAAAAAAAAAAAAAAAAATCCTAGCTCAAGAAGCATATAAAACGAGGCATTTGGCCCAAGGACCATAAACCCTGTTCCATCCAGAACACTGTAAATTCAGGAATCAGGGTTGAAACTGAATTACCAGCAGTACATCATATTCTTGCACATGAGAAAGAGGAACAAGAAGATGTAAAGACAAGCAATTTCCTCTAAGGAAGTGAGTGGGAAGTCACAGACATCACTTCTAATCACATTACCTCGCCAAGGATTTAGTCATCTGATCATACGCAGCTGCAAGAAGAGACTGGAAAACCTAATCTCCAGCTAGGCAGCCACGTGCCCTTTTAAACTCAGGTGAAAGTTTCTATTCCTGTAGGAAAGAAAAAGAGTAATATAATAATGCAGATAGAGATGCAACCTACTCTGTAAACATCTAGGCAATTCCATTCCCTTCACTCCTTCCCTGAAGATAACCTTTATCCAGAATTTGCTATTTATCATTCCAATTCATACATATTTTTCCATGATAATGGTTTTTTTTTTAGTTTTTGTATGCAAGGTATCATACTAGATGTATCATTTTGCAATTTTTTTTTTCCATTCAATCTTATGTTTTTGAGATTTTTTTCGCTTGCTAATGCATATGGCTCTAGTTCACTCAATTTGCCTGCGATACAGTGTTCATTATGTGAATGTAATACAAGCTATTTATCAATTCTCCTGTTGGTGAAAATTAGTTTGCTTCCAATTTTTTTCCAAGGTTCCGAGCTCAGAGAAAAGGTGTTAGTGATAGTCCAGGATGGAGACGGCCATGCCCTGAGCAAAGGTCTGTACTGTGAAAATTAAGAAAACAGAGCAAATTCAGGGGAAGGAAAACTTGTTTTTAATCTCCTTTACTGGCACTTCTTCCTCTTAGTTTTCCCCAAAGCTTTGTCCTTTTTTTTTTTGTTCTATAATCTTTCAGTATGTAAAGTCATCTGCTCCAATGAATCAAAGTATACACTTAGCCACTACAGCAATTCAGGTTTCAATCTTCCTGGGCTGCTCAGACCTTCTTTGTTCCTCCTTCCCTCTCTGAAACTCCCTTTCACAAGCACTCCCCCCACCATTTACTCATAAAGAACAATTCAGCTCTCCCTACCTTCTGTCTACACATTTAATCCCACATCTTGTTTTTAGAGAGGGGGCATATCTAACAACTCAGCATAATGTTGGAAAAACTGTATATGGGGACTTAAGTTCCAGACAGGGACCTGCCATCCCTCCAGTCTGTGTGAGTGCTGTTATTTGTGGTAGGTTTCTCTTTTAGGGGTGTGGGGCAAGAGGGAGGGGTTGGAAGTAAGTAGTCACTGTTACCTTCTAGTTAAGAAGGTGAAGGTATCTATAGGTGACATCCTCCTTTGTGTGTGTTTGTCTGAAAACTTCCTTTGTGTGTTCTCCCAATGCATGAATAAGCACTGATTGATTGAAATCCTTGTATGTTTCAGCCACGTTCAAGCCTTTGAATCTCGGGCTTAAATACAGTTGACAGAGTTAGTGTTAATTAATTAATGATACTTTTTTGCATACCTAAAGTAGGGCACTTTGGAAATTAACGCAGATTTATGTAAAAATAACCAAATTAATACTGCTCTGGCACTTCTCTTTTTTTTGCTTTCATTATTATTTTTAATTGGCACGTAATAATTGCCATACTTATGGGTTATACTATGATGTTTTGATACAAGTTTACAGTGTATGATGATCAAATCAGGGTCATTAACATATTCATCGCCTCAAACATTTATCATTTCTTTGTGTTGGGAACTTTCAAAGTCCATTCTTCTAGCTATTTGAAAATATACAATAAATTGTTGTTTATTTTAGTCACCCTATAGTGCTATACAACCCTGAACTCATCTATCCTATCGCTGTAGCTTTATTAACCCACCTTTGGCTATCTGTCCCTCTCCTCTAACCTTCTCTGTCTCTAGTAACCTGTATTCTACTGTCTACTTCCATGCAATCACCTTTTTTAGCCTACAGGTATGAGTGATAACATGTGGTATTTATCTTTCTGCTGGCATTTTTTTTTAACAGGTCCAGAGTCTCTCTAGTTCTACAGAGAAACGAGTTAAAAGCAAATACCTGCCTTTAGGAATTGTTTTCTTCAACCAGTCTCAAAGACTGATCTATCTCAGAGAAAGAAAGAAAGAAAGAAAGAAAGAAAGAAAGAAAGAAAGAAAGAAAGAAAGAAAGAAAGAAAGAAAGAAAGAAAGAAAGGAAGGAAGGAAGGAAGGAAGGAAGGAAGGAAGGAAGGAAGGAAGGAAGGAAGGAAGGAAGGAAGGAAGGAAGGAAGGAAGAAAGAAAGAAAGAAAAGAAAAGAAAATAGAGAGAGAAAGAAAGAAAGGAAGGAAGGAAGGAAGGAAGAGAGAGAGAGAGAGAAAGAGAGAGAGAGAGAGAGAGAGAGAGAGAGAGAGAAAGAAAGAAAGAAAGAAAGAAAGAAAGAAAGAAAGAAAGAAAGAAAGAAAGAAAGAAAGAAAAAAGAAAAAAAGAAAGCGAAAGAAAGTCTTAGAATATATTATTAATATGCAACTTAAATGCTAAGAGAACAAAAACCTTTTTTTTTTCTTTTTTGGAAAAACAAATTAGAGAGCAAAAAAATGAACATTGGATTCTTCTCACTGAGTCATAATTTAGCTTATAATACCATCCAGAAGTCCTTGTCCCCATCAGCTTTTTTACAGATAATCTACACAAGGCTATGATCCACGAAGCACTTCGTCTCTGCTGGGCTTCCTACAGAAGGCTGACCAAGCTGACTTCTTGCAGGTTCACTAGGGATAGCCTGAAATCCATCAGGTCGTGTGGGGCTGGCACACTCCCACCCATACCACATACACACCCACATCTGAATCCAAAGACTCCACTGCCTTTTATCATTTGAGCAACAAAATAGGATACGCAGTAATATAAAACAAATAATAAAGCTCTAGGAACCTTAAAAATCGGCCTGGGGGATAATGGAGGTTGAGAGATTGGATCCAGTCAAATGGCGTAACTACGCTATCACTTTTTACTCAAAACTTACCCTCCTCCCCCTTGACACACACATACTTTGCATGCTCTGAAAACTCGAACAACATTATTGATCAATCAATTGTAAACAAAAGGGGGGAAAAAGACCTCCAGAATATCTGAAATAACTTTCTAGTATACTACATTTACATATTATTGACACAAACAGGCAATATTGAGGTGCTTCAAATAATATTCAAGTGTATATAGAGAGATACATTGGGAAAAAAAAGTTTAAAGGGCTTTATAGGCCAAGAAGGGGCTATTAATGGGATGTGACTTATCACTGATCACTAAGTGGATAATCATATTAGCAGTAGCAGTGTTATCTTGAACCGATATGGAACTTTCTATTTAGTGCCATTTGTGGTAATTTATTAATAATTAAATATAAAGTGTACCTTGGTTTCCTATCTCCATAAAGTGCATGTTAAATGCATCCCAGATGTTCATCTCCATTTGCCAAAACACCCTCATCGATTTGTATGTACAATAGTCTTCTTAGCAAAAGAGAAGGGGAGAAAAAAATTTAAATTTTATTGGCTACCCTGTGCCAAGACATACTCCATACATTATATCATTGAATCCCCACAACAATCATGTATTATGTTACTATTCCCAATTTATAAATGGGAAATCAGAGATTTAGAAAGGCCAAATAACATTTTTAGTATCTCACAACGAGAAGGTGGGAGAATCAGTATTTGAATTGTAGCCCATCTGGCTTCAAATCCCAGCAAGCTTTCTTTCCTCTGTGTTAAAATCATCCCTAAAGAATGTCGTATATAACTGTGAAGATGTAAGATGGGAAATTTTTTTCCCTATTCCCCTATTCTAACTTTTTTCTCATTTCAAAATATTAAGGGGTACAGATGTTTTTGTTACATGGATACCTTTTATAATGCTTAAGCCAGAGCTTTTATGTGCCCATCACCCGAATGCTATTCATTGTACCTGATAGGTAGGTTTCAGCTTCCCTCCCCTCCTCCCTTCTTCTTGATTTCCTATGACATTTACACCCCTTTGTGCCTAGGGATGTGCCCATCAATTGGCTCCCAATTATTAGAGAGTACATGTGATGTTGGCTTTTCCATTCCTGAGATACTTCAATTAGGATGATGGTCTCATCATCCAAGTTGCTGCAAAAGACATTATTTCATTGCTTTTATGGCTGGGTAGTACTCCATTTTATATATATATATATATATATATATATATATATATATATATATATCTCATATTTTCTTAATACACTCACAAATTAATGAGCACTTAGCTTGATCCCACATCTGTGTGACTGTGAATTGTGCTACAATAAACATTTGAGTGTAGGTGTCTTTTTGATAAAATGACTTCTTTTCCTTTGGGTAGATACCCAGTAGTGGGATTGTTACATCAAATGATAAGTCTACGTTTATTTCTTTGAGGAATCGCAATACTGTTTTCATAGAGGTTGTACTAATTTGCAGTCCCACCAATAGTGTATAAGTATTATTTTCTCTCTGCATCAATTATTTTTTGACTTTTTAACAATGGCCATTCTGACTGGGGTAAGATGATATCTCATTGTGATTTTAATTTGCATTTCCCTGATGATTAGTGATGTTGAGCTTATCTTCATATGTTTATTGGCCATTTGTCTATTTTCTTTTGAAAAATTTCATGTCTTTTGTCCACCTTTTAATGGGGCTGTTTGTTTTTTCTTGCTGATTTGTTTGAGTTCTTTGTAGCTTCTAGATATTAGCCCTTTATCAGCTGTATAGTTTGTGAATATTTTCTCCCATTCTGTAGGTTGTCTATTCACAAATAATCTGTTGATTATTTCTTTTGCTGTGCAAAAGCTTTTTAATTTAATCAAGTACCATTTATTTATTTTTGTTGTTGTTATATTTGCCTTTGATGTCTTAGTTATAAATTCTTTCCCTAGGCCAATGCATAGAAGAGTTTTCCTACATTTTCTTTTAGAATGTTAATGGTTTCATGTCTTACATTTAAGTCTTTTATCCATCTTGAATTAATTCTTGTCTATGGTGAGAATTAGGAGTCCTGTTTCATTCTTCTACATGTGGCTATCCAGTTTTCCAAGCACTATTTATTGAATAGGGCTTTCTATCCCCACTGTATATTGTTGTTTACTTTGTTCAAAATCAGTTGGTTATAGGTAGATGGTTTCATATCTGAGTTCTCTATTCTCCCCTAATCTAACTTTGAGGATTATCTTAACAGAGAAAATTGACATCAAACCTCCTATCAAAGCCTGCTAGTAGAAAAAACCTTTGGGGAAACTTCTTGAAATACAGCCCCTGTGGGTCATTAGGCAACATGGCTCTGCCTCCTACAACTAAGTCATTCACAGGGAAAGCCTTTCACTAAACCACTGCTGATTGCAAGTGACTTCCAAATCCAAACAAGCATTTTAGGTCTATTTAATAGATCAATACAGTAATTCACTCCAGGTCCCCTGAAATCATTTGTTTGGACATGATGTCTATGTAGTCAGATTGAGGTGTATATATTAGCATGTGCAGGGAATTACACAAATAACTTGCATTGAAAAATGTTAAACCAATTTAGATTGTGTGAAAGAGGGAGTAGTTAATTCATTTCCAAGTGACTGGGATTAAATGGGTCATTATAAAGGCAATGCCTTCAACAAGCATCACAAAGGAAAATAAACCTTTTGGCCAAAGGATACACTCCATCATGTATAGATGCTTCAGAATTCAACTGAGCAGAGGCTAGAAAGAAAGCAGCAAAGGAAACCTAATATGAGTTGAAGAAGTTTTTCTTTTTCTTCCTTTTTTTTTTTTTTTTTAATCACTTCTATTTGACAGTGAAAGACTCTCCCAAGGGAAATAGTAGAGGACTTGTTGCTTGATTCACTTAAACTCAGTGGACGAAACACCAGAGGGGAACAATTTTGCCTTCACTCCCCAAAGGAACAGGGTCTATATGAAACTAATAATAATATTTCATCTCTAATTTTGATGACCCAAAAACCAGAGTTTTGTGCTTATTTGCTCGAGTGTTGGGTTGGATTCTAGCGGCAACATTTCATACCAACTGAAGTCTGTTCATTATGTGTGCTGGGACAGCAGCCAAAAGACCACTGCAATAGTCCAAAGGGAATAAAATAAAAAGTTTTAACATGGATCCTTCCATCAGGAACAGAGAATTGGCAGTAGAAGAAAATTTTCATTACAGCTGAGGTGTGACTCATTTGTCAGGTGTTGAAGTAAAAGAGGATTCTCCATGAGAAACAAAAAAGATGCCTTTGAAAAGAGTAAATGGAAATTCTTTGCTGATCAATGAATGACTTGAATGGGCCCATGAATGTAATGTTGATAACTGTGAAGTCATATAAATGTTCATTCATTTATTTATTTATTCAATCATTTAATCAATAGTTGTTTTATCACTGAGTACTTTTTTTTGTTTTTTAAGTTTTATTTTGTTTTTAATTGATGTAATAATTGTGCATTTTTATGGGTATGACATGTTTTGCTACATGTATACACTGTGTAATGACTAAATGACTAAATCAGCATATGCATCATCTCAAACACTTGTCATTTCATTGTGATAAGAACATTCATAATCCTCTCTTTTAGCTATTTTAAAATACAAAATGCATTATTGTTATCTATAGCCACCCTACTGTGCAATAGAACACCAGAACTTATTTCTCCAATTTGACTATAACTTTGTACCCATTGTACCCTGTAACCTTCCCTACCTTACCGTCCCCAGCCTCTGGTAATCACCATTCTACTCTCTACTTCTATGGGATCAATTTTTTTAGATTCTATATATGAGTGAGATCATGCCGTATTTGTCTTTCTGTTCCTGGCGTATTTCACTTAACATAATGTCCTCCATATTCATCTATGTTGACACAAATGATATGATTTCATTCTTTTTAATGTCTGGATAGCATTCCATTGTGTACACATACCACCTTTTTTTAAAATCCATTCATCCATTGATGAACACGTAGCTTAGACAGAACTACCATATGATCCAACAATCCCACCACTAGGTATATACTCCGCCCCCCCCCCCAATGAAATCAGTATGCCAAAAAGATATCTACACAGCCACGTTTATTGCAGCAGTGTTTACATTAGTCAAAATACAGAATCAACCTAGGTGTCTATCACCAAGTACTTTGCCAGATGCTGTCAATACAAAGAAGAGTAAGACTCAGTCCATACGTGCAAAACAGGAAGACAAAGGTGGAAGAAAAGATATACACAGATAATTATAATGTGACATTTGTGAAGCACAAAGTGTTACGGGAACACAGAGGAAGAATATCTCACTGCTGCAGACTAAGGCATGAGGACATCTTGCTGGAGAACAGGACACCTGAAAGAGATCTTGAAATACGAATAAAACTTAGCCAGCTGGAGAGGATATTTATGAAATAGGAGACCGCCTGAGCCAAATGAAAGAAACTAACGCCAGAGTTGTGTTGAGAACTACAAACAGTTCAGCGTTGATGAAGCAGAGAGAATACTGAGGGATGAGAAACAAGGAGGAGCCAGATTATGGTGGGCAATGTCGGTTTTCTCAAGGGGCCTGGGCTTCATTCTGGGAAGTGTGGTGGCTAATAGAAGTCTGTGGCAGCTGAGAAGGGATTGTGATGACACAAAGTGGTGCAGGTGATTAGTACAAAGTCTCTTGCAATAATTATGGTAAGGGATGATGAGGTCCTGAACAAGGAACAGTAAGGGTAGTGTAAGGATCAAGAATAAGCTTCAACTTCATCTGCCAAAGTTTCCCTGAAAACCACTGACAAAAGGCAGATTAATAGGAGAAAAGGCATATAAATTTACTTGGTCATAATTTTACATGACACAGGAGGCTTCAGAATGAAAACCCAAAGATACAAGGGAAAAATGTCCATTTTTATGTTTAGGTTTAAGAAACTATGGACAGCTGTATAGAAATGCAATTAGGTAAAAAGGGTATGCTCTAATGCTAACAGACTGAGTGAGGAAAACCAGCAAGGCCTGTCTGTCTGGGTTCTTCTTGGTCTCTCTGAGCAGCATTCCTTCCTTCTGGGTGTGGGGCAGGACACTCTCTGGAATGGGGTTCGTATGGCCTACAGTCAAACAAAGTAGGTCAGATAAATTCTTTATAGCCAGTTTGTGCAGAGAAAGACATGAAGGAGAAAGGAGGTTAGAGTATCATTTATAGGTTTTATGGCTGGCTTTGGGGAAAAGGGTTTCTGGTTTCCATGGCTAGCCTCAGGGCCAAAGGCCAGAAGGCAAAAGGACAGGAGAAGGTTGGGGGAAAATTTCTTCTTACGCTGCTCTGAGGCCTTCATTTTGGGGTATCACTTTCTGAGCCCCAGTAGTAGAAAAGAAGAGACAGTCTGAAAAATATTTCAAGATAAAATGAGCACAGCCTGATGATTGATTGGATATAAAGGATGGTGAGGGAGAAGGGCAAATATCTGAAACCTCAGAAGTTTAAATGAGAAAGGGGCAGGGGATAGCAAAAGGTAGCAATACTTGGCCATAGGGCCAGACAAAAGAAGCTAAAAGAAATTGTGATAAAGACACAGAGACAGAGACGCTGAGGAATGCTGGTAAACCATGCCATTTCCCTAAGCCAGTATCCTCATTTTTACTTGGAGTACTTGGTTAGATGTCTGCTAATAACATATCCAAGTCTATTATATTTGTTTTCTGATTTTTATTTTTTTTTTTTACTAGATAACATATATCTGTATGCTATACATAAAAGTGCCTAAGTACATTTTGGTTGATTGAATTCCAATCTAAATCTGCGAGATGTACTATGCCATGCCTGCTTTAAAGTCAGATGCCAAGCTAGTTCCGTAATGCTCTTTTAGGCCCATCATTTCCTTCTCTTTATTTTTCTATCAGCGTCTCCAGCAGACTGAGGCACAACTGAAAGTTTCTGTTCAATCTGATCATCCTGCAGCACAATTCTGATATGAATCAGCATTTTCATTATATAAATCTCAATTTTCAGTTCCAACTACTAGCATATGAGGCATTCCATTTTCTGCTATTTGGAATCTCTGGCTCTTCAGAGTTTGCCTGTAAGTATGAGTTAAGAAAAATGATAAAAATCAAAACATAATTTTGGTAGCTATTTGGACAGAGGAACATTGTCAACATGGGCCTTTCTATTCTAATTTTTGCTAATCTGCCCTGACAAACAGATTTTTTTTGTTCGTTTAACAAATACGTATAGGGCACTATTTGGGGGCCCTTAGAATGCTTCTGTGGGAGAAAAAATACCAGCAACAATTCCTACTGTTATGGAACTTAATTTTAGTATAGGAAAACATTCAATTAAATGTGTGTGTATGTGTGTGTATAGATAGATGCTAGATAGATAGATCAATAGCTCAGCAGCTCAATAGATAGATAGCTCGATAATGCAATACCTCAATACATGGATCAATAGATAGATGATAGATAGATAGAAGATAAAAACTTGAGAAGAGAAAGGGATATTGGATGGAGGAAGAGCCTGGGATATGGGACTTTCATTGTTAAAACCAGGAAAGTTCCTACCATACTAGCACAAGTTGGCCATCTAGAGTGGGGAAAGCATCAACAATTTTAAAAGAGGAAGCTCAGTATAGGCCTAATTGAGATGATAGTATGGGAGCAAAGTCTTGATGGAGGTGAGGAAGTTGGACATGTGGCTATCTGGCTTAAAAGACTTCTGGACAGAGGGAAGAGATAAATAAAAGGCCCTAAGGTAGGAGAATGCTTAGTGTGAATATATGTAGTGAAAGTATATCACTATATTACACATAGACTCTGTCCAAAGACAACAAAATGAAAAGTGAGGTGTGAGTCATATTTGAATCTAGGATCTAACATTGAACCTCTTCAAACTCTCTAGGAATATAATTACACATTATAGAGAATAATAAAAATAACAGGTTTACATAGTTAGTGAATGAAAAGGGATTGGATAAAACTTTATTTGTATTGAATCAACAAACCAGAAGAACTTGGACCCAAAATTCATCGTAGTTTTTCTTCAATATCCTTTGAGTCATTTAGACTTTGTCAATATAAATAAACCCAACATGAAACCAATCAATATTTTTCCTTCTACATATTTCTGGCACTTAGTTTCTGCCTTGCCTTAATGATAAAATATGGGCATGAAGAATCCTAAAACACTCAATAAATATTTGGTATGACCTTAATAACCCCAGCCTTAATCTGCACCAGAACTAAGTCAGCATTTCACAAGAAAAATGGAATCTTGCATTTTCTCAACATTTTAATTCTTATTGAATTGACAGCTTCTCTGGATAATTCACACCAAAGAAAATCTTTAGCTGAGAAGGACTTGATCTGAATTAGGGCTATTGTTTCAGTAAACCATACAATTGTATTAAGTTTCATATTCATTTTGTATGTTGTAGACAAAGTTTACCTGTTCAGCTAGAGCGAATACTTCAAATAAAATCAGATTTACATAATCCAAATCTTCCCTCTGTAGTTATTTTCTCTACCGAAGGATATATTTTGGCCTAACATGTACCACCAAATCACAACAGAAGTCCCTTTCTTTTTACTTTTTACCACATCCTAAGCAATTCCTCCAAGGACTTCCTCAGAGTTATCTGCAGATGGGAAAGGCAATTCACAATGCAATAAAATTTATAGCTCATAAAATTATGAATAAGCCAAACGTTAAAAAAGAAAAGTTAAACTAGGTTTAAAATGATTTTTATAATATCAACCACATGAATTGACACAGAAAATGAATTGCAAATGTAAGGGAATGCAACAACTAAATGCTCTGTGCTCTCTGGGTGTTAAACGGAGACTGTCAGCACAGCACAAAGGGATTCAGGAAATAGTCATTGATTTCTCTCAGTAGAGGTGGCCAAAGGAAGGCCCAAAGTAAAATTTTTAAGGCAGATTAGCTGGATATGACTACACATTGTAGTCATACCCAGCCAAGAAAAGGAAGTATCTCGAAATTAGATGATGAAATGATATAAGTCAACCCAAGTCATCACTGTGGTTTTTATGTAAGAAAAATAAAAATACAGCAAACAAAGAATTAAATAATCTAAACATTTCTTTCTCTCAGTAGTAGAAGTTTTTGTTAAAAGAAGTGTTGGAACCCTTAGCATTATTAGAATAGCCTCAATTTCTCATTGCCTTTACCTATGTACCGTGGATACCCATTGCCACAATGACATCAAAATCTAGAAGGGTGAGTAAATGGAAACAGATGTTACAAATATCTACTCCAGAATTTTGGGGTCTCCCATAGGGTTTTTTGTTGATGATATTTTGTTTCTTACTGTACACACCTTTCCTGAATGACCTCATCTATTCCTCTGGCTGTAATGATTTCTATGCTTTGATGACTCCCAAATGAACGACATTATCACTCATATTCTTATGCCCCAGGCCCATATTTTTAACATTATCTCAATCTTTCCCAGTAACTTGGACAGTTTGCCCAAATCCAAGCTAAATGTCCAACCCAAGCTGCTTTTTCCTCTGTATTCTCCACCCCAGTTAAACACCATTCACCCAAATGTGTGCAGGGTGGTGGGGAACAGGGAGACAGAGGGAAACGAAGTCACTATTTATACATCTCTCTTGGCTGCTATCTCTAGGCACTGCCACCCAAGTAGAATTATGTAGACATCGATGCCTATGAAGTGTCTGTTGAGTTTATCACTTTCTGTCCATTTCCACTATCACTTTCTCTGAGGTCCATTTCTGGCCTTTCCCCTACTTTGCTGTCTGTCACTTGGGGGGGAAGACCTCTGCAAACCCTGTTTCTGAAGCCCCTTTCCTGTTGGTTTCTGCTTTGCTTTGATCAGTGGGGTACACTCATGGAAAACTGGAGGCCTGGGGGAAAGAGGGAGTCAGGTAATTTCCAGCCACTCTGTGCCCCAAATCCTCCATGTTTTTCAGGCCTCTGAGGTTTTGCCTCCATGATGTTTCTCTGGGTGGAATTCACTTTTTTACCTTCTACACACACCAACTTCCCACTTTCTTCATGCCCAGCTCAAATATTATCTGATGATCGTCTCATCTCAGGGGAATTAATCCCTCCCTCTTCCTCAGCAACATGAAAATACCTTCAGTATAGCATTTAATGTACCAGTGAAACTACTCACTCATGGAAGACATCAGTATCTTGGTTCTTATTAAAACAATGGGTACGTTTTATTTCTTATTGACTTGACATTTGATTATTCTTCCTAAATCTACCAGGCAACCTCACCCTCACCACTCTGGTTTTCTTTCCACACTCCCACATAAGCAATGATTTTTCTGTCTTAAATATTGAAATCCTCTAAGATATCTCATTTTGCCTTTGTTTCACTCTTCCTCCCCTCCCAGAGTGGCCTCAACCACTCCTCCAGCTCCCTCTGCAATCAGTAAATAGATAACCCTTAATTTATATCTCTGGCCCAGGTTGGTCTCCTCAACTTCAGATAGGAATAGTCTGGGCACCTCGTTCTGTACATCCCATGGGCTGCTCCAAGGCAACATATGGAAACCTAGCTCCTTCTTTCCCTCATCCCAGCCAATCTCCCACTCCTCAGCCTTTCCACTAATCTTGGGGAATAGCACTGTGAAATTTCACCAGCCAGAAACCTTGGAGTTGAGATTGGTTTTCCCTCCCCTAGCACATGTATTTAAATTAGTCAGAATTTTTGTAAATTTTCCCTTCTTGATGACTCAGTAATCTGTACCCTGTTTTCTATTCCCATTATAATGCCTGTTAATAGGCTCTCATCATTTTTCACTAAGATTAGTCCTATCCTACCCGGTTCCTCTGACCTCCTGTCCATTCTTCCCACTGCTGCTAGAACAATCTTCCTCTTTGCTCTCTGGATGGTAGTTCTGATCCCATCAATCCTCAGCCGGAAACGGTGAATGGCTGCCAAATGAGTTGAGAATAAGATTTGAAGCCCTCATCATGACAGACAAGGCTCCATAATTTTACCCTGTCTAACTCATCTCTCACCAGTCCTCCACCTCACATTGTGCTCTTTATGCTTTTTGACTATCAAAGAGCATCCACAGTTGTCAGCTCCACTGGGCCGCACATAATTTTCATTGTCTTTGGCTCTCTCTCCCCTCTTCCCAGAAGGCACTTCGCTACCTTGTTGGCCTAGATGACCCTTTGTCCCTCATGGAGATTCCACCCAGGCATCACTTCCCAGAAAGCCTTTATTGTACAGTCTCATTAAGTCTCACTTCCTCCATTATCCCATGATGCACTGCGCACACCTCTGTGAGAAAAATCGTCACTGGTTTCTAATTGTATTTTTATGTATTTATTTCTGTCTCAACCTTCAGACTATGAATTCCTTGGTGGCTAAAAATCTGTGTCTTTTTCTTCGGGTCCTCCCTACTTCATACAGTTTTCTAGCACACAACAGGTGTGAAATAAAATAAATGTTTCTTGAACAAATGAAGTAACCTTATCACAATTATATGGTTACATATGGTATATATAAAATACATAACGTACTTATTGGAGTGAATTGAAAGTTAAAGATGAGGCCTTATTCACCTTTGAATCTCTAGCATCAAGAAGTGTGCCTGGCATACAGCAAGTTCTCAAAAAATGTTGAATTTTGATTGGCTCTAAATGGTCTACATTGACTTGACTTGGTGCCTGAGTTTTTTGGATAATCATGCCAGCCCTCTCTGCTCTCTTGTCCACTGCCAAACTATTAAGTCAGTCAGTCATTTGAGGAGCTCTTTCGGGCAGAGCTCTATGAAAAGTTTAAAAGTGGTACAAGACTTGGTCATTGTTCTCTTAGAATTTTACAATCTAAATATATACATAAATGCACATGTTAAATTTACTATCAGAGTCTATCATATGGACAGAACAGACAAGACCTTACTAGAGGTATAAAGTAGCTCACCACCCCCCAAGCCCTATGTATTCAGAGATAACATTGTTCCCATTTGTATATGCTGTTTTACAATACAAAAACTTTTCTAAAATCCATGTCATGAGCTAGGAAATGAGTTAGAAAAAAACATCTCACTCCATGAGATAACTTACTCTAATTTCTTCATTAGCAAAAACGACATCATCATAAAGAATATCTGCCAACAATCTGATATAAAAATGTACATGCATCATGAAAAATAATTGCTGTTCAATTACCACTGAATTGTAAAGCCGCCGTACAGGTGCAATAATGCAAGAGCCTTAAAAGTATGAAAAACTGCTTAGCTTAGGTAATTACATGTGTTTGAATAAAGTCTCCAGTATAAAATTTGCAGAGTTTGAAGAAACAATGAAGTCAGAACCAAAGAGCTATTTATAAATATATGTTTTTAAATGTTCTGTGTTTTTCTCCTGTATAAATTGTGAAAGGCCAGGGATAATTTTTTAACTCTAGGGTACAGGGGGAGAGAAAGATAAAGTAGCTCTTCCTTTGCTTCCCATCATCTCATCTCTCAAATTGGATCCACAGGGAGGGTACTACAAAGATAGAAATCTAGCCATAACCATGGTAATTGCATCTTTAAAAATAGTTAAATCTTACTTATGCCCTGTGCATAGTTTACATATAGGAAAAGTAAAATTTATAGGAAGACAATTCTATTACTACTGTGAAAAAGATATATTTCTTGTAAATGTCCAGGGTCTTTAGCAAGGGGAAATTAAACTTAGAGAACTAGAAAGGGTTTTAAATATCATCTAATCCAAAACTCTTAGTCACTGTATAAAAAACTAAGGCCCTAAGAAGTTACATTTATTGCTCAAATTTGTACAGATAGTGGGAGAATTGGGTCTAAAAGCATTTGTACAATATTATGGATTTGATTAGGCTCGATCCAGGTCAATTTCTATTTTTCAAGATCCTCAAACTTCAAAGCTCCAGGACAGATTTTTATCCAATTACAATGTTGAAGAAATAAAATTGGACTGGCAGCAAAGGGGCATGAATTTTATAGCAAGACAAGCTATTAATTAGTTGAGTTAGCTTAGACCAGTCAGTTCACCTTTCAGATCTTCAATTATAAAACACTAAAATAAGGGGCTTGGCCAAAGTGCCATCTTCCAAATATAACATTGTATAATTTTGAAATTAGGAAGTGATTCATATAAAATGAGGTACTTTTAAAATCAGATTGTCACCAGTCCTAACTCTATCCCACTATTGCTAAGCCTCCCTCCTTTCATGGGAAGATACCTTCCTAAAAAGAGACATCATTTACTCAGAACATGTCTGTTAACTCATATTCTAAGCAAATGATAGATTTAAAAGTGGGGGCTTCAACATTCATCAACACTTTAAATTTTCCAAGACCAGTACCATAGAGGTTATTTCCTCCTACACATCTTCCCTAAAATTGAGGCAGGCAAAATCCAAATCTGAACATTGATTAATACAGTTCATGATCCAACTGCTTATGTTTTACTTTTAATGAAAATATAATCTAGTATTAAAATAATAGCTGAATTATTTAATTTACTTCAAGAAATAAAAAGGTAACCCAAAGAAATTAAATTTAGATTAGCATTTTGCAATTAATTTTAAAAATACTAAAACTTGTCCATTTTCCTATGTTAATAAAAACTTCACCTTTTTCTCAAATGTATTAATACTCTACAGTTTATGTTTAGCATTGCCTAGACTTCTCTAGGGGCTTTGCAAAGGAACAGCACAGTGCCCCAATAAATTTTCATGAAATCTGAATGGTATTCAGTAGAGGGTGATTAAATAGTAATGTTCTAAGCTGCCTTTGCCTTGGGAATGTTTAACACTGTTACATAAAGTGTCATTGTGTTCTTTCTGTATCATGAGGGATATGTTTCACCTCCACTCAAAAAAAAGTGACCTGCTACAAAGAAAAAAAAAACAGAAATTTGACTCCTTTCTTTTCTCAACTATTATATATGCCCCAGGTGCCTCCAACTCACACTGTCATATATGGTAAAGTCATCTTCCTTCATCCCAATTCTGTTCCCTTGTACTGACTAGCACCACTGTCCACTAAGGTATATATGTTAGAAACCTGCACAGCAATTTTGATGCCCTTGCTCTGTCCTAAGTATTCCACCTCCAAATTTCTAGCAAATTCTGGCACTTGTACCAAATCCTGGTACTTCTTTTTTTCATTCATGTTTTGCCTAGATATGACGCTACTAATGATGATGGTAGTAAAAGAAGTAGCTAAGAATTGTCAAGTCTCGTAAGTACCTCTTAACTTATCGCCATACTTCTGATCTTAAGTAGAAAAAATTATTTTGTACAAAAGACTTCAGTCCTTTATACTCTGTTCTATTGTAGAAATTCACTCTGTTTGGACAGGTCCAGCATGTACAAGAAGAATGACTTCAATGAATCAAAATCCCATCTTACAAAGCTATTTATGATTTAGCTTTTTCTTATCTCTTCATTTCTCTCCATACTCCTGTATCTCCCTGACTCATGCCTTCCAAAATTGCTTCTGACGTAAATCATAAAAAACTTCTTTAGGCTCTTAGAGAGTAACATGCTCTTTATTACAGAGAGCATACTTTCTGTTAGGAATAATCCTCACCTTACACATCTTCCCCAAGCTGAATTCTATCCCTCCTTCAGATCTAGGCATGGATATTATTTCCATGTAAACCCTTTTGTGGACTTTTTGAGTTTGGGATACAAGCCCTGCTATATGCCTCTATAGCATTTTCTTCTTCCCTGATCATAACACATAGCTCACTAGACTGCAGTTCTTGCTTAATGGTTGGAACCCCTCACTAGATTGTAAGCTTTATAAAATCAAGGTAAGTATTTTGTCAACATGGAATTCTGGTGCGTGGCTTCTATTAGGTGCTCAATAAATATTCGTTGGTAGTCAGATACAGTCTACTTGCTACATTTTAATACTTTTGCTTCCTTCTAATATCCTAGTAATGTAAGCCTAAATCACTCTTTCATTTATTCATTCAGAAAATCAATCAATCATTCATTCATTCAAAATGTTTTAATATAAAGGTAGCAAAGAATTTTTACCAAGTTATCAGAGTCAAGATCCGGTAGCAGACTGAGAGAAATTTAGTAAGGAGCACTTCTTGCAGAACTCTATCGGAATAAAGGTTATTTGTCTGGTTGTGTCACATGGCACAGCCAACTGTACGCCACTAGGCACATACTGAAATAACTAGAACATTCTAGGCACTGTAGTAGGCAGGGGGGAAAATGGTAAGTATGAAAGTGTTCCTGTTCTCAAAAAGCTCATGGTCAGCAAGGAAAATGAGCATGCAAACTAATCAATATAATATAATAAAAATATGTGTTAAAAGAGAGAAATATACAGTGTTTTAAGAACACAGAGAAGACTATCTTTGAAAATCAGAGGAAACTTTATTGAGGATGTGATACTTATCCTGAGATTTAAAGAAGGCAGAGAAGCTCCCAAAGTGAATGGAAAATGAAAGTGTCCCAAGCAGAAGAGGTAAAAGAACATGGCAGAGTCATGGAACTGTAGGCATGTTACACAGCTCACGGTAGAACAGCAAGGGAAGACATATCACAAGGCAGGAACTTGATCATAAAGGGCCTTTTGTTCCTTTCTAACTTGATCCCATAGTCTAAAGGGACTGTTTACAGGCTTTAAGCAAGGAAGCAAATGGAACAAATTTAGGTTTTAAAAAATAATGTCAGGAGGTTTAGGGAAGATTAAATAGAAAATGTGTCCCAATATCTTAGAAATTGAAATAATTTTAGGTGATATGTGCATTATATAATGTGGAATCCTGCAGTGAAAAAGTGGTTGTTATGCATTATCTTTCAATCTTTTTTATTATACAAAGGAAAAAGCATCTTTTGACTGTAGGCTCCGGCATGAGGCCACCTAAGTCCCTGCTCTGCTACTTATTGATGAACAGAGCCTGACTCCCCCCAAACAGAGCCTGACTCCCCCCAAAAAGCTCTTAGAGAATGTTATCTATTATTTTCAATCAGTATATTATACTTACTTTTATCTTCTATTTATGGCAAGTGATTTTATTTATGGTAGTAACTTAAAATGTTCTTTTTTTATTTTAGCGTATTATGGGGGTACAAGTGTTAAGGTTACGTATATTGCCCATGCCCCCCCTTGCCCTCAAGTCAGAGCTTCAAGTGTGTCCATCCCCCAAACGTTGCACATCTTACTCATTTGGTTGTATATATCCATCCCCTCCTCCCCCCCTCCCACCCTCCCAACACCAGATAAATGTTACTCCTATATGTCCATTTAGGTGTTGATTTGTTACTACCAATTTTCTGGTGAGTACGTATGGTGCTGGTTTTTCCATTCTTGAGATACTTCACTTAGTAGAATGGGTTCCAGCTCTATCCAGGAATATGCAAGAGGTGCTATATCACCATTGATTCTTAAAGCTGAGTAGTACTCCATGGTATGTGTATACCACATTTTATTAATCCACTCATGAATTGATGGGCACTTGGGTTGTTTCCACAGCTTTACAATTGTGAATTGCGCTGCTATAAACATTCGAGTGCAGGTGTCTTTTTTGTAGAGTGTCATTGGATCTTTTGGGTAGATGCCCAGTAGTGGGATTGCTGGATCAAATGAGAGATCCACTTGTATCACTTTGAGGTATCTCCATATTGCTTTCCACAGAGGTTGAACTAGTTTGCAGTCCCACCAGCAGTGTAGGAGTGTTCCTCTCTCTCTGCATCCACGCCAGCATTTATTGTTTGGGGACTTTCTGATAAAGGCCATTCTCACTGGAGTTAAGTGATATGTCATTGTGGTTTTGATTTGCATTTCCCTGATGGTTAGAGATGTTGAGCATTTTTTCACATGTTTAAAATGTTCTTCTTAAATAGACTTATTTGATTTTTAAAACTTAAGTCATTTTAAATAAGGCTATGAATAAAATAACATAAGATATGGCAAAAATCAGGCCAGTCAGTGAAACAAGAGGTAGACAGCCATGGCAAATAGATGAAAACAATACACAAATGACTGAGTTTGAGATGGAAGGAAGCGAGGCTGGAGGCAGCAATGTGAGGGAGACATCCAAAAGCGCTCAAACTAAGGCAGAGAAGACAAAGCAAACAAAAAGGATGGGTTTGTGAAATATTCAGAAGGTTGAATTGATAGTACTTATCCCCAACCCTGACCCCGCCAATGTCTACCATAGTTCCTGGCACATATTAGGTACTCAATAAATATTTTCTGGAAAAAGGTAGATATAAGAGATGAGGAAGAAGAGAAGAATGTGTCAAGGACATCTCACAGTTTTTTCCCTTGGATATGTGGGTAAGCGGTGGTTTCATGAATCATCAAGAAAGGGAGTAAGGGGAGTGGGATCTGGAAAGAGATAATGAGTTAAGTTTGGGACAGGATGAGTTTGAATTTTCACTGAGAGGCTCAATGGGCGTGTCCACCAATTCACTGAGAACGCAGGAGGGATGTCTCAGTTCAGCACATCTATTTGGAAGCCATCAGTTCTGTATAGAAGCTCGACTTTCTTTTTCCTTCATAATCAGATGGAAAAGAAAAAAAGAATGAAAAAATGGGGACAATATGGGCGGTGTTCGTATTAGTCAGTGTTCTCCAATGAAACAACCAGTGGAGTAGTAGAGTGTGTGTGTGTGTGTGTGTGTGTGTGTGTGTGTGTGTGTGTGTGTGTGTGTGTGTATACATACAGGAAGGGACTTTAGGGAATTAGTTCACATGGTTGTGGAGGCTTGGCAAGTCCAAAATATGATGAGGGAGGCTGGCAGGCTGGAGACTTAGGGAAGAGTGGTGGTTCGAATCCAAAGGCAGTCTGCAGGAAAACCAGGACGAGCCTACATTGCAGATGAAGTCCACAGCCTGTTGGAGGATTCCCTCATGCTCGGAGGCAGGCAGCTTTTTGTTCTATTCAGGCCTTCAATTGATTGGAGGGAGCAATCTGCCTTCCTAAATGTCCACTGAGTTAAACGCAAATTTTATCCAAAAACACCCACACAAAAACATCCAGAATAATATTTGAACAAATATCTAGGCACTGTTGCCCAGGCAAGTTGACACATAAAATTAACCATCATAGTTTCCATATGATAACTCATTCCCGCCTTATTTACTTTATACAGATATACCCTCTATGGAGAATTCAACATAATAGCAAGATTCATAATTGTCATTGCATGAAATGAAAAAAAAAAAAAAACACCTATAGGGATACAATACCTTCATTCTTAGTTGTCCCCAGAAAGATACGAAAACACACTATATTGGAGAAGAATATTTTTTATATTCTTGGGACTGTGTGAATTACAATCTGCTAGGGGCTGAAGTAATTCTCTTTCACACCGGACAGAAGGATCAAAGTGTAGATGTCATACAATTGCCACAGCCTCTTTATAATAGGAAAGAAGTTTATACAGAGAATGTCTTTTTCACAAAACAAAAAGTAAAGCCCAATATGTTATCTTTCCATTTCACTTTAGACCTTGAACAACCTAGCAAAAAATTTCACTCCAAGTCTTTGATGTAACATTTTTAATAATTAAATTGTAGTGAGCCCAATCCTCATGTTCTTGACAATGCTTTCAAACCCACTGTCAAACCTCACAGTCAATGGAATTAAATGGAATCAATAGGCCTAAAAGAATAAATATCTTCAACTGACCTTTGTGTACACCATTTACAGAGAATTATTGAGCTAGAAAAGCTCTTCCTTTAAAAATACTTACTTGGTGTTTAGAGAACCTATAAAAAGTTATTCCAAAAATACATAGAAAAAAGGAAGAGTGTTGCAGTAACACGCTATAAAAGCGCTTTAGAAGGTACTACAGTTTTCTCAAAACTCATAAACATCCTGGAGATATCTCATAGGGATGCTTTTTAATCCTGCTTTTAATCCCTAAAAGCAGGGTTTGCATTTGGGTATGCTTCCTAAACAACCCTTCCAGGATCTGAAGCATGCAGGCTCTGAATGGTCAAGAAAAAGCATGCATGGTCATTAGTTCATCCAATGAGCCTCTGACTAATCTTATCCATTAAATAAAATCCATTTTCCAATACATACAAGTATGGTCAACATTATTACTCCTTATGTTTGACTTATCACGTTTGTCTTTCCAATGAAGAATTCTAATGATAAGTATAGTCTTCAGACCTGATCAGCATTTCAAAAACAATAGTTTCCAATTAAAAAATATTCCCTGAAGTTTATATTGTAGTTTAATGTTATATATCAAGAAGCCTAAAAACTTTCTCATACTTTTAACCAGTAATAGTGCTTCTAAAAAAAAAAAAAAACAGCCTAAGGATATAATCTGGGAATAAAGGAAGCTTTATGCATGAATATTCATTCTGGTATAATTTATAAAGGTGATGTTTTCTTTTAGTTGTTGGTTCATGGTCAAAAATTTGAGCAAAACTGGTTTAGAACTGATCTGTGATGAACAAAATTAACCAACAATGGAAGAATAGTTAAGTGTTAATGCAATCATAAAATTTATGTCTACAAAGAGTTCATAATGGTATGTTAAAATGTTTATAACAGTGCTTACAAATGGGGTAGAAAATATATTATACAATAACTGTACATGATTATACAATTTAAATATTTTAAATATACTAATGAAAAATAGCCATGGAGAGAAAACATCAAAAGGAAGGCTTCAAAAACTTTCATTGGTTTTTCTTTCATATTTAAGCATTTTCCAAATTCTACCCAATGTACATATATTGTGTACCTTGCTTCTATAGTGGAGGAAAAATATCACTTCATTACATAGAGTGAGGTGCAGGAAACAAAGGACAAGCCTGGACTGGGATTGGGGAAAGGGTTACGTAAAACTAAAGTATGCACAAATTCCCACTCAAAGGCTCTAGATTGTTGATAAAAATGATGACATTCAATGTTCCCTGCCAAGTATTATTCTCAAGTGGAATTGATACTTGTCCTTTGAGATCACTCTGAACACAGTATTGAGAACTCATAGGGAAGTGACAATTAAAAAGGAGGTGTTTTCCCATTACTTCAACATTATTCAGCAGAATCTCACCCTTCTAACTTCTGTTTTTTGTGTAAACTGGAATTTGGCAATGGTTCCATAACGTTTCTCTATGGCTCATTGCTCCAAGTAGCTAGAAAACACAGGCATACAGCAGCAAGGAATAACAAACCTGTTTCCACACACAATCCTTGACATGTCATCAGTCATTTTCTAAACCGAACCACAGAAATAATCTTCTGAGACAGGCTTTACTGTTTGTATTTTGCAGTTGATGTAATGGGCTCATAGACAAAAAGAAATTCACCTTCAGTGATAAAGGGGCAGGAATATAACTCAGTTCTCTAACTCCCAAGTCAATAAACATCCTTTTTGACAACTATTTTGAACCTTGTTATAAAATTAAAGTCAGATATTTTCCCCTTACAGATAACTAAAATAAAATTTATTTCTGAGTAAGTGGCTCTTGTGGAGAGTTACCAAATATCCCCTTCAAAGAAGGCAAATGCTGTTGCTCTTCTTGACTCGACTACCCACCAGCCCACAGACTCCTACCACCTGTGGCCTGTTCAGGGATACACAAAGGAGCCCAAAACTTCAGACCTGGTCAACATCAGGCCCTGGGAAGTGGCTCAGGGAATGACATTGCAGGAGCACTTTGTCAGGGACTAAATGTGTCAGCCAGTGGCTAGGGAACAACTTTCCCTTAAAAAAAAATAAAATATCACTTAGGGTTCTTTGGAAGCCACAGAAGCAAAATATACCTAACTTAACAAAACTCAAAACCCATTGGAATGTTTTGAGCCTTTTACAGAAGGAACAACTAATCTCTCCTGCAGGGTAAGAACAGCGTAGGCACTGAGTTCTCTCTATCAGGGCCTCATGGGCAATCCCTTTAGGGTACTGCCATCTGACCGACTCAGCTTCCATCATGTCCATTCTTGAGTTATTCCACTCAAGATTAAAATGCTAGAGGATAAAGGCAAAAGGACTGTCTTAGGCTGTGTGTTGACACCCTTTGGACAGAATAAAGGAGATATCCTGATTAACACCCCCTGCCCCATGATCTCAGGTACTAGATGGGAGTCATTCCCCAAAGGGAAAGTGACCACAGGTGGGAGTTGGCCAGGGACAGTCCCATTATATACCCATTTTTAGGAATAACTATAAATAGCATCGCTTTTCACTTACTAAATTGTCCAAGTCTGGATAAAAAGTTGCATGATCAATCTACATAAAGGAAAAATAGGGCATTGTTACCAAAGATGGAATAAGTGATGCTGAGCAGATACAAATGGCTCCCATTACAATGAGACTATTACAAGGGGTCAAAACAGTGTTTTGTTCCCAATCTCTCAGGACAAAAGATGAGAATCAGAGTTATAGCCCTTGTCAGTCTTTTGGTTTTGACTCCAGTATGAAAATAGCATTCCTATACTCATGTGTTGAATTATTATAACTTTGACCCAATAGTTCCAGTCCCTTGTCTTCCATGTCCTTGCAGCTAAACCACTAAATGTGAAGGTATTGTCTCTCACTGCTGCTGTTTTAGCTTAATTGGTGCCCTCCTGCTTTCCAGAATACAATGCTAACAACCATTCACCCAGCTGGAGGGCTAGGGTGATACCAGATCCAATACTCCCGAAAGCATGTGTAGGCTGGTTGCTGTATCCCTGACTGCTGATTAACATAAGGGAGTCAAATAGCGCCTTTTGATTCTTATTTCCTGAGAGGCTGTTCTACAAGCATGGGGTCAACTTAAAGGAAGCAGGGTTTTGTTTAATATTTTCTCCTTTCATTAGTGCACTTAAATTACTTTCTTGTAAACTCTGCTTGTTACCTAAATGTACTAGCACTTTTGTTACCTAATTAACTTTCTTATCAGAATTCCAACCAAAAATAACAAGAAATGTAATAATGATAAGGTTTCCTGCCCCCTCAAAACAGATTTCCTTTAGCGCTTTATCTCTTGGTACTGTTCTGGCTTGTTTAATTAAAGTATCAGAAATTAATAGACTCAAATTATTTCTTGATCTAGTGCTCAAATTCTCCTGAAAAACTGCTTCTTCTGCCTCAGTATTTAAACCTTTATCAGTATGAGGCAGATGAGTTTCCACATGTATGCAACTGGCTTCGTGTAATTCAATATAATTTTGGAGGAAGAGCCTAATTTAGCCTCTAAGTAATTAAACAAACAAATCAGTTTGGGCTACACGGAGCTATTATGAACGTTTAAATACTCATGTCTCCTCTCCTGTGCTCCTGGGTCATCAAAATGAACAACATTAATGTGTAAAAAAAACCTTATGAAATTTTGACATGGAGATGTGAAATTCAAAGCTCTGATCTTACTTATTTTTTTCATTAGAAGGGTGGGGGTTAAAAAAAAATCACCCAGTTCAAACTACTAACATAAGTTGCACCCAAGGAAGGAAGACATGTCTGTCACAGACTTTACAATAACTGATGAGGTAGTACCTTTAAATCACAGCATTGAGAAGGAGAAAACTGTAAGTCACCTTGGTTCTTTCTCTTCCTCATACCCTGTGAAAAAAATTCAGGTTGGGATCTGCCTGTTTCTGGTGGAGCTGTGTGAGAGGTTCACTTTCTTTGAAGTTGTCTGCAACATGATCCCCTTTTGCACTGTTAAGCTTGGCTACCGCAATCACCAGGCAGCCATTTTGAACTTGTGCTTTATTGGAACTTCAATACTTACCCCCGTGATTGCCGGATGGCTCACTGATGTCTATGTGGGAAGAAACAAACTGGTGTACACTTGCTTATTTCTACATTTTCTAGGTGAGTGTCCTCTGCTGGCTGGATTGTTTTGCAACTTAATTGAAAAGGTTTTTGTTAGAATTTTTAGTTTATATTACTCCCACCCTGCTCTTAGTATAAACTGTGATAAATGAAGTAAGAATGTTGTTTCAATTTATTTCATTCTCTGTATTATTTGAAGAATGCCTGTGTGTGTGTGTTAGAAAATGCTTTGATACCTATATTATCACACTTAGTATATTTTGCAATAATTATTTCTGTACATGTCTATCTTCTGTACTCCCTAGAATACTCCTATTTCCCCCTTTTTACCCCAAGCCCAAATCGTGACAAATTCCCTGTGAAATGTAAATTTATTTGCTTCACAACTAAAATGAAATGTGCTAAAAAGGTTTTCAAAGTTCATGTAGAATAATTGAGAAATGTTTTTATCAAATGGTGGTCTTTTAATTAGTCATGTTAATTAAGATTGCTTATGAAGGCATGACTTCTACATTATTAACTATAGTTATATGCTTTTAAAAATAAGTGAATTCAGACACTCTGCGCTTCTTTAACATAGAAAAATATAATAAACATCTACAAAAGTTTGGAAGTGAAGTGCTTGTAAGAAATGCTGGAGAAATATCAAAAGAGTTTAATAAGGTATAGACAGCAAGTTGATGAATAGTCTAGAATTTTAGGCCGGGCAAGGTGGCTCACACCTGTAATCCTAGCTCTCTAGGAAGCCAAGGCGGGCAGATCGTTTGAGCTCAGGAGTTCGAAACCAACCTGAGCAAGAACAAGACCCTGTCTCTACTATAAATACAAAGAAATTAATTGGCCAATTAATATATATAGAAAAAATTAGCCAGGCATGGTGGCGCATGCCTGTAGTCCCAGCTACTTGGGAGGCTGAGGCAGCAGGATTGCTTGCGCCCAGGAGTTTGAGGTTGCTGTGAGCTAGGCCGACACCACGGCACTCACTCTAGCCTGGGCAACAAAGTGAGACTCTGTCTCAGAAAAAAAAAAAAAAATAGAATTTTAGGCTGAAAAGTTCAAGTTATTCTTCTCAGACAACAAAAAGTCTCTGAAGATACAATGAAAACAAGATGTGAGAAATGCCTTTCTTCAATAAACAGGACGAACAAGCACAGTGAGGGGTTAATAGAGAGAAACTAGAAAATCTCAGGATCATGGTCTAAGCAGTAGAAAAATGCCCATTCAGGACAGAACATGTGAAAGACTATAAAAACTCGGCAACTAAATTAAGGCACAAATACGATGGAGGAAAAGAAATTAAGTCCAAGGTTCCGAGCTGAGGAACTTGGGAAGGTAGTGTGCTGTTCACCAGTAGTGAGAAGTACAGCTGGAATGCAAGTTGGTGGGGGCTGAATGAGGAAGGGATGGATACGTATCAGTTACTCAACACACCACACAACTTCAGGCAGGTGGTAAATTACCATTCAGGGAATCGATTAGAGTGTGATTCATACCTGTACATTTCATTGCTGAAGTCCTGTGAAATAAAAACTAAGCTTCTGCATGGAAAAAACTCACTCAACACTCAACAAATATTTCTTATCAACTAGTCTGTGCCAGGCATTGTTCCAGTGTCTGAGAGGGCAACAGAGAAGAAAGTAGTCTGTTCCTGCCGAAGGTGACTTTTTGGTGCAGGGAGAGAAAAAAAGAAACAAGTAGGTAGGTATGGTGCCAGGTGGTAATAAGTGTTAGGATGAAAAATAGAGCTGGGTACGGAGACAGGCTGGAATGGACAGTGGCAGGGTTGCTACCTGGAATCAGAGAATGCTTTCTGATAAGGAGACATTTTAGCAAATACCTGAATAATCTGCTCTGCTTGGTAATAGGCCCACACCAGTAGCATTTGGTAGCTTCTTGTTTAACATGGTAATTCCCATCAGTCTAAATTCTGAGGTCAGTCAGTCATCAGACCAGGATGGAAATCCTGCCTTTGGAATTTGGCAAACAAAAGACCTATATCAACTCTATATACATTCATTTTCTTAGTAAAAGTTATTTGATTGTATTCTCCACTCACAGTTGCCATCAATCCCAACCAGTCACTTAATATCAGAGGTTCTAACAGAAATATCTCTTCTGTGTGAATTGCTACCAGCTTAGCTCAAACATGCAGCTTTTTCTTGACCACTACAATGGCCCATGTACTGGGCTGCCAGTTATCAATCAGTCTCCAGTCCATACACCCTTCTATTGGCAACACTAACTTCCTGAAAAAATAAATCTATATATTGGCTATATTATATAAATATATCTATATCTCTCTATATATTTATATATATATAAATAAAACCTAAATTTATTAATTTAGCATACAACAACCTTTACAATCTATTCCATCCTTATGTCTCCAGACTTCTTGTTTAATATGCAACCTTAACTATGCTGAACTTCTCCTTCTCTGCTTTTCTAGCTTTCTAATCTTACAAATGATCATCTCTCTGCCTGAAATTGTCATCTCCCCTTATCTTTCACCCATATCCAACACTGGAAAACTCCATTCTTCCAAGACCCATATAATGTTTATTGCTAGCTTCTTTGTGTTCAAACGCATCCCGATGGTACCTATATGATTGCATTTACCACTTCATAATATAATTGTCCACTTACATGTCTGACTTCTCTGACAAACTCATTAGTTCCTAGAGAGAGGAGGACTCTCACCCCCTGTATGGGATATGACACATCATGGAGCTTTGTGCAGAGCTACCAAATACAGGTATGCTAATTATGAGATACAAACTAGCACACATTATCACATATGTCATAGATTTGCATTTTTATTACATTAATTTTACAGTAGATAGAAATAAAGTTTTGATCTAACAAAATCAGTATAACATTTTCTTAAAAGATGGAAGTAAAGCGCCTTTCAAATTTACACAAAGGTACTATGTAAACTAAAAGGGTCTTGTCCTTAAAGAAATGGTTGTTGAATGAAATAATTTCTCTGCTCATTCTCTTTGGATATCCCTTTATCTAGCCAGGCCTTAACATCACACTTCCAGAAGAGAGGATTGAGTGATGGAGAGAGAACAGTTAGTTCTGCATCTGGCTAACCTTGAAAGGAAACATTTCAAACTCAATAATTGAAAGGGCCCACCTCATGGTAAATCAACCTGTTGCCAAAAAGCTTCGCATTGTGAAAGTCTCTGTAGGAGAGATGGAAACATTAGACCCAATTTTTATCTGCAAGTTGACTTATGATAGTCTAATTGAGAAAACTAACCACAAAAAACAACTATATAAAAATGCATACCAAAATATTTGTGCCAAATTAATAAAATGGAGAACAAAATTGACGTGGGGGAGAGCCTTTTTTCACTAATCAAATTGACAAAGCAAAAATTAATGATGGTAGCTAGTGTTGATGAAGGCCACCCATGCAATGGTGCTAGGAGATTAAATTGTTACATTGCTAAAGAACATCTGTCAATGGTATTAAAAAGCCATGAAAATGTGAATGCCTTTGACTGAGGACTCAGGCTAAGAATAATCAAAGATGTGCATAAAAATTGTCACGGTAAAGGTAGTTTTGCAGTGTTCATTCACAATAACTGAAAAGAGATTTTAAAACAAATTATGGTTAGAATCTCACATCATCACTAGAAATCATGTTGAAAAAGAATATATAAAGATATTAAAAATTGTTCATATTATTTGGTTATGTTAAAAGGAATCAACACTGTAATCTCTATTTAAGTAAAAGATATTCATAAAAGTATAATATATGGTAAAGATTATCTCTGGGCTATGAGATTATGGGCCTTTTGTATTATTCCGGGTGCTTTCCTATGTTTTTCAAATTTTCTGAAGTAAGAATATATTACTTTTATAATCTGATGGGAGGAAAATGCTATTTAAAAAAAAAATGATTTGACCACTTGACAGCAGGAGGTCCAAGAAGAGAGAGATTATATCTGGTTTACTCTATAACATTGGGAAAGTCATAACTTCACTGAACCATTTCTTTTCTTCTTTTTTCTCTTTCTTTCTTTATTTTTGAAAAATCAGAATACAAAAATCTATCCTCTGACATCACAAAGTTTTTCTGAGGTGAAACAATTTAGTACGTTAAAATGTTTTGCAAAATATAAAGAGCTTAGCAAAAGCATAGAATTGTATCATAATTTTTAGTAGACAAGGAAAGCCATCAAGTGTGGTCCCTGTGGGGTGGAAATGAGGACGCTCGACCCTCCTTTGTCACTCTCGGTCCTTCCTCCTTCCAACATGGGCATCACCACTCCCATTTTTTTCTCCCACCCTTCTCATCTCTGTGCCTGGCCAAAGAAGTCCCATCCAGCTGCATGCAAAATAAAAGAAGTAAGAAGGCCATTAAAAATGAGAAAAAGAAGTACGAAAGGAAAAAAAAAAAGGCTGCTTTCTCCTCAAACTATGATAATATTGTTCTTAACAATTTTCATTTAACAGATTTCTGAGCTATCTGACATCATGGTGTTTTCTATCACTCTTGTTGATTAAGAACAAATAAGCCTCGTTAACAGTGATATTCTCTGGGGGCAGAATACAAACAACTTAGTTTTTTACATGATGCATTTCTAAATTATTTTAACTTTGTTACAATGGACATGATTTGCTTACACATTCTGAGAAAAAACATAGTTCAAGCTTGAGGGGAAAAACAAAAATGCCCTAAAACTCTGGATTAGATAAGACACATATTGCAGGAAATGTTCACACTTAGAAATATCAGCCTATCTCCCAAATTGCAATGATTAACATAAATATTTTAATGATACAGTGACATAATGATGCTGCCGTCAGAGGAAAAACATTTATGATGTGATTTGGTGGTTCAACTGGTCTATGCTATATTTATTCTTCCTTTTTCTCTACCTGCAGGTACTGCTTTGCTATCTGCGGTTGCTTTTCCCTTGGAAGATTTCTATCTGGGCGCTTACCATGTGATTAACAACATACCGAAAAAGGAACAGAACAGGCTGTTTTATGTAGCGCTGCTGACCATCTGCCTTGGCACAGGAGGAGTAAGGGCCATCGTTTGTCCACTGGGTGCTTACGGCCTTGGGGAGTGTAGCTCAAAGAAACGAACATCTTTTTTTAACTGGTAGGTAGCACTTGCTCCGAGGGAACCCGGGTCTATTATGACATTCCCCTCGATTTCGGAATTTCTCACTGTTTGCTTTCTGGTCTCATTTTGATAGTCGTTGTTCTGTGTTTGTCATTGATTGGGCTGGGTGAGTGAGGATGTGATGATGATTCCGTCAGTAATCATGGTATATTAGAAGTCAAATGCAGACTAATACAGCTTACCAGAACCTTCCGGAGACAAGGTGATAAATTTATCCTCCCAGTAAAAAAGATGAGAAGTGGCTTGTCATATTGAATAGGATATGGCTTTGCAACCAATGATGCCTGGGTAGAAGTCTCAACTCTGCCTCCCTCAAGCCAACTGACCTTGATCAAGTCCTTTATTCTCCACTTCAGTTTATTTCTGATGGGGCATAATACTACTTCTCATGTATTATTAGAGGTAATATGGTGGCAAAGAACTTGGCAAATAGTGATCAAAAAGCAATAGCCATCATTATTATTATTAGTTATATCTATATTGTAATAGACTAATTTGGCAGGAATTTTTAATATAAATTTACAGTCCAATGCAAATAGAAGATGGCAAAGATGAAAGAAGTATTTCACAATATGTTAAAACATCACCCAGCACCTCTGTTTCTCACCCACTTCACCTCCAATACCTGAAAGAGTTTATATTCCATGAAAACAAAACTGCCTTTCTGGGAATCTTCATCCTTCCCAGTGAGTTCTTAGACAATTTATCAGTTTGTGTGGTTTTTAAGGAACCAATTTCTAGTACTAAATACAAATTCAAAAAAACCTAAAATTTAGATCTTAAGGGATAGCAGTCAGCATTTAATATAAAATTTCTTTTTTGATATTGTTATTCATTAGTGGATAGCAAACATATGTGAGATACACTGTCCTTTGTTCCCTCTTTTCTATGGAATGGGTTGCCAACATTTTTCTAAAATATTCTGTCTTTCCATGAATGTTTGCAATGGATAAAAGCAATGCACAGACAGCCTCAGACAAAAATGCTTAAAGAAAATTCATATTAAAAGCACTAAATGAAAACATTTCAGAATGCATATTGGCTTGGTATATGGAGCTATCCCAGGCAATTTCTATTTTCTCTCTCTTTCTTCTGCTTTCTTTCTTTCTCTTTCTTTCTTGCTTTCTTTCTTTCTTGCTTTCTTTCTTTCTTGCTTTCTTTCTTGCTTGCTTTCTTTCTTCCTCTCTCTCTTTTTTTACTCCAATTATATTAATATTACAAAGCACTCAGGCCTATTTTGGATTAAGTCCTAATGTCAGGGAACAATGCAGTTTTACCAAAAGTGGAGACTCTTTACTTCCTTACAGCAAATTCTGCCTCCTTGACCTGCCCAAAGGAGAAAGAAAAATCCTTCTTTTTTATTCTATTCGGAGGTTTTAATCCTTAATTAGCAACATCATTTTGATTAAATAAGACTCTGGAGGATTAAGACTGGAGAGCAATCAGTTGTTCTGAAAGATAGCTCTGGAGAATTTATTGTACTGTGGTCTTAGTCATTCAGAGTTGTGTTTAATCAAAGTGACATTTCTCAGTGTTGATTACAAAGGAGACATTATATGAATGAAATATTTCCTTTGGGAAACAGAGGGGGCTCCCAACGGGTTTGTGCTTTAGGGCTTTGGGAAGGGGGTTGGGGAATGGGGTAAAATGGATTTCTGCAGCTGTGAGGAGCCAGGCCAAATTTAGGATGAACACATTTAGGTTTTAAAACTTATTTTCTAATTTCATTAAAATCTCTGATAGTGTTTAAAAAATTTAAAGTTAAAGCATGTAGAAATGTATATAGAAAATCAGGGCGTTATTCTTTAATGTGAGAAAAGAGTATTTGGATGGTAAGCTCCTTGTAGGCTGAATCTAGTTGTTTTAGCTTTATTTTTCAGTTTGAATACTAAACTATAGAATGACTTTTATGAACATTCACTTAGTTTATTGCAGTTTATAGAAATGAATGCTAATTCTATTCCTATACACACTGCAAAACTTGATAGCAAAATGGGCAGACACCCCACCCAGCAGCCTGATGGCTGGCAGAGTCCTGGCTCTGTCACTTAGGTGACACTGTCACTTAGGTCACTTAGGTGACTATGGCCTTTGGCAAGTTCCTTAACCTTTTAGGGTCCTCGATTCTTCATCCACAAAATGGAAATAGCTTGGAGTGCTATTGTATTGTTTATACATAAAGTATCCTAGCACATTATAGGTATTCAAATCATGATAGCAATTATTATTATTGTTGCTAGCAAAAACCATTGCCTAAATGCTGGGAAAGGAGGTCATCCTTAAAATGGACAGATTATTGATTCATACTCTATTTCTCCAAGTCAAAATTGCCTCTAGAAATTACAAGCCTGGTAAATATAAGGAAGTTCACTAGTGCCTTTGAAAAATAACATACCACTTGAATCTACAACCACTTGAAGTCTGCATTCAGTCCTATTTGCAGCACAGATGTCAGATGTTCATAGTTAAGGGACCTTTAATGAGATGTGTCATTGCATCTATACCGCCTAAAGCTTCCGAGTGATCATGTTAAGCAGCATAGACTGGAAGTCTCAGACACTGAAAACACCACTTCCGAGAAAAGCTGCCAGACGTAGGTGAGAAAACCACTCCAAGCCAACATTACCATCTGGTACTGGATTTTCCTCAACTACGCACCTCATTGAAAAAACTAAAGCTAAACTCCCTGAAATCAAGAGGCATCATAATTTGCCAACATCCTTGTGCCATGATCTCAATCAGAACCTGGTTCTTCCAACATATTTCAAAATCTGAGGTAGACAATTAAGAATCACCATGCTGGAGATCATCTAAGTGAATACACTGTGCAGATTCTTTTCTGGAAGCATAAAAGAAGGTGGATAATTCAGTGTGTTCATGGTTTTAAATTCTACCACAATTAATCTCAAATCTTGCTTCTGCATCTCTTTGCGCTTATTTCACCTGACAATTTGCATCCTATCTACATATCACAGTCTGTTGCTAAGGGGTTACAAGAGTGACTGAAACATGATTAAAAGCCCAAAGTCGGTAAAGTTATTGAGAAAGTCTGGAGACTGACTTATTCCAACCTAGGAATTTTGAATATCTGGTACTCAAATTGACCTGGCATGATAGGTTGTCTCATACTGAAATATTCCTATTTTAATACTTACTCAAGTTTCATAGCTTTTATCTTAAGGAAACACCAGAGGTAAAAATTTATTATCCCACAGTATTTTTCCAGAAGCTGTTTTAATATTAACCAGAGTACTGGGGGCAGTGATTGTCAATTCTAGATACACATTAAAGCTACCTGAGGATTCTTTTAAAAACATACTGATGCCTGGGCCCTGCTACCAGACATTCTGACTATGTTGGTTCAAGGTGGGACCCAGAGATGAGGACTTTTTCTTTAAGCTGCCTAAGTAGCCCGAGTTGAGAACCACTGCTCTAAAGCAGTGTTGCTGATTTTAATAATCACGTGAGGGCCTTGTTAAAAATGTTTCCAAGGCTCCACCCCAAACCTCCCAGATTACAATTTCCAGGTATGACAGGTGAGGAATACATATTTTTAACAAGTACTGTGTTAGTTTATACTAACTAACTAGTATAATAAATACAACAGCTATAATAAATTATAATAGATTGGGTGGTTATAAATAGAGATTTATTTTTCACAGTTCTGGGAGCTGGAATTCTAAGATCAGGGTGTCAAACATCATTGGGTTCCGGTGAGGCCCTGTTCCCAGTTGCAGACTAATGGCTTGTTCCTTTGTCTTCACATAGTGCAAGGGGCAAAGGGGCTTTTTTGGGCCTCTTTTATAAGGGAATTAGCTCCATTTAGGAGGGTTCCACCCCCATGATCAAAAGACTTACCTCCTATTACCATCAACTTGGGATTAAGATTTCAATATATGAATTTGGGGGTGATGGCACAAACATTCATATTATATCAAGTATACCTCATGCAATTCAGAAGATCAAACGTATTTTGGAAACAATTTTAGAGCCCTAAAGGAAGGGGATTTCAAACTCAGTTCAGTGATATCTTTGAAAAGAAATGGAGCTAAACATTGATTGAACATACCCAATGTGTGCCAGGCTGCTTTGAAAAGTTTTGATGATTTATAGCAATTTTCACCATACCTAAAAATCTACCCAACTGAGAATTTCTACAAAATCCTGAGAAGAGAGAGAAACAAAATATAAATTTACATATATTCTTCAATAGTAAAATAATAATTTATAAGATACATTTCAGCCAACAAAATCAAAGCAGTTCATGGAATAACCTTATTAATACTCAAAATATTCTCTGAGCCGCCTACTGAGGAGTAAGTAGTAGCCTGTACATCGCTTTGAAAAAAAAATCACCAGATCTTCCAAAATTCTAATGCATGGGCTCTAGTGAAGTTTAATAAATGCTACCTTCTCACTCCAATAACAACAGGCAGCTCCTTCTTCATCTCTGCCAAAATGGTAAGCTTTCAGAAATACACTCAGAATTCCTCTCCAAACATACGTAACTGTAGAAACCAAAAAATATTGAAGAGAAAGAAAAAGAAGGAAAAGTTCTCTGTATTTGTCATTTACGTTGCCTCCTGCTTCTTCTTAAGCCCTGCCTAGTCTTCTTTAAGCCTGAAAGGTACATGAGTCAGGGCTTATTTTCATCAGTAAACTCTAAGACATGTGGTGGTTCAAAGATCCCAAATACAAAAAAAATAAGAAAACTCTACAAATAAACCACTTTAAAAATTGGAGTGTTGACAAAAGAACGGGGAACAAGGAGAGAAAGGGATGAAAACAGGTTACAAGTTGAAAGAGGTAGAGCAGAAAAGAGGGTGAAGCAGTCCCCAAAATTTCTTAATCAAAAGTATAACTTTTTAAATCCTGCTGACTAGTCACTAAAATCAACCTTTTATTCACCTACCTTTAACAGCTGTACTGAAAAAATACATTTACAGATAAAAAGGGAGAACTATAAAATTTCTACTTGCTCCTTCATTTCTCCATATACATGGCTGCCAGAATATTCTTTGAGGTACGTCAGTGAGCCAAGGGTCATGCTAAAAGAAGCAACGAGTGACAGCAGCAATCCACGATGAAATCAGAGCCCAAGTATTTTCTTGACTCTTCTAAACAATTCAGTTTTATTCCATTGAAGGGTCATAAATCCCCTGGTGAATTATCTCAATGTTGCTCAATGCAGAATAAAATACTTTCTCTGGAGTCTTTAAATTGTCCACTAATACTATGAAGACCTGAAACTTGCAGAAAGGTTGTCTCCCCTCTTTGATACCTTCTCAGGTTAGGAAAGACCACTTTAAATCATTTCTCTTGAAATCACTGAAAATAAACGTGAAGCATGTCAACATGGGTCAGTCTAAGAAATGACAAAATATTTGAGTAACTTTGAAATTATTACAAAATAAAGTGAATATTTAAAATCATTTCAAAAAGATTGCTGAGTTTTACAGCAGCAAAATTTCTTTCTTATTTGTATTCAATACCATAGAATCATAAAGACCAAAAAAAAAAAAATTACCACTTGTATCTACTCCCAGTTATTTGCAGTTCCCAGTCTGTATTTAAAAGTAGACTAAAGAAACATATTTTTACTGCTGCTTTCAATTTCCCTTAATCACTGGTATTTGTTTTGCTTTAGTGCTTTGCTCTCTGACTTTCTGTGTGAGAGGTACTTTATATATTCAATTTGCTAGTGAGCTATGAGATGAAAGGAGTCTTAATGGTGAGTTTGAAGACTGTGGATTTTTATTTCTTTTATTCTTTTACAGATGATACATATACAATTTCACCCTTAATTTTCTATGGCTTGTCCTGTCCATGGATCAACAAAGACATATATAAAACATGCCTGTACTAGGTAATTCTTTCAGAAAATTACACAATCAAATAGGTTGGCTGGCATTTGTTAAAAATACATTTAGTACTTATGGGAAATCTCTTCCTACACAGAGATATTCCACGCTATAATTCTTTAGTTTCTAACTACCTTTCACAAGATTTAAGTGTTGGAATAATTGTAATTTTCCTTGACCCTCTTTAGAGCAATTCAGTTGACATCACCATGTGGTGTACTGAAGAGTCACACAGTGTCCCCTTAGATTTTCTCAACAATGCTTAACCTTTTTAAAAAGGTATCCTAAAGATTGAAAGAACTGTAATATTGCTTTTGGCTCCAGCTTCTCTCGGCTCCTGCAGCTACAGTTCCAGCATACAGCTTGCAACAGCATGAAAGGATAACCTGAGGCTGAGCCTAAGGACTCTTTCCAGTTGTCCTAGAAAATTCTAACTTTGTACTTTACCTACATTGTGATAAAGAAATTTCTACTAGTGGGTCACAATAAATCTATTTGCTTAGAGTGGCCATGCTTGACATTCTATTACTTTTCTGGGTCAATTATTGAGAGGTTTTTGTTCTGTTTTGGTTTTTTTGTGTTGTTTTTCATTGATTTTTGATAAGAGATACCAGATTGTTAATCAATTTGTTACTTGCCAACCATTATTGTGGACCCGGTACTGTGCTAGAGCCCATGGAGGTAAGAAAGGGGAGATAAAGAATAAGGCATTGCCATCATAGAGCTTCACAGTCTAAGAATGAAAGGCAAAACAGACAAAAGTGAAATAATTAGAGAATGAATATTTGCTTTAGAAGTTCAGAGAAGAGAACGAGTCGAATATTCAAGACAGTGTTGAATGAAGGGAAAGCGACTTGATATGGGACTTTGAAAGTGAGACAGGGCCAGCCAAGGGACATGAAAAGTTGTGAGAAGAGAATGAGTAGGTGTGTTTCTGGCACAGCGAGTAGACTAGCCTGATTTGACATGTGTCTCCATTCCAAATATATTACGTATCTATCCACTTCTATCCCTTTCCTTTGCTAGCACCCTGGGCCAGTTCCTTCTTAACTCTCAGGCAGATTACTACAATAGCTGTGATTTTTCTCCTTACTATGCCCTGTCTACAATTCATTGAGCTGACACAAGAATCTCTTATTCTTTTTTTCATTTAAAACCAGATCATTACGAGCCTTTTGCTCAATTCCCTGCAAATATCTTCCCAATGCACTGAGAATAAACCTCAAATGTCTTACCATGGATTTCAATGATCTGGACCCTAAATGATCTGGACCCCACTTACCTGCTTCATCTTTTCTTCTAACATTCTAACCCTTGACTGCTTCATCTTTTCTTCTAACATTCTAACCCTTGCTCATCCAACTTCACTGCTCTTTGTGTTCCTGAAATCAGGATGGAAGAGAAATGAAGAGTAATGACAATATTTGCTTAGCACCAGACAGCTGTGTTCTTCGTTCACTTGTTACAAAAAGCTTCTTTGCAGGGTATGATGCCCATTTTTAATCTGAATTCCAGAGAGTGTAAGATCACAGATCATGAGATTATCAGAGTTGTAACTCAAACTCATGGTCTTTTGACCAACATTCTGAGGTGGTAGAGGACAATATTAATAATTAATGATATATGAAACATGATGAGAGAGATGAGTGAAAGTTAATTTCAAATGTTAAAGCCTAGATCAATAAGGAAATGATAGTGGCATGAAATTGGTAGCTGCAAAGCCTTGGAATATTAAAAGGACATTTAGCCCAGTTGGGCCCCCCTTGGAGGCTGTGCCAGGACTATGGCATTGCAACACCGCCATGTGAATTTGGATGAGTCACTTCAATTTTGCAAGTCTCAGTCTGAAAGAGAGGGAGAAAACTTTTGTGATCTTGAATTAAGCAATAATTTCTGGGAAACAACCAACCCTATAAGTATGATCTATGAGATAATAAAATTGAAAATTGGACTTCATCAAAGTTAAGAATTTCAGCTTTTCAAAAGATACTGTTAAAAGAATGAAAAAACAGGATACAGACTGGGAGAAAATATTTGCAAATCACATCATTGATAAAGAACTCATATCCGGAGTATATAAAGAACTCTTAAAACTCAATAGTAAGAAAGCAAACCCAGTTTTTTTTTTTTTTAATAGGCAAAAGATTTGAACAGAAACTTCACCAAAGAAGATATACAGATCACCAATAAGCATATGAAAAGATGTTTAACATCATTAGTCAGTAGCTGAATGTAAAATAAAACCACAATGAGATACCAAGTATCTCCTATGCCAAGTATTGGCCAAAATGTGGAAGGATTAGAACTCTCATACACATTTGGTGGTACTATAAAATGTCACAATTACTTAAAAACTATTGAGAAATTTCTTAAAATGTTAAATATACGTCTATCATATCACCCAACCGTTCCACTCCCTACATTTTCACCCAAGATAAATGAATTTCTATGTCGATATAAGACTAACATTAATACATGAATATTCATAACTGCATTAGTTGGAATAGCTATATGCTGGAAAATATCTATCAACACATAAATGAATAAACAAATGGTGGTATAGTTACATAATGAAATACTGCTTGCAAATAAACAGGAATGAACTACTGATGAATAAATCTCAAAACAATTATGCTAAGTGAAAGAAACCAGATGAAAAGATATGGATAATTTCATTTATTTTTAAAAATCTAAGAACTACAAACTATAGTGACAAAAAGATGATCATGCTTGCCTAAAGATTGGGAAGGGGTCATATGAAGGGCAAGAGGTTGGGATTACCAAGGGACATGAGAGAACTTTTAGAAGTAATGGACACATTCATTAACTTGAATGTGGTGGTGGTTCCATGAGTACCTACATATTCAAAACTTAATCAAATTGTACATTTTAAATAACATGGCTTATTGTATCTCAATTATATCTCAATAAAGCTGTTAAAAAATGAGAAAAAAAGTAACAGAAATCAAGATAGTATGGTATTGACATAAGGATAGATTAGTGGAACAGAATTGAGAGTCAGAAAACAGAACTACATTTGTATGGTCAATTGATTTTCAACAAAGGTGTCAAAAAAATCAATGAGGAAAAGATCATCTTCTCAATAAACTGTGCTAGACTAACTGAATATCCATATAGGACAAAATTACCCATGACACCCTACTGAAAAATTAATTCAAATTGGATTATTGACCTTATTATATAAGATCTAAAACCATAAAACTGATAAAAAAAAATCCTAGGGAAAAATAATTGCAATCTAAGTTTAGAAAGTATTCTTTATAGGACACAAAAAGTATGAACCAATAAATTAAAAAATTGGTAAATTATAATTTATTAAAATTAAAAATCTTTATCAAAAGATATCTTTGAGAAAATGAAAAGGCAAGCCACAGGATGTGAGAAAATATCTGAAGAACATATTTCTGACAAAAGACATGCATCCAGAATACATGAAGACCTTTGAAAAATCAATAATAGGAAAGACAAACTACCCAATATTTTTTTTTAATGGAGGATTTCCAGTATTGGTCAAGACAGAGTAGCCCCATTTCTTCCAAATACTCCCTCCCACATCTGGAAAGCCTGGACACGACGCAACAAACAAACACTGAGAGATTCTGAAAGATGGAAAGAAGAGACAGACTGTGTCCAGGGACCTTGGAACCTGAAGAAGGACAAAAATGAGTTTCCTGGTTTTCTTTTTGTTACCAGCTGAGCAGTGGAGAAGCCTGATACCTTAGAATCGTCGACAGCAGGCACAGACAGGGATGAGAGAGCCCAGCTGTGGCAGGGAACAGGAAGCTCCAAGCAAAGCCTTGCTCCCTTTAGCCAAAGGACTAGGAAAAGTTGGTCTAGCATAGGAGGAAATCCTTTTGACAATATCTGCTCTTCTGCAACCAAAATCTATGAAAAAACTAACTCACCCCCACCCCCACCTCCACAGACTGCTGGCCCCATAGTTTCAGCAGAGCTGAGCAAGAATCTAATACTCTTCACACACACACACACCAGCAGACACAGGCAAGGACACTCTGATTCCCAGCTTGAGTAGCATTAGTAGGACCAAGTGAGGAACTTAATCCTCACTTTCTGCCCAGCAGAAACTGGCAGTGCTCTAATTCACCCTCCTGGGTGGTGTCAGCTGGGCCAAGCAGGGAGCACTGTCTCCACCTGCAGCCAGCAAGTGGCGGGGAAAGGCTTCAATTAATTAACAATCTAATTCCATATCCTCTATCCCTCTTTTCCCCTCCCCTCACGTTGTTGTACCCCCCTGTGCAAGGGAGGAAAACATCTAGTTACAATTCAACTCTCCACCTATTCCATTTTTGTATTCACACGTGCAAACACTTCTGGAGAAAAATGCAAAATCATGCTGACTGTGTTCACATTAAGTCCATGACCAGTAAAGTGTCTTCTTACCATTGCCTAGCAAGTATGCAATACGCAGTTCAATCTCCCTCCTTCTCTTTTAGATGACTATTATTAAGCCTTTTCTTTCTTCTCAAACTTTCAATATCCCCTTCCCATAGCCACTTTTACCTGTTGACTTCACTTCTTCACTCACTTAGAAACAAAAGAAGGAAGAAAAGAAGGGAAGGAAGGAATGAAGGAGGGAAGGAAGGAAGAAGGAAGGAAGGAAGGAAGGAAGGAAGGAAGGAAGGAAGGAAGGAAGGAAGGAAGGAAGGAAGGAAGGAAGGAAGGAAGGAAGGAAGGGAGAGAAGGAAGGAGGGATTAATTAGAAGATGTGGTGGACATGCCATAGGTTTACCTCTACTGGATCACGCTCTTGTATAGACCCATCTCCCAGAGTGTGGGCACAAACTGTGACCTGATTCTAACCAACAGAACGTAGCAAAGATAATGGAACATCACTCCCCTGACTATGTTATATGGCAGAAGTGAAGGGTTTTTGCAGAGGTAAGTAAGGTCCCTAATCAGTTGATTTCAAGTTAATCAAAGGAGAGATTATTATGGATGAGTCTGATCTAATCAGGTGTGCCCTTTAAATTTTAGTGAGAATTTAAGTCTAATAAAACTTAAGTCTGTTAGTGTTTGCACCACTGAAACAATTATTAGAACTCATATATGTAAACTACATATGAAAATGAGTAACTTCTGTGGTATTTAACTTTACCTCAATAATTTTTTTTTAATTAATGTTAAGACCCCTCCTTTGCAATAGGATTCTAATAGCAGAATTTAGACTCAAGAAAAGGTTGAAAGGTAGAGTTTACTTTTCCAGAACTTGCAACCCAGACTATTGGGGTAGGTATTTATTTGTGATACTAATCATTGAGAAGAGAAACCAAAGGTTTTATTCAAATGTCACTCATTTCTTTGATTTAATCCCTACTCTAGGTGTAACCCAAGTATTCCTGAGTTTTCTGTGTTTTCCTGTACTTTGAAAACTGGACCATATGAGAATATTCAACTCTTTAACTTCAGTAAGGGTATTTGAATGACTAGATATTGTCTATGTCTTCGTTAGCACAAGAGAGTGGAGCAGTTGCTACAAAGCCTAAAATATTTACTATCAGGCCCTTTACGGAAAAAGTTTAGTGATTTACATAAAAGAGAGCACACTCTTTCTACATCTATTCTAAACAGAAATGAAACAAAGATAATGAAATTGATACGACGTGGCTGATATGTGTATATTTATTAAGAAATCTAGTAAACAATATTTGCAAAATCTGGTTCAGATAACACGCCACCACTTCATAAGTTACATTTGAATAAAAGCATTAAAATTAGCAATTATTATCTAAAGTACCTCAATGATGATTTTATTTTTGTCTGTCTGTATACCCTAGGTTTTGTTGGCTCATGAACCTAAATGCAACCATCATCTTTCTGGGAATATCTTGCATCCAGCACTTGGGGGCCTGGGCCTTTGTTTTACTTATTCCTTTTATGTCTACGCTTATGGCTCTGATAACTCTTCATATGATGTACTGTAACCTGATTTATCAGCCAGAAAAATGTGAGTAAATTATACTTTACATTAATTTTTTGGTTGTTATTGTTTTTCTTGACCTGTCTCCTTCCTCTTACATCCCCTATAACTTCCCTTTCTACTCACAGAATTTGGAGATTCTGCCCATTATTACCCTTGATGGCAACAGAGTCTATAAGAATACCCATATTCTCTACCTTCTTTTATTTTTCCCTTGTTGAAAAATTTTTAGCAGTGAAATATTTCAAGCATAAACAAACCTCACCTATGTAGCTTTCGGCTTCAGCAATTATCAATTCATCTTCACTTACTTTTCTTCCATCCTATCCTGGTAATTTTGAAGCAAAAACTAAATATTATTGCATTTCATTAGCATATTTAGTTATATGTATATTTATAAATATATATTTTAATATATATTATGTGAGTTTATGTATACATAAAAATATCTTTTGAAAAACATAATCACAATGTCATTGTCACTCACACGTGCTTGCAAAGGAAGAGAATTTCTTAACACCATTAAATATCTGATCACTGTTAAAAATCTCCCTGATTATTTTCATTTTTTGTTTATCTTGTTTTATTTTATAGTTTGTTCCAATCAAATCCAAATAAAGCTTATATATATTCCAAATACTTGATATGTCCCTTAAGCCCAGTGGTCCCCAACCTTTTTGGCACCAGGCACCAGTTTCATGGAAGACAATTTTTCCAAGGGTGGGAAGAGGCAGGCAGAGATCAAGTGGTGATGCCAGCCATGGGGAGCGGCTGTAAATACAGACGATGCTTTGCTCGCTTGCCTGCAGTTCGCCTCCAACTGTGCCTCGCCTTTCCTAGGTTTCATGGAAGCATGGAAGACAATTTTTCCATGGGTGGTGGAGGGGTGGGCAGCAGAGCTCTGTGGCCCAGTCCCTAATAGGCCGCAGACTGGTACTGGTCCACAGTCAGGGGTTGGGGACCACAGCCTTAAGCCATATATATTCCTCATGCCTCTCTAGCTCTCTCTGTTTAATTTATCATTTTTTTAAAAAAAATCTGAACATTTTATAGAGCATTTAACATAGTCTGGATTTTCTTGATTGTATTCACATGGTACCATGGAACAAAGTTTTCCCTTTTATATTTTAATAGACCTAGGTACTTGATCAGATTCAGACTTTTTTCTTTTTTTTGGCAAAATTTCTACATAGATGGCATTCTGTACTTCAATCAAAAGACACAGTGCCTTTGCTTTGCAGTGTTAGCATCCGCTGATGATTTTTGCCTAAATCCAGTACTCTACTGGACGTTGCAAGGTGTTGATAGTCTATATTTCTTGATCTTTTATTAGCTGAAATAATTCTATAAAGAGAAGTAACTCCTTGTCAAATATTTAGAGGTATAGCTTAGGTAAGAAAAAGAAGATAAATATTTTCCCCTCTATCTACACATTTTTAAATTAGTGAGTTGAAACTTCAACATCCTGCAAAAGTGACCTATTAGGTGACTATTATTTATTATGAATTCACGGACTTAAACATTTTGACATGTTTCAATCTACTACAGTTAGTAATGGTCAAATTTTTCCATATTTGGTCAGTGAGGTCCTGTTTCTGATGATGCCTGGGTCATTTTGACAAGCTTCTTGCTGTCTTTACTTCCTTGATTTTTTTTTTTATGGATCATTCTTCCATTTCTTTAATAAGGGGAAATATCAAAATATGTGTGTACATATATGTATGTATATTTTCCTCCCTTCTGATATAAGCAGTAACATATTATTCACACTTCTCTCACCTATATTTTTCATTTAATATTACCCTGGTATTATTTTATAATTGTAAATTAAAAAATTTCCTCATTCCTTTTTATAGCTGTATAGTACTCCATTGTGTGATGAACCATATTTTACCAGTCCTATAAGGATAGACATTTGGGGTGTTTCTTTACATTTACTGTGTTAAGTAGGTTCTAAAAAATAGACTGGTGCACACCTCTCTTAGCATTTTCTTTTTTTTTTTTTACCAGTATATCTTTAGGATAGATTCCCAGAAGTAGGATTGCTAAATCAAAAAGTAAGTCCATATATAATTTTGTTATATCTTACCAGATGTCTTTCCAATTTTAGTTATGTTGAGGCTTCTCTCTTTTTTTCTCAATCTAGATAAGGGTTTGTCAATTTTGTTGGTCTTTTCAAAAAACCAACACTTGGATTCCTTGAGTTACCACTATTTTGTGTTTCTACAAAAAAATATATGAAAATGCCTGTTTCCTCACAGTCTCTCCAACAAAGTATCGTCAAACTTTGGGATTTTTGCCAAATGGTATCTCACTGTAGTTTTTATATTTCTCTTATTTTGAGAAAAGTTGAGCATCTTTTCATTGCTTTAGACTAATTTGTATTTCTCCTTTCTATTGCTTTTCTATTGTCTGTTTTATCTCTGCTCTAATCTTTATTATTTCTTTTCTTCTTCTGACTTTGGGTTTAAAATGTTCTTCTTTCTCTAGTTCTTGCGGTATAAGGTTATGCTATTAATTCAAGATCTTGTGATTTCTTCTTTGACTGATTGTTAAAAGTAGGTTGTTTTGTGTTCTCTTTCTTGCCAATTATTAGAAGACCTTTCTATTTGGGGGATATTAGCCATTTGTTTACAATATAAGTTGCAAATATTATCCCTCATTTATCATATACCTTTTTAATTTATTTCTTGTGTTATTTCTATGCATAAGTTTTTTTACATTTGTTTGTTTATTTTGTCCTTTGTTGGGGTTTATGTTTATAATAAAATTTATCAATCTTCTCCCTATTGCTTCTAGATTTTGAGTTATTGTGGAAAAAATTTTACTCACTTTCAGATTATAAAAGAATTCATTCACAGTTTCCTTTTGTAATCATATTATTTCCTTTTTTCTCTACATCTCTGACCCACTTAGAAATTAGATTAATAGATTTTTAAAATAAGCCCATTTGTATCTTTTTTTCCACACTCCTATCCAGTTATCCCAACCTCACTTATCAAAAAGTCCATCTTTTCCTACTGATTTGATGCCATCTTTATTTTATGCTTTCACTTGCATTTCCAGAGTTTCTGTTTTGTTCCATTGGTCTGTCTCTCTGTTCATGTTGCTTAACTCTGATTTTAATTTCTAACACATTTTCCTTTTCCGACTTCTCCTATCTCTACTAGTTATCATACAATTACTACCAATAACAATGCAATGAGTTGTATTTTTAAAAATTAAGCACTTTCACCAATGTTACTTTATTTCTTCCACATACCTGTAAAGTAGACAGGAAGGGCACCCTTGTATTCTTTTGCAGACTAGACTTCATAAACTTTCCCTCTGCTTCTGCAGCACCTGAGTGTCTCTTTACCGCTAGATTTACCACATATGTTGAAATTACTAATATCTATTTATGAATACAATTAGAAATTCCTCTGTCTTATAAAAACTTGGAATATGATAAATGCTCAGTGTTTATTGTTGTTAAATAAGTGTAGAAACTGAGACATAATTCAATTAAACGACTTGCCCAAGACCTCACAGAACATAACTGAAGTGGAGCAAGAACCCAAGCCTTATTTTTTTTATCAGTCTGGAGTTCATTCTACTACACCACATACTGAGGTGGTGAAGCACTGAAAATACCATCCACAGAAGTTCCTGCCCCTGTTTCTCAGAACTCTGTGGTCTGAGGGTCACAGCTTAGCAGTACCTGTCCGCCTGGTCATTTATACAACGGGGGCAATATGCAAAAAGGTGTCTCTGTCGGTCCCAAATAGCAACAAAGAGGAAAATGCAGAGTATATGCTTTTTGTTGAAAAATCGCTTTGGCATTTTCTAGAGTGTCTAATTATCAAATAATGTTGGGTTTTTGTGAATACACACAAATACACACATATGTGTGTATATATATACATATTATTGTTAGATTCAAATTTTCTAAATAACTATTCAGCATCCATGCATCTGCTTCCCAATCTCCTATTTGAAAATATATTCATCTGAATAAAGAAATACAATTCTTTTTCAAGTGATACGGATCGATATAACCAACTCTGTTTACTGCCATCCTATTGTAGTCCACATAGTACATTTTTAATGTATGATAAGGTAACCCTTTTGGGGGACATTAACAAGACAAAACTTTATCAGCTACCAGTATAATTAGCATAGAAAATGTTCGCCAGTGGCTTACTTTACACAAGGCTCTGTAAAATGAATATTTGGAGGTTGTTTTTTGTTTTGTTTGTTTTGTTTACTATTTCTCAGTTATAAGATCACCCAGCTATGATGAAGTAAAACTCTTTCTTCCCTCTAGCAAAGTATATAATCCTTATTTTGGCTCCTTCTTCTCTGATGACTAAATTGGAAATTTCTCAAAGCTGTAATTCAAAAAGCCATAGGTGACCTTAAAGAAATGATTTTTTATATGCTACCTTTTATTTTAAGGTAACTTTTCAAATGTGGACCATGCATTCCATTATGTTTAGCTGTCAAGCATGGCCTTCATTTGCATTTCTTCCCACTGCTATAATTTTGAGAACTGGCAGGTGACCAAAGAAGAAAAAATGTGCATCTCCCATCTAGAGTGCAATGTAGGCTTTTTTTTTTTATTATAATTAAGTAGCATAGATATTCATGATTAGATCAAGGTCAGAAGAGTAGAACATCAGAGCCAAGGACTTAAAGGTACAAAGAATAGGAAAATTGCTTTCTGAAAGATTTTTTTAAGTCGTAATAACTACAATATTTAAGTTTTACAATAAAACATTTAAAATAGCTCATCTGTTTTATTTTAAAATGTGCACGCCTGGCGTGTTTGCTATGAACGTTTAAACCAGAGCTTGAAGTCTCAGTTGAATTTTTCATTTCAGTTTTTTTTTTTTTTCAACTTCCCATTTCTGCTCCTCGTGCAGAAAAGCAATTCAAGAATTATAATGATAATGGATTTTTTTTTAAGACTGAGGCTACATGATACTCAAAAGTATTTGTATAGAAAATATGAGTTTTCTATTAAAGTCTAATGGATTAATCCAAGGAGGTTTTGTGATGTTTAGATGTAGATGTTTTCAACAGAATATCCATCCTAACATTCAGTGATAATAGCTATGGTTTCATGGGGTGACTGCCACTCCACTTTTGTAGATGGATTACTGTAGAGTTTCTTTTCTGGCATTCTGTAACTGGCTTATTGGCTCCCTCTCAGTCCAGCAGATCACTTTAGGTTTATTACTTCCCCATTTTCCTTTTCTTATAATTTACGTAGCATATCATGTACCTCTTCTCAGTCTCCTTGACTAACCTTTCTCTTATGATAATTTCCAAACCGATGTGGAACCCTAAGATTTATTCCAGGGACCATGAATCTTCTCTGCCCACCCTCTTTCCTTAAGTAATCTCTAGTCCAGTGGCTATTAGAGCCATCTATACACCAAATACTCAGTTTCATTTAGGGCTGTCTCCTCACCTTGAAAAGCATATGTTCTACTCCCTATTTGGCATTTTGACTTGGTTATCTAATAATTTCTCAAACTTAACTTGACCAACACTCAACTCCTGATTCACCCAACTGCAAACAAGCTCCTTTCTTGTTTTCTCCCTCTTAATGTAAGTCACCACACTCAGTTGTTTAAGGGAGAAAAAAGGACTCATCTCCAGATGAGTCCATGTTCTCATCTCTTCCATGTTCTCATCTCTTCACCCTCTTCTCACATAGGAAAATTTTATTTATTGTTCAGAAACACATCCCATTCTGTTCACCTCTTTGTTGCTGCTACTATTCTAGTCCAAGTCATCACTACCTCCACCAATACCGCCTCTATTGTCCCCTAAAATTCATTATCCACACAGCTACCAGGGTTCCAGAGTAACTTTAAAAATATATACATCATATGATATCTCTACTCTGTTAAAACTATTTAATGGTTTCCTGTAATACTGAAGGTAAATGTCAGGTTCCTTACCTGGGCCTGGGTAGTCTGACCCCAGGCTACATCTTGGACCTCCACTCTTCTCAGCCTTCTCACTAACTGAGCTACTGTCTCATTGACCTTTATGCTTTCTGAGCCATTCCCAGCTCATTTGTACCTTGTGATATGTCTGGCATATGTTTCTTCCAGTTCTTTTTGCCTACTTCCAGTCCTTTAATCCTCAATTCATATGTCAACTTTTTAGGAGCTCTCCTCTATACTCAACTCCACGATGGGTCCCTATCACATCAGCACATTGTGTTTTCATGGTAGGACCTGCCTAATATTTTCCTGCTTGTAATGCCTCCCCCACAACAAAGAAGACTCAGGAGTTTGCAGGTCTTGTTCACTGCTATATTCCCAAGGGTAAAGCAGTCCCTGGCTCATGGTAGATACTCAATAGATATGTTGAATGAATTAATGATTACATTCACATTTCTCTGGCATTAATTATGTGTGCTTGCTATACTAGCTAGAGTTTTAGACCTCATTCACACCATATCCTTTCTCGTTTCTTAATCATTTTGCTTTTGTTGCTTCATGTGTATCATTATATCAGATACAATTTTATTTGTTTAAATAAATTTATTTTTCAAAGTGTATATTCAGTTGAAGCCAGTCCTACTCAAAGCCTGGTCCATGGAGCAGGGGTAATCTTTGTTACTGGTATGCAGCAATAGAAATACAAACACCGAGACAAAACATATAGGAATATTTACGGAAAGTTGCATTTTGTGTCTGTTGAATCTAATAACAAAAACATCAGGGCTTATATTCCATATGTCTCTATTTTATTTTATGTTTAGGTATTTGATTTTTATTGTATTTCATAAATGTATTGACCATGATAGTCGAGAAATTTTTTAAAAACTGAGTTTTTAATAGTTTGAGAATACTAATCTAAGCTACTTCTCTTTGGAAATAAGATAATAGCAATATTTAACTATTTAATAACATTAAAGGCATCAATTTATCATGCCTTAGAATCAGATCTAAATTTGTCTTGCAACAGATAGCGATTTCTTTATACAAATAAAGGAATAGTGAGTATAAAATACATTGTATTCAGTGCAAGTTCCTAAATTCAAAAATTCGGGGAAAATGTCTTTAGAAATAGTCTTTCATCCTGAAAGTAGTTATCATTTAATAGTAAAGCCTATTTGAAATCATAGAGTAATTTGGATCGATATTCATAGTAACCCTACTATCTACATAGCGCCTTTTGCAAAAGTTGAGCAGAGAACAGGTTGATGAGTAAGAGAGACAAGATTGTAAGGAAATGTCAGGAAGTTAAGCCTCCTAGCCCAGGCCTGTTCAAATCCAGTCTCTAGACTCTTCATCAACACATTCTCAGTTCTCATCTTACTTAAACCTTAAGTAAACTCGTTGAAATAGCTAGAAAAGTCTCGTGATAGAGCAGTTCCTTCTGTAATAATAAAGAGCTATCCCTATTACTTCATTCCTAAGAGACACAAATCTTGGCCTGTCACAGGTGCTACTGTCTTCCTGGCCTTATAAGTCCCTGGGCCTTCATCTGGGTCTGGCAGTAGTAACTAAGAAGAGGCAACAGTGATTAGAGCTACAAGCCTATCTCCTGTCAGCAAATATCCCAACACACTTCCACATGACCTAAACACACTTCACAAAGGCCACCAAAGAGCCACATCTATAATCATTCTTGGTCACTACCAATTTGGGCTGGATTTGATTCAGTGACTTAGAGGTTAAAGGCTCCATATTCAATTACCAGGCCCCCAGCTTCCCCAATTAATCAAAGGCTGACATAATGGGTCTATTACAACTCTTAAAGAAAAGACCAGATCAAATCAATATAACCATAAAAAGAAATGTTAATAAATAGTCTTTATTTAAACATGAAAACCAATACCCTACAGCATCTACGTGAATTTGGTTAGAATGCATTTAGACTAGAATCTTATTTTAGGAAATTTGAACACGATCAAAATGACAATCAAGCTATACTTTGTGTTTCTACAGCAGCCTCCATTGGAGGAACTCAAATATTTTCACATTTATGATACCATTTATCCTTCAACAATAGTTTGGTGTCTATGTAATTTGTGGAGGGATTTATCTAGTCAAAGGGAATGCTATGAAAAATTGTAACAATCATGATGGCGCAGCTGAACTGCTACCTAAACAGGGGTCTCTTATCTGTCATTGTATCAGGAAGTCCTAATGGACTCAAAGAAAAGGTAGAATCTGAAAGGTCATAAAAGAAGCAACAATGAGATAGCAAATCACCAGCAGTAAGTGACTGCTAACATCTGAAGCAATAAAATGCTTCTGATGCTAAAAGCGACATCCATATAAACCCAGAGAAAACTACTGGAAAAGTCAAAAGCTAACTAATCCAATCTGAACTTTTAGTGACACTATCAACATGCATAAAGTCATTTAAAGAGTTCAAAGTTTAACCTTATGTCTGAAATTCAAGGATAAAGTCAAAGCAGAGAATACATTTCCCTTCATCTCCATGTCAAAATAAGAAACCACCCTCTACCTGCCAGGTAAAATGAGTGTTATTTATATAACAATTTATATTAAAAAATAGTACTAGTTCTTTGTGTTAAGGACAGAAAAGAAAGTTCAGGTTATCTTATTCAGTAATGAGTTAAAGTCAGAGACTTCTGAGAGATTCTGAAATCCCTTACTTTGGTGTTTTATTGTCACCTTTCTTCTCTCTTTTAAACATGTTCCCACTGAGGTTACTTTTTGCAATTTTTACATCAGCTGTCTGGGGCTACCCTGGGCTGGTCCTCAGGATGCCAGAATCTTTGTCAGAAGCTTGTTCTTTTGAATTCACCCCCTTGGATACTAAAACCCTCTCAGTCACTGCACTGCCCTGCACGCTCACAATTGTCATCTTTCTGAATGGCATTTGGGAAAACTGGGAGGACAATTCCTATACTAACACATAATATCTTCAATTATTTGCAGGTTGCTCCCTCCTGACAACCATTGGGGTGTTTTTTAATGCACTGAAAACGGGCTGCCTGCAATACTGCCATCTCGGCAGAGATGCGACCAGCTGGTTAGACCATGCCAAAGAAAAGCATGGTGGCTGCTATAGTGAGTCCCACGTGGAAGACACAAAATTTTTCTTCACCCTTCTCCCTCTCTTCGTTTCTCAGCTCCTATACAGAATGTGCATTATGCAGGTAAGGATGGGTGATGAATGCTACCCCAACAGCATTAAGGTGATTGCATGCTGACGGTACAAGGAAACACGGATGTCCACTCCCACAAGCACATCCGTATACTTCATCAGGCAGTTATCCTACAAAAATCAGAGCTTCTAATCATTACAGGTTCTGATTTCAGGAGCTAAGCAGGGTCAGGTGGAGGCATACCTGAGGAGCCACTGGGCACATGTTTCCTTTGTGGAATGATAAATGCCTGTCAGTAGGCGCAGACAATCAGAGTGCGTGGTCATAAGACGCAACAGCAGTGACTGAAAATATCAGATCTATAGGCTATTACCAAACCTCTGTTTAGCCAAAGCTTTTTACTCATTAAACTTGTAAAAAGTGGTATTAACAAGGAGCTAAATTGACTGATTTGAGTACCACCTTCACTGCACTGTTAAGTGTAAGTACTAATGAGCAAGTGATTCTCTCCCCACCCACTCTATTAATTCCTAGGAGAATCAGTCCCTATGTGAGGAAATCAAGGGGAAACAATAAGTCCAGGCAGGGCGAGGTGGCTCACGCCTGTAATCCTAGCACTCTGAGAGGCCGAGGCTGGCGGATTGCTCGAGGTCAGAAGTTCGAAACCAGCCTGAGCAAGAGTGAGACCCCGTCTCTACTATAAATAGAAAGAAATTAATTGGCCAACTAATATATATAGAAAAAATTAGCCGGGCATGGTGGAGCATGCCTGTAGTCCCAGCTACTCGGGAGGCTGAGGCATGAGGATTGCTTGAGCCCAGGAGTTTGAGGTTGCTGTGAGCTAAGCTGACGCCATGGCACTCACTCTAGCCTGGGCAACCAAGCAAGACTCTGTCTCAAAAAACAAAAACAAACAAACAAACAAAAAAAACCACTAAGTCCAAAGTATTTTTTATAGATATCTGTGATTTTAAAGAAATGTTAATGTGGTTGTTGTTAAAGAGTAACATATTTATAGAGAAAAATAAATGATTATAAAAATCTTTGAACAAATTTGGGACTTTGTTCATTGCTAACCCCTAGTTTGCAATTTAGAAGGCTAATGAATGGGTTATATTCATAAATCATAGGACAACAGAGCTGTAAAGAAATTTAGAGGTTAGCTTATTCAACTACTTCATCTTAGGCTCAAAAGAATTAAGTAATTTTTAGAGGGAAGCGTCAGTGGGTCATGGCAGTAGGTCACAGTTCATAGTAGTGCAAGGAAAAGCAGAATCTCCCCTCCATCTCTCAGGGCAACTCCTGTTCCTTCAAGCCAGGGGTTAGCAAGCCGCTGCCTGCAGCCAAATGCAGTCCATTGCCTATTTTTGCACCTCCTGCAAGCTAAGAAGGTTTTTACATTTTTATGTGGTCAAAAAAAAATAAAAAGAAAAATAGTATCTTATGGCACATGAAAATTATATGAAATTTAAATTTCAGTGTCCATAAATGAAGTTTTAATAGAACATAGCCATGCTCATCAGTTTGTCATATCTATGTCTGCTTAGCACGAAAATAGGGAAATTGAGTCATTGCCACAGAACCCCTATGTGGACAGCTTTACTATCTGGCCCTTTATAGAAAAGTTCACCACCCCGTAGTCTAAATAATACATGAAAGCTATTCTAATTTAAGAAAGTCAACTTCCCTCCTGACTCTACAATAGGAGCAGCAAAACACTGAACACAACAGAAGTATTACCCATGTATGTGAGCATTAATATCATAAAACGTCTTAGAACGGAGAAATTAATAACGAGTACAAAATTACTAAGTGGTCCACAGTTGGCCTCAAAACCTTCTGCGCAAATTGGCACAAATGACCTAGTCCTTCTCTTCATAATGCAATGACACCTGATATTGCGTTCCACTAACTTTGAGCTTTCTCTGGAAACTGACATATATTTTAAAATTTGACACAAATTACAATGAATTTTGATAGTCTAATTTTTATGCATCTTGCCAAATCTAGATGCCCAGTTTATTTGTATAAAGAACAAAAATTAATACTTAACTGATCACCTATTGTGTGTCACACACCTACTGTGTGTGCTTTTAAGAGATGGCTTCACAGTATCTAATTTATCCCCATAGGGCTCAGAGACATTAAGTAACTTGCAACCTGCTCCCAGTCATCCTGCTAGTCTGTGACAGAGTGATCATCCCAACTCAGGGCTGGTATCAAGGCACATGCTTTGTTATGACCCACATACCTCTCTTGCACTTGGTTAAAAACTCCTGATACAGACCATATAGATTCCAAAATTATACACAGTAATATTGTGCTAGAAACCTCCAAGAAAATGGTTAGACTGTACTTCTCCAGGGAGGCAGAGGAAACTTCCAGAGGGATAGACTGAGATTAGATTTTTGTCCCCAGATGAAATAATCACCAGTACAAAGGCGATCAAAGTACCAAGAATAAAACATCATAGAATTCCATATTTTAAATTTAGTAGCCATTATCGACCTTCACTTCCAAGACATACACTTAAAATATGTTGATATTAAGGCTGATGAGGTTGCCATTTGACATTACTGGCCACTCAAAGGTGAAAATGAATCTCTATTGACGGCAATTATTTCTAAATATTCAGAGGCTTGTATGAAATAAAAGTATTTAAAATTTTAAAAGGGGATGATTTCAGAACTTGAGGCAGAAGCAGAAATGATTTCAAGCTTTCAAGACACTGGAGGCTTTTCTTAGATTAGGCAATATATTAATATTGCCTACTAAAGATTAATAGTACATTTGCCACATTATTAAGTTAACAGATTTCTGTGTCTGTGATTCATGCCGATAATAACTTTATTCCTATTAACAATAATTCTCATTTGAAATCAGTAACAGAAACTTCCAAGTTGTGCTGGGAGCCTTTCAGTCTTCGAGTTGTTCCGCTGCCAGCACTTTTTGTTAAAACACATCACTCATTTTCCTCTGATTGGGGGATACGAGCTTAATAATTTTCCTGAAGTAGGGCAGAACTAGCTAATGTCCCCTTCACCTTTGCCATCTGTACCCAACCAAAACAGTCCTTGTTTACTGCTCTAAGGGTCAAATTCAAGATAAATGATCACTAGGACATGTTTTATATAGATGTAAAGAATTGCAATGCAAATGTGGTCCTTTCCCGTGTTTGGGCAATTAACACAGCAATAGGCTCATTTTACCACTGGTGGATCCTTAACAGCTGTCCTGACTCTATGACTCTGATTCTTCTTATACCCTCTGAAATTGTATAATTGAGTATAGAGAAGGAGTCAGTGAAGGATTCAAATGAGAAGTTATCATCTGATGCTTGAGCAGGGTTGCTGTCCCTGGGTGATGGTGAGGCAGGAATCCTAATGCAGTTCTTGCACTGTGAGAGAAATGGTTTGGAGAATCCCTTCCTCAAGGAGAAGACTTGTTTGACTTTCCCTACACATCAGCCACTAGCTTTGGGTGTCACTGAGAATTAAAGAAATACCATATGCTACGAATGCTCATGATGAAGATGTAATGATTAGTAATAAAGGTCATGACCTAGAAGAGAACCATGCCTTGTTTCCGATATCATAACCTACCAGGAGGCTTGGAATACATGAAGGGGCTCCAAGATAGTGTTAGGATTTTAGTTAGTATTGGGGTTATTTTAAAAAATTAAGAAATTCTAACAGTATATTGAGAGTTTGGGGCAGAGAACGGGATTTTTTTTTAATTTATCTTTTACTTTACCATGCAAACCATTTTCATGTAGTTCCCTTTGTGGAACACTTGTATAACACAGTTAGTTTAAAAGGAAGGCATAGACACAGGAAGGTTTTCTTTCTTTTTTCCTCATGTTACTTGGTTCACATTAGAAACAAGGCCTATCAAGGTAGCCCACAAAGACAGCCTATAACAAGTACTATGTATCCACACTGGGCCCTCTTCTTAAGAAAAAAAAAATTATTATTATCTATTTTGCCACCAAACTATCTGCTATTTAAATAATTTATTCTAGCTCCAACTTTTTTAATCAGGGTAAAAACAGATGTCGTTAATACTTCATCCTGGTTTTGCATTAATGTTCAAGAAGAAAAGTCATTTTGCTTATGTGTAGAACTTAAGTTATTTGATTTCTGGTGCATCATCCTGAGCATAAAATTAGGAACACTATTCCTTTCCATAGAAAAATTAAGAGAGACTAAATGGCCAAAGAGTCTTCCATAAAGAATAAGTAGTATTGTCAATAGACTAAATAGCTCCTACTGCCTCAGATGAAGACCCTTTATCAGGTCATAATTGGGGCCTTGGGAAGCTGGGGAACATCAAACTCATCTATCAGAGAGTTGGTGCAAGGAGGAAGGCATCGGGCCAGGATGCTTTCTTCAAAGTTAAACCACTGTCTTAATGCATGGCTGCTTTCCCTTCGAATACAGATTCCTTCAGGATATTACCTGCAGACCATGAATTCCAACCTGAATTTGGATGGATTTCTTCTGCCAATTGCAGTAATGAGTGCCATCAGCATCCTACCATTACTAATTCTGGCTCCTTTCATGGAGTATTTCAGCACCTGCCTATTTCCCTCTAAGAGAGATGGACCACTTCTGTTGGCATGCATTAGTAAGTACAACTTACCATTTTGAGTGAATTGTTCACAACTTAAAAAAAAAAAAAAAAAAAAGAAACAAAACACTCTGCTAAGATCTAAACTAGCTCTATGCTCCTGAGTAGTGTCAGATTTTGACAAATTGGAAAAAAAGGTGATATTGTGAATGATAACATCCAGCTTCCCAAATCTCTACCCAGAGATCAGTGTCCAGTCTTCTTCCCTTCCTTTCATGCCTCCGCAGAACACACATCTAATATAAAGAGATGGCGAAATTCCCAGCACCACCAAATAGCCTATCCTTCTGCAAGTGAGGCCGTCCTTGCTCCCAAGTCAATGTTAAATATCTTCTTAAAAATAAATACAGGTAATGAACCCCCCAAAATAATTTTAATTTCTGAACCGGTAGTAAAATGTATTCAAAATTAGTATTCTGATTCACAGCTTCAATATAGTGGTACCTTTTCAAATATATAGCACTAATGATTTCCGAACATTTCTTAAAACGAAACGATTTAGGATTATCTTATTCAGAACACAATAAATAGGTCATAAAATGAAATTTCTCTGATTAAAATGGGAGAGAAGGAACTGAAATCCACTCTGATCGAGACTGTATTCCTGCAGACACCCTCAGGAACAAGCGAACAAGTGTAGGAAAATAAGTCTCAATCTAAGAATGAGAGATCTTGGTCTTAGCCCCTGCTCTGCCACTGAAATGCTCCTTGGTGACTTTGGACAAGGCACCTAACCTTTTTTCTCTTTAGTTTGCTTATTTTTTTCAATACCCTAGATACATCTTGGGTCCCTTTGTTCTACAAAAGTTTTGAAATTACTCAGGATGAGATCAGTGCCCAGAACATAATCCTGACACATAATGAAAGCTCTGTAAATGTTGGCTATTATTATGAGTTAAATAGCAAGGAACATGACTAATTGTTCTGTGAGCATAACAGAAAATACAGGGAGTTTGAAACTCCTAGGAGATATCATGCAATGGTAACCTAATGTCTTATGCTCTACTTGAGAAATAATTCCATTGAAATAGTCAAGATTCTTTTCTCTTGTATAACCTGTTCTTATTCTTAACCTCTCCTTTTGGAATATCTATAGAGACCATACAGTCCTCTAGTCACATTTTTTGCTGCTTCTGTGTTTATAGAAGTTACATTTTGGTGTGTGTGCTTCCGGTTATTTATCAAAGCCACAAGATCACTCCACATCACACCGTGGGATGGGTTTGTTTTTGATTAGAACTAAAAGTGACTAAACTCATGGTAGGTTCTTTTTTTTATAATGTTCAATTATAAAGACCTTTAGTTCATAACATTTTTTGATTTATGTTGTAAGCCAGTAACCCCATCTTTATTTATTGTAATAGGCTTTAGCAAACTATAAATCTTAATAACTTTTAACAATCACTAAATTTTAAAAATTGCTCTTTTTTTGTCTGCCACTGTAGAAATCCAAAAACCAGTAAGTATTTAGTGAAATGCTCAGCATTATCTTGGACATTTTAAAGATACAAAAGGAAAGTAAGATATTGTATGTATATACCCTCAGCAAATACACAACTGAAACAGAATGAATGCAGGACAAAATGGGGGTAAATTTATATTGCAAAATGTCAAAAATCTTGGCAATCTTATATAGTATCATGAAACATCCCCATCTGGGTTTCCAAATCAAGTTTATTCAAGTTTATTCAAGTTTAATCAAGTTTAATCAAGTTTATTCAAGTTTATTCAAGTTTATTTACTACAAATGTAAAAATCTGGGCTACTTCAAGAAAATATACTACACAACATGGCTTAAAGAATCACATTAGAAAGCCTTGCTGAGAATAAGAAACCTTAAAATTCACTTTCAATATGAGCAACTTTCTCTTGGACAATTCTCCACTCCTGCATATTTGAAATAATGTCTAGTCGTAAAGAAGAATATTTTCTTTCTGGATAGAGAAAAGTTAGATAGAGTTATCTAGTATATTGTTTGATGTTGTTAATGAATTAAATATTCTCCTTCAAGATTGGTAACAAGACCTGTTGCACAAGAAAAAAGAAAAACTAGACTCACTTCAAAAGAAACTAAGCTATATGTTCCACTGGGTACAGAATACTGAATTCAGTTGTTTCTGAATCAGACTCCATTCATTCATTCATTTGCATAGTTGTTCATTTATTTGCATAATATTTTGCTATGGGAATACAAAAGTGTGATGGTATGCATCTTTTATGCCAGATATTTACTTAAGTTTTCCACATTCTGGTTATGATTATGGAAGATTAACAAGTTTTATCAAGACATAAAAGTAGAAACCTAGGGTACTTTTTGATATTAATTCACATAATTGAATTTGTCTAATATTAAAATTTCCTTTCACTTTGAACTCAAATGCCTGAAAATGTGGGTAAAGTATATAAGTATATGAATTATGAATGAACATACATTATGAGTTCCTAATTTGAACTTTGGAGCCTTTATATACATATTACATTTAACCTCCTGATAAACCATATTTAATAGACCAAGATAATAAGTGTCACAAAGATAGTGTCATTTAAATTCAAATCTTCTGATTCTAAGGAAATTAATTATTGTTATTATTATTCTACTTATCAGCTATACATAGCTGTTAAAGAGTTATTAATAAATTATCAGTGTTACCTTGGAATCCTCACTGCTATTTCCAATTAGCACTATGAAGGAAATGAAATTATTACTTCATTTCATTATTTCAACAATAATAATTTCTCCAAGAGGCCAGGGACTGTCATGTTAAAGGAGTCAGATGGTGATGACCATGCTAATATGTGACATGCAAAATCATAACCCAGACCGAGAGTGAGATATGGGGAAATCTCACCCAGTTGGTCAAACTAGAAATTTAATAAGAAAAAAATAACTTATTTTCTTTATCTAGTTCATAAACAGTGCAATGAAAGAAGGGTTTCTAGTTCAAGATATGACATTCCTGAGTTCATTGCCTAATGCAATCAAGAAGTATATCAGGAAATCAACTATAAAAAAAAGTCTATAAAACTTCCAGGGCTGTGAAAGGCAAATACTTGATATGCTCAATAGTTATCATGACTGTATTTTGTTAATATTACATTTGAGAGGATTTATCTATTCAAAAGTCAACCTTAATTCACTAAAAATCTAGAGCTAGTGATATTGTAATTTATCTTCTGTCATAATTGGGCATACTTCATTTTCATTTTAGCTTTTTCAGTTCAAAAGTGTTTACACCATGAGTGTTTCTTTTTCTTAGCATTAATTAAGATCCTGCAGTATGTGGCATTCAATAGTTAGTGCTGACACACACAAGTATTAATCTGACTAAAATTAGCCTAATTAAGATTGTTACTAAGTCTTACACAAAGCAGAAGTGTACAACACAGTAGGTAGCAATTATCTTGGCTTTTAAATAACATTTACATTGAAATGCAGACGAAGTAAATTCAAATATCTGCAAGACCTTCCTCTTTAAAACAAAAACCTGAAAATTGAAATGCTTATGAAAAGTTTTTTTTTTATGATACAGGTATGGCCAAAGTGTTGGTCCCTTTATACATAACTGGTGACTTCTACTAGTTCTAATAATTGGTAGACATATAAATTTCTCTCTTTCTTTTTGGTTCAAACCAAAGTGGTCAATAAATTAAAAATAGAATCAGGGATCCAGTCTCTTTTATTGAAAGTAGGAGTATATCAGGCAAAATTTCTTTTTTCTGTGTGGTTTTCAAATATAAATTTTCCCATAAAAAAAAAAAAAAACTGTACACCCATCACAAAGTACTTGATAGGAGAAACTGTGTAAATTCCAAGAGAAGTAACTTTTAAATATCTAGCCTGAATAAGTCACTCATTCAGTTGCTCATTTATTTGATAAAAGTACATTACTGTTCTTTATTCTTAAAGTTAACATCAAATTGAAATTAAATTTAAGGTGAAGTAGATCATCTAATATACCATCTGAAGCAATAATTGATGCCTTATAGACATGCATTTGTGGATCTGATCTCTATGTAAATGAGTTACCTGTTCTATATTCAGAAATTAAAGCACAAACTAAAGCTGAACCTCCCGAAATGAGTTTCAATGGTGTAAAGAGAAACAAAAGATAAAAGACGGATAGCTCACATCAAATATAGCAACATACTGCTAACAGAAGAAACGATAAAAATAAAAAATATATGTCATTCTAATAGTGAGTGAAAAATATCTTTACCAATGGCAGAGGATATACCTGGCAATAAAATTATATGCCTGTGAGAGTGGTTCATAGACACCAGTATGTTCTCACATGAGCAAATTTCTTATTCTGGGAATTCGCCAAAATCATGGATCGATCCATGGGGAATTTCTCAAGGACTTGGTAGAATTTTATATGTCTCATTGCAAGCTTACATATGAGAGAGTCATACATCTTACTACCTATAGAAACCTTATAGTTTTGTCAGTGAATAAATTTAGCCAATGCCTAAAGAATCTGAACACATGCATTTTTTAAGCATTAGATTTTGCTTCAATATAAATAGAAAGTACAACCTTAGTATTTGAATAAATTCTGACTGTATTTCATTGTGGTCTAATTTGGAAAATTATTACATGGTAGGATAATAGAATAAACTATAAGAGCTTCAAGATGATTATAGACTTGTCTGCAGCCACACAACAACCATTAAAACATACATTATTTATCTGAATATAACATCTCCTTTGGAACCATCGTGCTTTATCTTATAAATACAGATCTGCTAGAGGTTTAAAATGTGTGCATTCTGATAAACTACACTCTGCTTTAGGTGTGTTATGATCTCAAACAAGTTAAGAATTAAAAGTGGAGTGGATTCAATTTAGGTTGGAATCAAACTTTGCTTTGAATCTTAAAAAGCCATTTTTCATTGACACCAAAGTGCAGTAGCAAATAAAAAGTGAACATAGTTATCTAGATCCTTCAGGTAAAATATGCTTTGCCTGAAAATATCTGGGTAAATGCATGCTATGGTTTGAATGTTTTTATCCTTTTTAAAATTTACGTTGAAACTTAATCTCCAATGCAACAGTATTGGGAGGTGTGGCCTTCGGAGGTGATTGAGTCATGAGGGCTCTGCCCTCCTGAATGGGATTAGGTGCCTTTATAAAGGCCTTGACAAAGGGAGCTTGTCCCTTGTGCCCTCCTGCTTTCTACCAGGTGAGGACACACCATTCCTCCTCTCTGAAGGATACAGTGTTCAAGGCAACATCTTAGGTGCCAAGAGCAGCCCTTGATCTTGAATTTTCCAGCTTCCAGAACTGTAAGAAAATAAATTTCTGTTCTTTATAGATTACCTAGTCTCAGATATTTTGTTATGGAAGCACAAATGAACTACAAAGAATGAGGCAAATATGTTTGCTTTGCTTGAAATTGTCTGGAGAACTCTCTTTCATTGGATTTTGCTAGATGAGGCCTGACAGTGCTCTGTGTTAAAGCAGTTGCTTCTCAAATTTTAATGTGCACAGGAATCATCGAGGGATCTAGTTTAAATTCAGATTCTGATGCAGTTGTTCTAGGGCAGAGCCGGGGATTCTGCATGTCTGGCAAGTTTCCAGGTGACAACTACACTACTGGTCAGGAGTAACACTTTGGGTATCAAGGACAGAAGAAGTGGCCAAAAGTTGCTCTGCCAGATTTCATTCATGTGTACAAGGAGCAGTGGCCCAAGTAAAATGCTACAATTTCTTATTAGACCAGAGCCAAAATTCAAGAACAGGCAATAAAAGCTGATGACAAAACCAGGGTGGGCCAATCACTGTAGCTCGTGAGTCAAAAATCTGGCTCATTATCTGTTTTTGTATGACCAGTGATGTAAGAATGTTTTTCACAGATGAACATTTGCAATTAACTTAATAATAAGAAATACTAAAATTGAGCCCCAATTAAGTGAAATTTCATCACTCTCCCAAAAGATATTATTCTGAATTTTATCCATTAAAAAATTGTAGGAATTTATTTTCTCCTTATTACATATTTACCTACATATCCTCAATTTTGCCTTTTGGCCCACAAAATCTGAAATATTTATTACCAGACTTCTTTTAATTTCAAAATATTACGGGGGGTACAAATGCTTTTGGTTATATATATCGATTTTGTTATGCTTGAGTCAGGGCTATAAGTGTGCACCTCACCCAATTTGTTCATCGTACTGATTAGGTAGGTTTTCCGCCATCGCCTTCTCCCCCCTCCTCCCACATGTTTTCCACTGAGTTTTACTTGCCTTTGTGCACATGTGTGCTCATAGGTTAGTTCCAGTTTAATAGCGAGTACACGTGATATTTTTCTTTTCCATCCTTTAGATGGATGATGGTCTCCAGTTCCATTCAAATTGTTGCAAAAGGCATTAAGTCATCCTTCTGCATGGCTGAGTAGTATACATATACCACATTTTGTTAACCCACTCATGAACTGATGGACACTTGATTCTACATCTTTGCAATTGTGAATTGAGTTGCCATAAACACTCTAGTGCAGGTGTCTCTTTGATAAAATGACTTCTTTTCCTTTGGGTAAATACCCAGTAGTGGGATTGCTAGATCAAATGGTAGGTCTACGTTTAGTTCTTTGAGGAATCTCCATACTTTTTTCCATAGAAGTTGTACTAATTCACAATCCCACCAATAGTGTATAAGCATTCCTTTCTCTCTGCATCCATGCCAGTATCTATTGTTTTTGGACTTTTCAATAAAAGCCTTTCTAACTGGAGTAAAGAGATACCTCACTATGGTTTTTAATTTGCATTTTCCTGTAATTAGTGATGTTGGGCATTTTTTCATATGTTTATTGGCTATTTGTCTATCTTGAGAACATTTTGAGAACCTATTCATGTCTTTTGCCCATTTTTTAATGGGGCTGTTTGTTTTTTTCTTGCTGATTTGCTTGAGTTCTTTGTAGATTCTGGTTATTAGCTCTTTATTGGATATATAGCTTGCGAATATTTTTGCCCATTCCGTTGGTTGTCTATTTGCTCGGTTGACTATTTCTTTAGCTTTGCAGAAGCTTTTTAATTTAATCAAGTCCCATTAATTTATTTTTGTTGTTGGTATGGTTGCCATTGGGATCTTTTTCATAAGATTCTTTGCCTAGGCTGATATCTACAAGAGGTTTTCCAATACTTCCTTCTGAGATTTTTGTGATTTTGTGTCTTATATTTAAGTCCTTTATCCATCTTGAATTCGATTTTTTTTAAGACTAGTCAAGTGCAGTAGTAAGAAGGGGAAAATGTAGTAGAACAAAGAGTCCAATCTGTAACTGATTGTGAATAATCAAGTGAGATAACTCACTACCTTTGGACCAGCCATCTTGAATTACTTTTTATGAGTGGTGAGAGATATGGATCTTGTTTCATTCTTCTGCATGTGGCTATCCAATTTTCCTAGCACCATTTATTGAATATGGAGAAGCACTTGAATGCCCCAGGTAGTTGGTAGGGCCCTGGAACTTCAATGTACATCCTTATTCTCCACCACAGCAGGTGGGGCAGTGAGGCTGGGTGGGTCTGGGTTGGGTGAGCCTGCTCTCAGGCTCCACAAAAGCTGATAAGGTAGCCACTTCAACTGGGATCAAAAGTCCACTCCTAGCCTTTTGGGGAAAGCCACCATGGAGGGGCTGAGATGGTCCTACCCAGCCAGAAAGTCAAGTCTGTGTATGGAGGCGGGGGCTACCTGAGATCCACAATCTGGCTGTCAGGAACAGGTCTTGTTTTTCTCTCCCATCCCCTGCACCAGGGACTCCCTTGGGTGCCTCTCAGTAGGCAGGGATTCAGACTAGCTAAGCTCCCCAGCAATGGCACTGCAGGCTGGGTGCTTCCTTGTCCAGGATCCAACCCTGCCAACCCTGGGCTGAGATGTGACTTTCCTATGGGGGGAGTGGTGCTCCAGGAATGTGTGTGGCTGGGACCCACATTGCATTCTCTTTTCAGTTCTGCCCAGCCAGGCTCCCTTGCCTCCTAAAATTAGTTCACAGATCTCCCCTCCAGGCCTCCACAGAACATGATCAAGTCCTGGTGGGTACGGGATCTGGCTTGCAGGCCTGTCACTGGGTCCCTGAAGATGAATTCTTGATCTTGCCAGGGAGGAGCATACTGGTCCCCAATTGCCTGTGGAGTGCTCAAGCAGGTTTGCTGTCCCGCTGCTTCTGGGTGTGCCCTCCTCTGATGGAGTAACCAGGCAAGTAGCACTGGGGAGGGCCAGAGAGTGCACAGTCTGAACACCACTTAGTCCTCTGTAGAGCTTTCAGAGGAAGCTGAGCTTTCAGAGGAAGCTGAGCCCCAACGGAGGTGAAGCAGTAGCTCCTGAGAGCCCCAGCTCAAGTGTCTCTCTCAGCAGCCATGGACAGTGTAGGGAAAGGAGAGGAAAAGAGTGTGAATGGAAGAGAGCTATCCCTCTCTCCAGAAAGCAGTTCATGTGGAATGTCTGGGCTCTGGGATCACACAGGTTCCTCAGGACCCACAAGCCCCCTGGGATCCTGCAATCTAGGCTGGATTGGGGGAAATGTGAGTGTGGGAATGAGCAAGATAAAAACTGAGGGGCTGAAGCCCCATGGGAAGGACAAAGGTGCACGGGGGGTGGAGAAGCAATATGGTGTCTGCCTTCCCAGCTCAGGTCTATGGTGGCAGGATGCACCCTAAGGGGACTGGCAGCTTGGTGCTTTGGCCTCAAGAAGCTCCCAGGTGACTGGTAGCAGCAGCTTTTGGGCTCATCATGGTAGAAGGGCTCGTTAGCAGCTTGGGAGCCTGCTGACTGCCAGAGATGTGAGGGAGAGAGAAGCAAACTGCTCCACCTACCATTTTTGCTGGACTCTAAGCCTCTCCAGGGTTGTCCTCTGCCAATATATTCTCCTCCACAACTTCTTCCCATGGAATCTCTTGTAGGCTCTGGCACTTTTCTCTCAAAATTACACTGGATCTATGATTAGGTTAGTTTGTTTTTTCTTTTCATCTAAAATTTTCCTTCTTTCTGAGATGATCTGGCAGCTGGTGTCCCTAGTCAGCCATCTTCCCTGATGCTATTACAGAAATAAAAATTGCTGACCTTGGTCTAAACTATTATCTATAATGCCATAAATTTTCTTGGATAAAATATAAGCCTGTTTTACATAGCACAGGTAATAATCAAAAAAACCAAAAATGCATGACTTTTAAAAATCTAGACTACCTTATATTTGTTAGAATTAAGGAGTGTCTAAGAAGATATTCATCAAGTTCAAATTCTACAAGATAATCAAGTAAAGCAAGTCAAATTACCATTTGAGAAGTCCAAGGCTCTTCTGATCTCACTCTTGACTTCTTTTCCTAAATGGAATGCCCTTCTCTATATCTATAATACTCTAAAATTTTATGTTATTGTGCCTTGGTAAAGGTCTTCTTCAACCATTTTACTGTTGACTCAGGTGAATTCTTTCAATTAAAAAATTTTATTTTTAAAAAATAATTTCCTCTCTTCCAATTTCTTTGTATTTCCTTTTTGAACTTTGTCAGATGTTACACCTTCCTAAAATAACCCAGTAAGTCTCTTAATGTTTTCTCTTCAAATGTCTATAATATTGTTTATTTATTTAATTTTTGTTGGTAGTTTTACTTTTTTTTTTCCTTTCATGGTTGTTGCTCTAATTTCTTAGAAATTTCTTTGACTTTATCCTCCAACTTCTCTACCAATTTTTGAATTTCAGCAATCATATTTGGTTTCTAAGAAGTCTTATTATTCCCTTTTCACAGCAGCTTATTTATATTTTGCAGACGCAATAGCTTCACTCACCTCTCTGAGGCTATTAACTATAGATTAGCTCTTCGTTTGTCTCCCTGTTTTTCATACTGGAAGCTATTCTCAAATTTCTAGAGGTCTTTGGCTTTCTATTCATATAGACTATAAAAGAACAGTATTACTGAGGATAGTATGGCTATATGTCTAAGTGGGACTTTTCAAAATGTCGGCTCCTCTATAAAATCATTTGGCAGGGAAGCAGCCATGTTATTGGACATCCTCCCAAATATTATATAGACAGATCTGTTAATGGAGCTGTTTAGCTCATTAAGAGAAGATGCTTTCAATTTTCTGCTTTGAGGTATATTCCCTAGTGCTGAGAGTGAGGTGCATATTGGGGAAGGGGAGGGTGTGTGTGTCATCATTCAGAATCCCAATTTTTACCTGTTTTCTATTTTCAGCCTTGCCCTTCCTCCCTGAGCCCAAAGTCACACATATTTAAATTCTGCAGAGTAATCCCAAGTCTCTTGTGAGAGGAAAGGATGGAACATGGGTACTCACCCATCGAGGGGTAGAAGTGGAGACGACAATCTCACTGCTCAGGGTACAGACTTTCAATCAGTTTGGAAACCAGTGTTCTTTCTGAGACTTATTTCCAATATCTGAAATACCTGGTGCCTTCAAGTCTAATGATTGGAGAGTCTAATCATTCTAAATGATTCTTCAGGGTGACTAGGGTCATGCCTCTTCAGTCTGCAGTTTCTCTGCAGTCAGTTTAGGTTTTAGCTCCCTCTTCTTTTTTACTCACCCCCCAAATCAGTTTCCTGTTCTCTTTCTAATTTTTAAATATTTTTTCCAATTTTTTCCTCTACCAGTGTTTTCCTTTTCTCTGGCTTTTTACCTTTTTAAAATTTCTTGCTATCATTTAACTGGAAGCATGGGGAGAAGAGAAATAAAATCATGTGGTCAATCCACAGTCTTAACCAGAAGTCTCTATACCACCTTAGAAGTTAGAATATAGATAAAAATCAACTTTTATTGTATAATAGGATCTTAAAATCATCCTAAATTTCACAGTTTTTTTCCCATTTGCAAAGAACTTTCACCTTTATGCATTAGCTAACACCAAATTTTGTATAAAAGGTAACTGGGACTTTTTAAGGCAAAGTGACTTGCCCACAGCCACATAACTAGTTAGAGCCATGCTTAGCCCTGTTGGTAGAGACTGTTCAATTCGGAAGACAGACATTTTCTAGGTCCTAATCCTGATTAATCATAAATTAAATATACAATTGTTTGAAGAATTTTTGTCCTTTTTTACGAATTAAAAAATAAGAATCCTGAAGAACCTTATTCTCTTGGTGAAAACATTTTAAAAATTCATCTAAATTCAGTCAGCAAATTGAATAATTCAATATCATTCTAATTATTTACTATAATGTCAAAAGCAAAGCATAATAGGAAAAGTACTACACTATGCATTTATTGTCTGAGATTGTTCAGCTGTTATGATTTCAGGAAAAAAAAGAGGGGGTTCCAATAAAATACTCTGCAAATCACAGCCACCAGGCCGAATTTTACAAATGACTCTATTCTCTAGCTAAACTCATCAATAGTGGTTGTTGAAACTGTTTCCCTCTCTCCCCTCAATTTCTTTTCCATCCACTTGCTCTCAAGAAGTGACTATCCTCTGTAAGTTGCAAGGTCAAGGTCATATGGTATATATACATACATATATATCCTCAAATTCACTTTTCCATTTCCCAATATTCTCTGTATTCTAAACATTATGTACATTTCTTTTCCTCTAAAGGATGACTTTTTTCCTTTCTGGTTATGATTAAACTTGGGCCCTCAAAGCTTTCCCCTCTCTTACCTAGGTCAGGATATTTCTATATTATTTATTTCTTTCATGTTTCTCATCTCCATTGGCTCCCCTCCTCTTCATACTAACATGACCAAACCTTTCTTATAAAACAGCTTCCTGTGATCCTGCTAACTTCTTAAACAATTTGTTTCACTCTCTCTTTTCCTACACACCAAACTTCTTAGAAGATTAGATGAAGCTACTTACACATACTCACCGCCCAATCATACTTAAAACACTTGCTTTCTGATTCCGTCATGGGAGTCCTGTTAACTGTAAAAGGTAACTGACAATCTATTCATCAGTATAGTTGACTTGTCACATGTTTCATTATCCTCTCTCTCTCTTAAAATATTCAATTCTATCTTCATTTATTCATTTATTCATATGTGCGTGTGTGTGTGTGTGTGTGTGTGTGTGTGTGTGTGTGTGTGTGTCTCGCTTACTGTGAACCTAAGCACTTTTCTGGGTAGTAAGAGTGGTAAATAAAACAATTTTGGTTCCAAATTGTATGAAGCTTCCAATCAAATATTTGAAACATACATGGTACAAAATAAATACACTAAAATTTTCATTTAAAATTTTGGCAAGTATGGTACAGAAATGAATATTATGGGGAAGATATCAGGCAGGATCTAATTTAGATTATGAAGTGCTTCCTGAAGGACACATAGGCAGGTAGAGTAGGGAATAATGCTTTGGATAGAGGGAAGAGCAAATTGAAGTCCCTAAGGTGCGAAAGAGTTAAGATGTTCAAGAAAGACAAAGATCAATGTGGCTGAAACATGGGCAGAGAGGAGAAAGTAGCAAGCAATTACAGTGAAGTAACAAGCACAAGGAAGATCATACAGGCCATGTTAAGAATTTCCCCTTAACTGCATGGAAACCCATAGAAGGAATTTAAGCTGAAGAGTAACATTCAATTTGCATTTACATAAGATCACTCTGACTGCTGGGTGCTTAATAGGTTAGAGGTGGACAAGAGTGGGAACAGGAAAACCATTTAACATGCTGTTGCGCATAGTCTGGGTTAAAAATGAGAATGGCTTGCCTTAGAACGACAGTAGTGGCTATGGAAAGAAGCAAATTGATTTATAATATACAGTTGACTCTTGAACAATGCAAGGGTTAGGGGGACAGACAACCTGTACCCCTGCACGGTCAAAAATTTGCGTGTAACCTTTTACTCTTCAAAAACTTAACTACTAATAGCCTAATGTTGACCAGAAGCCTTTCTGATATATGGCTGATTAACACATAATTTGTAGGTTGTATGTATTAAATACTGTAGTCTTACAATAAAGTAAGGTATACAACAGAAAATGTTATTAAGAAAAGCATAAGAAAAAGTATATTTGTTATTCATTAAGTGTGAGTGGATCATTACAAAGGTCTTTATTCTCATCTTCATCTTCATGTTGAGTAGGCTGAGGAGGAAGAGGGGTTGGTCTTGCCGTCTCAGGGGTGACAAAGGTGGAAGAAAAATCCAAATATAAGAGGACCTGTGCGGTTCAGACCCTGTTGTTCAAGGGTCAACTATATTTTGGAAATAGAATCTGCAGAATTTAACGGTACATTTGGAGGCATAGCAGGAAGAGAGAGGACCCCACATTTGGAAGAGATTTGAAGAGTGAAGGAGAATTAAAGGAAAAGATAAAAAGTTCTGCTATGTGTATTCTCTTCCTTAAAACCTTTCCTTAAACACTCTCTTTCTGACCTTTCAGTGATTTTACTTCTTTTTCTTGTCCTAAATGCAAACATGCTTCAAGACATGGCCTAGGCATTCTCTTCTTTCCCTCTTCAAGTCTCCTTCAATTTCACCTGATCCAAACTCCAACTCTAAGCAGATAGTTCATTATTCTTTCTTGATTCAACCAATCTCCTGAGCTATGACTCACATTTTCAATTGTTTTGGGATCACTTTTCTTTAGATGACTCCTTTGTACCTCCAACTCAACTCAAAATTAAATTTTTGTTCTCCATGTCTACTATGGGTCTTATTTACATTATTATCACTACAATTTTATTGGTCACCTAGACTCATATGCATCATTGGCACCTGCTTCTTCCTTGCTCTTTGCTTCTGTTACTATGGTTTTACCAGAGGACTCTATAGCATCTTATGTTTCCATCTTCCTTATATTTCCCTGAAGTGGAAGCCCTGATTGTAACTTAAAACCCCATTATACTTTACCGATATTATTTCTATAACTTCCTATCTTCCTATCTCCAATATCTTTCCCATTCTATCAACCAATATATGACATTTAAAATAATCATCCTAAATGACAATTCTAATCATTTCACTTGTGCCTAAAATCTTCAATGATTCTATTATCTTCAAAGTAATTTCCAAATTCCCTCAAGAGTGTATTAAATGCCACTTAAGATCTGACCCCAATCTATCTTTTCCCTTGATTCCCAAATACCTTGAGCTTCTAGCCATCCTGAAAATTTGTTTGATGTTTTCACAATTCTGTGCCTTTGCTCACACCATCTGTGCCGCCTTCACCTTTTCTTACTGAAACCCTTCTTTCTTTAAAGTATAAAATGCTGTCTTTCCTCTCTCCAACTAGCAATAAATTCTTCTTATATTCCCCAATAGAATTAGAGTGTGCAGTGACTGAGAACAGACCTTTTTAATCTTCTGTCTCCTGCTGGGCTTAGCATACTCCCTTGCATACATTGGGAACACAGTAAACATTAAATTGAATTGACATATTAGCACTCTTCCTGATGAGTTTATAATGTGCCAAGTAATTTAGATAAATGTGATCTTAAAAGCAGATATATGAAATTCATATTTTTTTATATGAGCTGTTTACGGAACCAAAATCTCTACTTCACTCTGAATGGGCCTTTATAGAACTTAATTTAAAATAGTAATACATTTAAAAATTCCTGAAATTTTTGAACAGTTATTCAGATTTACTCATTTTTTTACACTTTCCATTTCTTGGGGACCCAGTAAAGAGCAGTCTTTATGGATACATTTAAATGCTGAGATATAATCAAAAAATTTGCGTACCAGTTTCTCCATCAACCAAAACAAACAGTAAGCTATTTAAACATTAGATTGATTTTCCTGAATTGAAAGCTTTGCCTTATCTAAAATTTTATGCAAGTTAGCAAAATGTGACTATCTCTAAATTTCAAGTAAATTCCATCAAGCTAAAGTTTGCCTCAGTTCTAACGATAGGATTAAGTTTAGTAATATGAATGATAAATTAAGAAGTGGAATGGTTACAGTAGATATAGACTCTGTAACAAAAATCCTGACTCAAAAACTTCTTAGATAATTCCTTAAAAGTAAAAGGAAGAGTTTGACCACTATAATTGTTTGCTTTTATACTCTTATTTATACCTAGCTAATACAACTCTTTAAAACATACTTTCCTAAACAAAAGTTTCTAGTCTTTAATTCTATAATAGCTGCTTTACTTTTTCTGATATGATTAGAGAAATGACAGAAAACCAAGGACTGATAATCCCTTAAGGTTATGCCAGAACCATTTTTAAAATAATAATTAAAATTATATGAAGAGATAATTTTATTTTAAACTTTCCACAAATCATTTTTGATTCATATATATCTAAAAAAAGTTATCTAGAATTATATATCGTTTCTGAGGATAAAAGTTCAAAACCACTTTTTCGTATTCAATAATAATTGCTGCTAAATCCTAGGGTTCCACATCTGCAGATTCAATCAACCTCACATCAAAAAAAATATTCAGAGAAAGAAATGAATGGTTATTTCTGTACTGTATATGTACAAACTTTTTTATCTTGTCATTATTCCCTAAATAATCCAGTATAACAACTATTTACATAGCATGAATGTTGTACTAGGGATTATAAGTAATTTAGAGATGATTTGAAGTATATGGAAGGATGTGCAGGGATTACATTTCAAATACTATGTCGTTTTATATCAGGGACTTGGGCACCCCATGTTTTGGTGTCCTTGGTGGGTCCTGGAACCAACTCCCCATAGATACTAGTTGTCTTATTTCAATCTCACAACCACCTTACCAAGTAAGTGTTACGAAGCCCAGTTTAGAGCTGAGGAAAATGATAATGAGCTTAAGTTACTGGCTTGAGGTCACATAGCCAATACATCAGGCCTTGTTGGAGTCAATTCAGCCCACTGGGTGGCCTGTCTATACACCACAGCCAACCAGTGTCTGGATATTACATGAGCAAAAAAATGTTGAGGAAACATCCCCTAATATCAATGTATAAGAAATGCTATGGCCTATTACACCGATTTCTAGCTCTTTCTTTAATTTTTTTTCTTTTGCATTCCTTTCCTTCAGTTACCGGCAATCTTTCTGCTGCATTTTCTGTGATGGTAGCCGGCTTCTTTGAAATACAAAGGAAACGCTTCCCTCCAGTGGAGCAGCTTCTTTTAGGCAAAGTGCTCACTGTTTCCTCCATGCCTTGTTCCTACCTGGTTCTTCAGTACATTTTACTTGGAGTGGCTGAAACACTGGTCAACTCAGCTTGTGAGTAACTAATTTTTTTAAACTAACGTTAGAATATGCATTCTTTAGACAGAACACATCAACTCGACGAGAACAATTAAAGTAATAGGTGACCTCATCACCACCTGGAGATTTCCCCAATGCTTCCAGAAAGCCTATTCATCACTCTCATTTTTGAAAACGCTTCATTTCTCTTCTTTCCTCTACCACATACAGAACAATTATTAATTCTGCCTGGATGTAGATGGTATAAAAGATTTACTAACTGGTTAAAGGCAATAACTATTTGGTCAGATACACAACAGGAGGGGAAAGAAACTGCTTAAACCTAGAAGACAACTCTAAAACACTCAGATGAAATCTCTCCTCTTCTCTCTTCCCTTTCCTCCTCCGTTCCTATCATTCACAAACTCACATATAGACTCCCTCCAAAAAACGACATTTGATGTGCTCTGACAGTGTATAAACATGCAAATGAAATGAAAATTTCCACCAATTTTCCAGATAACTCAATGTCTTTAAATTAAATGACACTAGATTAAATGTAATCACTAGTGTTTCATAAGACAGGTTCAAAATAAGTTTATTGAATATCAAGGGCTTCTGAATTGTCTAGATTGCTTATATTAATTAAAGTAACCACTTTAAAATGTATCACAATATTTCAGTAACTTCCTGCAATATAGTAGTGTGTGTATGCCTACATTAATCAGTGTAATCTCTCACATCTTATGTTTTTACCCTCCTTATATTTTCCTATAGTCGGAACCCTGATTGTAACTCAAGCCTCTATTATACCTTATTGATAATATTTTTATAACTTCTATCTTCATACCTCTAATATCTTTCCCATTCCATCAACCTGCCCATAACCTTTACAGTAATTATCCTAAGTGACAATTCAAATTCATTCTCTTGTGTCTAAAATCTTCAATAATCCTACTATTTTCAAAGTTATTTCCAAATTTCTTATATATACTTAATAAATATGTATTTACACACACATATATATATACACATATATCATACCAAAGCAATACATTAAAAAGGGAAAAATAAAATTGGGTAGTTATAATCATATATATGTGTGTCACACTTCTTTTATTATACTTTTAAATCACTTCATTCTACATATTTTGCATGAATAAATTATCGTATAAGATTCTATGATGGGAACACCATTGTTGAACGCTGTGAGGAATACAAAAGATGAGTAACTGTATGCCACTACACAAACGTTTGTGATCTTCCCTGATGTTGTTTCCAGAAAACTTTTGGAAGTAGTCAGCCAACATTTCCTGAGCTAGATGTAAAGTAATGAGTGAAGATAATGAGTGAATACAGGGAGAAAATTCCCGGCCAACTTACCAACAGTGGTTCAACATACAGAAGCTGGAGAGGTATTTATAATTGACTGTTAAAAAGGTAGATCATGTAATATAAATCACTTAGTCCACCTCTCCTTGATTAACTGATTGGGAAACTGAGGTCAAACTAGTAGTTAATTGACTCATCTGCTA